>NC_141874.1:324542698-324852520 GCF_056163025.1 Triticum urartu
GATGATATTTAAACCACTTCTCCTTAGGGAGATCAACATGAGTAGCAAATGATTCACAGAAATAAGCTACCATCTCAGAGTCAAGTCCATATTTAGTGCTAAATTCACGAAAAGCATCGGTATCCATAAAAGATTTAACACAATCAAACTTAGGTGTTATAACTGACTCCTTACCTTCCTCGAGTTCCCAATCTTCAGAGTTTCATTTAATTCTCTCCAATAAATTCCATCTGAATTCAATAGTTTTCAACATAAAAGAACCAGTACAAGAAGTATCGTGCATGGAGCGAGAATTGAGAGAAAGGCGTGCATAAATTTTTTGAATAATAATTTCTATTGAGAGCTCATGATTGGGGCATGAATATAACATTGACTTAAGGCTCCCCCAATCTTGAGCGATACTTTCTCCTTCGCAAAGCCAAAAATTATATATATAATTACGATCACGATCAACCAGATTCATAGGGTAAAACTTGTCATGAAATTCCAATTTCAATCGGTTGTAGTTCCACGATCCAATATCATCACCTAGTCTAAACCATGTCAATGCCTTTCCCTTGAAAGATAAAGGGAAGAACTTCTCCTTGATAACATCCTCGAGCATACCTGCAAGCTTAAATAATCCACAAACTTCAGCCACATAGATTAGTTGCATATCCGGATGTAATGTTCCATCTCCTATAAAAGGATTAGCTAGTAGTTTTTCTTTCATAACCGAAGGGATTTCAAAGTAAAAAAATTCAGTAGGTTCTGTAGGTTGAGGAGCAACTCTTTGCTCTACTGGTCGGGTCGAAGATACCCCGAACAAGCCCCTCAAAGGATTATTTTCCATAGTAACAAGTGACAGTAAATTTCAGCACACTATATAAATTTTTCCAAATTCCACCTACCAAAGGTGCTTCACTCCCCGGCAACGGCGCCAGAAAAGAGTCTTGATGACCCACACGTATAGGGGATCTATTGTAGTCCTTTCAGTAAGTAAGAGCGTCAAACCCAACGAGGAGCAGAAGGAAATGACAAGCAATTTTCAGTAAGGTATTCTCTCGAAGCACTGAAATTATCGGTAACAGATAGTTTTGTGATAAGGTAATTCTGTCGGATTTTGGGTTCCGGCAAAACCCTTGAGGTTCGAACTCTGGGATGCACACGAAGGTCTCTCGTCCCTCTAGCTCACGCCCTCATCGCAATCTCAAAGCTCAGCACATCGAACTCGCAGAACAAAGGACACAAGGTTTATACTGGTTCGGGCCATCGATGTGGTGTAATACCCAACTCCAGTGTGGTGTGCTGGATTGCCTCTTGGGCTGAGGATGAATAAGTACAAGGGATGAACAGCCTCCTGACAAGAGGTGTTCTTGAGCTCGGTGAGCTTGTCTGGTGGCCATGGTAGAATGGATCTAGTCCCAGATGAGATGCCTCCCTACGGTGGTGGCTAGTCCTATTTAGAAGGCCCGGGTCCTCTTCCCAAATATTAGGTGGGAAGGGATCCCACAATGGCCAGTTTGAATGGGGACAACTAGTACAAGCTATCCTGACAAAAGGTGGTCTTCGCCCGCCATAGGCTCTGTAGGTGACGCAGTCCTGGGCTCCATGGTGACCTCCGTCCTGCCATCCTGCTGATCTTGGTCTTGTTGCACCGATATGGTAACCTTTGCGTGATGCCTCGGGACTCCTCGCCTGCGCCTGCCTCTTTAGCACAAAAGAGGAAACGAGGAATCTGTGCGCACAGGCACCCGCCTGGTGCCCGCCTGGCCTTGGTTGTCATGGCTTGCGTCACAGGGACCTCGCGAGGTGCCCCTCGCCTTGATCTCTCCGCTCCTCGCGAGCCAGCCTGGTGAGGCCGCCCAGGAGGGGGTCTTGTGTCGTCCGCCTCGCGAGGCTTGGCCCCTCGCGAGGGTCTTGAGTGTTCGCTGATGAAGATGAGCCGTATAGGGCCGCTGGTGGAGCCATGCCGTGGGCCGTAGGCAGGCAAGTCAGGGACCCCCGTTCCCAGGACACCGACAGTAGCCCCGGTCCCAAGGCACGCTCGGACTTGGCTTCGAGGCGCAGCCAAGCGGCAAGTGCGAAGCGGTGCGTGCCCCAAGAGCCTACGGCCTCGGTTGACACATGGCGATTGATGGTACGTGGGCGTCTCTGCTTCCCCATGCTGCCTCGACAACTGCCCGACTGCGAAAAGGCATGCGAAGGCTGCATTTGCCTTCATTGCTTCCCATCGCCTTGCTCCAGATCCCCTTTCTCCCTCCTTGCTTCCAGAGACTCCACATCCGCCCGGATCCTCCTTCAAGCCTACCGCCAATGGCGCCCAAGAAAGCTCGGGCCACTCCCTTGCCATCTTGGTACGAGCGGGTGCTTGATGCGCCGAGCATTTCGGAGAAGAACCTTGCTGTCATGCTCCTAATGACGGCGGAGAGTGAAGAGAAGAGGAAGACTGCGCTTCGGGCTGGCTCCGCCGAGCTGGAGGCCTCAGGTAGCACGTTCTCCCCCTTCTTTGTGAGAAGCATCATCGTCGGGCTGGTTCCCCCTTTCTCTGACTTATTCTACTCTGTCCTTAGCCATTACAAGATCCACGCTCTCCATCTTCACCCCAACTCCATCCCCCTCTTATCAATCTTTGTTCCTTTGTACCACCCGCCCGGATGGGGCGAAGGTTGCCGCTGCTCTGCCTATCTTCGACGGGCATGGGCTTGTGCTGCCTGCGCCCTCGAATGCCCCGGTGACGATGACTCAAGTGGACGTGTCTTCCGACGAGTCTCTTGGAAGAAGATGTGGAGGAGGAGCGCGACTTGGAGGCGACCCACAAAGGGGCAGGGCAGATTGTCAACTTGTTTGCAATTTTGCCGATGATGTTGTAGTTGATCCGTGCATGCTATGCTATTGTTCTTGCCATGTCTAGTTTGCATTTTGTGTAATCTTGATGGGTGTATGCTTAGATTATCATGACTTGCACCGTAGTGAGTGCATCGAGATCGTAAACATGCCTACTTGATATCTGTTTTCAGCATGCTCCAGTTTTCACTAAGTTTGTGATCTGATTATGTTTTTGCTATGTTCACAGGTTGCAATTGTATTTTCTGATCCCTTTTGGCTCAAGGTCACTAAGGAACTTTTGTTAAGATCTTTGAGTAGCTCCATGCCATGCTTTACTTTGCCAAGTTCAGGTCCTGTAGCATATAGTTTTGCTGCTCCGAAGAGTGCTACCTGATCTGAAATTCCAGACAAGTGTTAATTTCACTAAGTCTGAGACTGTTTGTCATATGCATTTTTGCCATACTTTTTTGAACCTGTTAATGGATGAATTGGCCGTAGCTCAGTGCTAGACTTCTCTTAAGTATCTTGTATTCATCCCTGCCATGTATTTTGCTGTCATGTTTGGGTGCTGTAGCATGTTCATCTCATTGCATTTAGATGGCTACTTGCTGTAAACTGCACACCGGTGTCATATTTGAATCGCTCGCCATTTCCAAACCGTAACTCCGATTCCGGCATTCTTTATATCGTTTTCAAGCGATTACATCTCATATTTCCAGTGGCACAATTGGATTCCCAAGTTGAGGCCAGGTTCATGCATTCCTTGTCTTATCTTGCATTTGCATCCCGCATCGCATCCCGCATAGCATACCATCTTTGCATCATCTTGTTTGATCCTTGCACGTGGTTGATTGTGTCCTTGTTTCTTGTTTGTCTTGTTTGGGTAGAGCCGGGAGACGAGTTCGCTAATGAGGAGCCCGTTGAGTTTGCTTTCGAGGATCCAATCAACTCTGACAACTGTGCAGGCAAGATGATCATACCCTCGAAATCACTACTATCTTTGCTATGCTAGTTTGCTCGCTCTTTTGCTATGCCAATGCTACGATGCCTACCACTTGCTTTCAAGCCTCCCAAATTTCCATGTCAAACCTCTAACCCACCATGTCCTAGCAAACCGTTGTTTGGCTATGTTACCGCTTTACTCAGCCCCTCTTATAGCGTTGCTAGTTGCAGGTGAAGATTGAAGGCCGTTCCTTGTTGGAACATTTATTTACTTGTTGGGTTATCATTATATTATCTTGTTATATTAATGCATCTATATACTTGGTAAAGGGTGGAAGGCTGGGCCTCTCCCCTAGTGTTTTGTTCCACTCTTGCCGCCCTAGTTTCCGTCATATCGGTGTTATGTTCCCGGATTTTGCGTTCCTTACGCGGTTGGGTTATAATGGGAACCCCTTGATAGTTCGCCTTGATTAAAGCTTTTCCAGCAATGCCCTACCTTGGTTTTACCATTTGCCTCCTAGCCTCTTTTTCCCTTGGGTTTCCGGAGCCCGAGGGTCATCTTATTTTAGCCCCCCTCCGGGCCTGTGCTTCTCTGAGTGTTGGTCCAACCGAGCGATGTCCGGGGCTACCAGGGGCAACTCTGGGCTAGCCTACCCGACGTCTTGCTCATCCGAGTGTGCCCTAAGAACAAGATATGTGCAGCTCCTATCGGGATTTGTCGGCACATTCGGGCGGTGTTGCTGGTCTTGTTTTAACCTGTCGAAATGTCTTGAAGAACCGAGATACCGAGTCTGATCGGAACGTCTTGGGAGGAGGTCTATTCCGTTGTTGACCGTGAGAGCTTGTCATGGGCTAAGTTGGGACTCCCCTGCAGGGATTTGAACTTTCGAAAGCCGTGCCCGCGGTTATGGGCAGATGGGAATTTGTTAATGTCCGGTTGTAGATAACTTGAACCTCAACTTAATTAAAATGAACCAACTGAGTGTGTTACCGTGATGGCCTCTTCTCGGCGGAGTCCGGGAAGTGGACACGGTGTTGGAGTAATGTTTGCGCAGGTTGCTCTCTAGTTTCTTGCTCACGCTTTGCCTCCTCTTCTCGCTCTCTTTTGCGAACAGGATAGCCACCATATTTGCTAGTCGCTTGCTGCAGCTCCACATATTTTTACCTTGCCTTACCTATAAGCTTAAATAGTCTTGATCGCGAGGGTGCGAGATTGCTGAGTCCCTGTGGCTCACAGATTACTATTACACCAGATGCAGGTCCTGATGATTCCGCTCCAGGAGACGCGTTTGAGCTCAAGTGGGAGTTCGACGAAGACTCTCAATGTTACTATGTTTCCTTTCCTGATGATCAGTAGTGGTGCCCAGTTGGGGGTGATCGGGACCGTGTCGCATGTTGGGTTATCTTTTATTTTGGCGTCGTAGTCGGGCCATGAGTGTTTGGTTGATGTAATGTTATTTACGTACTTGATTGACGTGGTGAGTGTAAGCCAACTATGTTATCTCCCCTTTATGATTTATATTACATGGGATGTTGTGAAGATTGCCTAACTTGCGACATATGCCTTCAATGCGATTATGCCTCTAAGTCGTGCCTCGACACATGGGAGATATAGTCGCATCGAGGGTGTTACAAGTTGGTAATCAGAGCCTTCCCCGACCTTAGGAGCCCCATTGATTGATCGTTTTTAGCAGCCGAGTTGTGTCTAGAAAAATGTTTTGAGTCATTTAGGAATTATATATCGGATAGTTTAGGAATTATTTTTACTTCCCAGTCTCCTCATCGCTCTGGTAAGGCATCCTGACGTATAGTTTTGACTCTTCTCTTCTCAAATTTCGCTAAAAAAAAATTTTAGGATCACGCGGGTATCTTGGAATCGTTCCGATGGTTTTATGATGAGAACATTGTCTTGGTGCCTCCTGTAAGGGGTTTTGTGGAAGTGTCCCGGGGAGTTGAGCTCTGAGGTGTTGTCATCATAATTTTATAGTTGCAGTTCTGGAGTACCTGAGTTTAGTACGCCAACATCGAGAATCTCTTTTATGCAGTTCGTTGGTGAGATAACCTCGACGCCACCCAGTACTAGGGCGGGAGTTCGGGAGTATCGCCATAACTTGTATAACGGATGCTTTTCGAAGGTTGGGGTAGATGGTTTCCGAAGGTTTCTTGGTTATGTGTTGAAGGATGGATACAGCTGGATGTAGGATTTGCTAGTTTGGGTGAGATATTATGCTTCCCCTGTATCCCAACACCTGATTGCATAACCGGAAAGGTTCGGGAGTTTCATAGGTGGGAATTCTAGTAGCTCTAGTTCTTCTTCCATGGATATTGGTTTGAGATTGGGATTTCTTACCGATTATTCGTTCTTGATCCGTATCTTCTTGATTTATTTCTCTACCTTAATTCTACGTGGCTTCTCAATTTATGGATATGTGACCATTTCAAGAGGAATGCATTCGTTCATTTTGTTCGGATGTGAAGACTATATGTTGCAATTATCATTCCGTTGGATTCAAATTCAATATTTGTCTATCAATGTGCTAATGGATGTCAACCTCTTCAGGATGGCTCCTCCAATGCGCACGACTCCGAATCCTAATCTGCCACCACCCCCCCTCCTCCGGAGGCATGGCAAGCTGTGATGGCCGCAACCAATGCAAACACACAGTTGATCATGCAAATTCTTCAAGAGCGCGATCAAGGCAACCAAGGGAATCAAGGCAACAATCAGAATCACTATGCTACACTCAGCCAGTTCCTTGCTAACGGGCCAAAGACTTTCAGCAATTGTGTTGAGGCAACCGATGCTGACGATTGGCTTGTGGATCTGTGCAAGCATTTTGAGTGCAGTAACGTCAGGCCTGAGGACTTTGTCAAGTTCGCTTCCTTCCAACTCAAAGATCAAGCTGCAGAATGGTTCCAGCAGTACAAGGATTCCAGAGGTGGACGTGTTATCACCTGGGATGAATTTCGTCAAGATTTCCGAGCTCATCATATTCCTCAGAGCGTGGTTGAAAGCAAGCGTGAGGAATTCCGCAACCTGAAGCAAGGCTCTTTGTCTGTCTATGACTACAACAAGTTGTTTCAGAAGCTCGCCCGCTTTGCCAAGCAGGACGTCCCTGATGAGAAGAGCATGATATATCAGTTCAGGGGTGGTCTCAGAGAAGACATTCAGCTAGCTCTTGTTCTCTTTGAGCCCTTGAGATACGATGAGTTCTACAACATGGCATTAAAGCAATAGGCTGCTCAGTTGAGGTGTGATGCTTCCAAGAAGCGAGTCATAGATGCTACTCCTTCTTCCTCTACTCAAGTGGCCAAGCAGCAGAAGTATTGGCTTCCTCCTCGTCCGTTTCGTCAGCCGTATCAGCAGAAGAGCAAAGGTGGCAGTGGTTCTTCCCACCCACCCAACCCTGGCTTTCAGAACAAGACTTCGTCTCAAGGTCCAAGATCGAGTGCTCCGTATCACCGTCCGCTTTCAGAGGTCACGTGCAACAAGTGCCAACAGAAGGGTCACTATGCCAACAAGTGTCTCAACCAGAGGCGTCTTCCCCCTCCTCCTCCTGTGAGATCGGCAAGCACAGCTGTGGTCAAGCATAACACCAAGTCTGCCAAGGTCAACTTGCTGAATGCAGCTCAGGCAGAGGATTCACCAGATGTGATCATGGGTAACGTTCCTATTAATGTCATTCCCGCAAGAGTTCTTTTTGACACTGGTGCATCGCATTGTTTCATTTCCATACCTTTTGCATCAAAGTATGAGTGCGATTATCAGTATCTGCAAAGTTCCTTGCAAATTGTGTCACCGGGCAAGCAGATGACAGCTAACACCTGCGTCCCGGAGGTTACTATCACATTGGGCGATTACAAGTTCCTTTCTTCTCCAATGGTTCTTGGTAACTCGGATATTGATCTTATTCTCGGAATGGATTGGCTTTCTAAGCACAAGGCGCATCTTGATTGTGTAGCAAGGCAGATTCAGTTGACTCATTCGTCTGAGGATGTAATTGCCTTTGCCGCTCGTGATGATACAATCCGTCTGTTTTCCCTCAATAAGAAGGGTGAACTGGATGCCATCTCTCAAATTCCAGTCGCTTGCGAATATCAAGACGTCTTTCCAGAAGAGCTTCCAGGAATGCCTCCGCACCGGCCAGTTGAATTCGTTATTGATCTTGAGCCCGGCACGGAACCTGTTTGCAAGCGTCCTTACAAGCTCGGACCTGAAGAGTTGAAGGAGCTGAAGAAGCAACTCGATAATCAAGAGAAAATGGGTCTCATCCGGCCTAGTTCTTCTCCGTGGGGTTGTGGTGTTCTTTTTGTGAAGAAGAAGGATGGAACGGACCGGCTTTGTGTTGATTACCGTCCATTGAACAAGAAGACCATCAAGAACAAATACCCACTTCCCAACATCAATGAGCTGTTCGAACAACTCAAAGGTGCCCAAGTATTCTCAAGCTTGATCTTCGTATGGGTTATCATCAGATTCGAATCCGTGAACAAGATATTCCCAAGACGGCTTTCAGGACAAGCTATGGTTCATATGAATACACTGTCATGTCTTTTGGCCTCGTCAACGCTCCTCCGACGTTCTCTCGCATGATGAACTTCATCTTCAACGCCTACACCAATGACTTCATTTTGGTATATCTCGATGACATTCTGGTTTTCTCGAAGAACAAGGAAGATCATGCCAAGCACTTGCGTTTGGTACTCGATAAGCTAAGGGAACACCAGTTCTACGCCAAGTTCTCCAAGTGCGAATTTTGCCTCGATGAGGTTCTTTATGTTGCTCATATCATCTCTGCCAAGGGCATTGCAGTGAATCCTGAGAAGGTGTCTATAATTGTGAATTGGGAACCTCCTCAGAACGTGAAGCAACTCCGTAGCTTCCTCGGTCTCGCAAGCTATTGCCGAAGATTCGTTGAAAACTTTTCTAAGATCGCGAAGCCTCTCTCTAATATTCTCCAGAAACACATCAAGTATGTTTGGTCTCCGGAGTGTGACATTTCTTTCAACACTTTGAAAGAGAAATTGATCACTGCTCCAATTCTGACTCCGCCTGATGAATCCAAGCCGTACGAGGTCTTTTGTGATGCCTCTCTCCAAGGTCTTGGCGCAGTATTGATGCAAGAGAAGAAAGTTGTTGCTTATACTTCTCGCCAGTTGAAGCCTAATGAGAAGAATTACCCCACTCATGATCTCGAGTTGGCGGCAGTTGTGCATGCTCTTTTGACTTGGAGACATCTTCTATTGGGAAGAAAAGTGGACATTTTCACTGATCACAAGAGTCTCAAGTACATCTTCACTCAGCCTAATCTCAACCTAAGGCAAACTCGATGGGTTGAAATGATTCAAGAATATAATCCGAGTATCGAGTATACTCCAGGCAAGGCCAATGTGATTGCTGACGCATTGAGCAGAAAGGCTTACTGCAACAGTCTGATTATTAAGCCTTATCAACCTGAGCTTTGTGAAGCTTTCCGCAAACTTAATCTACAAGTTGTTCCTCAAGGTTTCCTCGCCAACCTTCAAGTCTCTCCTACCTTGGAAGACCAAATTAGCCAAGCCCAGCTTCTTGATGCTATGGTGAAAAAGGTGAAGATTGGGATTGCCAAGAGTCAACCCAAGTACAAGTGCTACCGCCTTGATGACAAGGACACTCTATTCTTCGAGGATCGTATTGTTGTACCCAAAGGTTAACTTCGTAAAGTGATCATGAACGAGGCTCACAATTCTCTCCTCTCCATCCACCCTGGGAGTACGAAGATGTATCAAGACCTTAAGCAGTCTTATTGGTGGACTCGAATGAAGCGCGAGATTGCTCAATTCGTGAATGAATGTGATGTCTGCAGAAGAGTGAAGGCAGAACACCAAAGGCCAGCTGGTCTCCTCCAACCTCTTGCCATTCCAGAATGGAAGTTTGACCATATTGAAATGGACTTCGTGACTGGGTTTCCAAAGTCCAAGCATGGCAATGATGCTATATTCGCTGTCATCGACAAACTCACTAAAGTGGCTCATTTTCTGCCTATCAAAGAGTCAATCACTGCAGCTCAATTGGCAGAACTCTATACCTCTCGTGTTGTCTCTCTGCACGGTATTCCACAAGTGATCTCTTCAGACCGTGGCAGCATCTTTACCTCAAAGTTTTGGGATTTTTTCAGAAGGCCATGGGCACCAACATCCGCTTCAGCACAACTTTCCATCCTCAAACTAGTGGTCAAGTCGAGCGTGTCAACCAGATTCTTGAAGATATGCTCAGGGCTTGTGTGATCTCCTTCGGCATGAATGGGAGGATTGTCTTCCTTATGCTGAATTCTCCTACAACAACAGTTTTCAAGCAAGTTCGGGCAAGGCCCCATTTGAAATTCTGTATGGCAGGAAGTGCCGTACCCCTCTCAACTGATCTGAAACCGGTGAACGTCAGCTTTTGGGTAATGACTTAATCACAGAGGCAGAGGAAATGTGCAAAGTCATTCGTGACAACCTCAAAGCAGCCCAATCCCATCAGAAGAGCTACTATGACAGTAAGCACCATGATTTGGTTTTTGAGATCGGAGATCATGTTTACCTCCGCGTCTCTCCTATGAAAGGTACTCGTCACTTCGGTATCAAAGGGAAGCTTGCCCCTAGATACGTGGGACCTTTCAAGATTGTCAACAAGAGAGGCGACCTCGCCTATCAACTCGAGCTTCCTTCAAACTTTGCAAATGTTCATGACGTGTTCCATGTCTCTCAGCTTCGAAAGTGCTTCAAGAGTCCTGACCACACCATCAACTTCGAGGACATTGAGCTCCAAGAAGATCTCTCCTATCTTGAGCACCCAGTTGCTATTATTGAAGAGACTAAACGCAAGACTCGCAACAAGTCAAGCAAATTTCTCAAAGTCAAGTGGTCACACCATTCCGACCATGAAGCTACCTGGGAACGCGAGGATCACCTCCGTTCAGAGTACCCGGCGTTCTTTCAGTCCTAGATCTCGGGACGAGATCCTTTCGTAGTGGTGGAGTGTTGTAACACCCCGGATGTAACTTTCCCAATTTGTACTCCAACTATTGCCGTTTCTGGCGTTAAGTTATTATATTTTCTCGGGTTCGGGTCTTTGTCTCCGTGTGTTGTTATCATTGTCATGCATATCATATCATGTCATCATGTGCATTGCATTTGCATACGTGTTCGTCTCATGCATTTGAGCATTTTCCCCGTTGTCCGTTTTGCATTCCGGCGCTTCGTTCTCCTCCGGTGGTCATTTCTACCTTTCTTTCGTGTGTGGGGATTAAACATTTCCGGATTGGAC
The DNA here is from genome assembly GCF_056163025.1 of Triticum urartu. Lineage (NCBI taxonomy): Eukaryota > Viridiplantae > Streptophyta > Magnoliopsida > Poales > Poaceae > Triticum > Triticum urartu. The sequence goes on from NC_141874.1 coordinate 324,553,740, forward strand.
CGAGACTTGCCACGCGGCCTTGGTTTACTACCGGTAGACCTCCTGTCAAGTTTCGTATCATTTGGAGTTCGTTTGATACTCCAACGGTTAACCGAGGGACCGAAAAGGCCTCGTGTGTGTTGCAGCCCAACACCCCTCCAATTTGGCCCAAACCCCACCTAAACCTGCTCCATCATCTAGAGCGTTCGAGCACGATCGCGTGGCCGAAAACCGCACCTCATTTGGACTCTCTTAGCTCCCTCTACCTCTATCTAAAGGCCTCTCTCCGAAAATCCGGATCCCCCTCGTCTGAAACCCTAAAAATCATCTCCGCGCTGGCCGGACACATCGCCGCCGCCCACTCCCATCGTGCCAAGTGGCGCCGCCACCGCCTCCACCGCCGCGGCCCGCCAGGCCCAGCGCCGGCCCCCGCGAGCCCGCGAGCCGCTGCACGCCTCCTTCGTCGCTCCGCCGCCTTGCCCGAGCTCCGCCGCCGCATCGCTGCGCCGCCCCGCGCCGCCGCGTCGACCGCGCCGCCCCGCCGCCGCCGCCTCGACCGCGCCGCCCCCGCTGCCGCCGCCTCCGCCGTCGTCGTCCCGCCGCCGGCCAGATCCGGCATCCCCACGCCCGGATCCGGCGCCGGCACCCCTCTTCGGCGAGCTCTGGGTCCTCTCCAGCGAGCCGCGCCGCCACCTCGGTTCGCGCGCCGGACGAACCCTAGATCCGGAGGTCGAAAATTCTACTAAGTCCCTGCTATTTTCCGTTTCAAGTGCCCATGTTCATCGTGCCATAACTTTGCATCCGTAGCTCCGTTTTTGGCATATAGCATATCAAAATGTTCAACTCAGAGAGTACATCATTTAATTCCATTGCGTCATTTTGATTCGAGTTAATCTTGATGCCCGAAATTCTGTTAGAAGAGGGCTACTTGAGATTATTGTCAGATCTGATACTCTATTTAGCCTTTTGTCATTTTTGCCATGATTAATGTGTGCATGATATGCCCTGATGTTCTACATATGTTTTATTATGGGTTTTGTCATCTTTCCAGAGGTTCAACCCATGTATTTTTGTGATGTGTGTGATGACAAGCACAAGCTTGCAAAGTGGTGCACTTGGTAATTCTGTTTGCAGGGACTTAGCATTTCCACTAAGTCCTTGATCTGTTATCTCATATTGCCATATGTTCATGTTGTTTCCTAGTGATCCGTGCCTCTTTTGAGGATGATCACTAAGGATGTTTTGTTAATCTTGTATTGCTTTTTCTATCCATTTCTTTGTTTGCAATTATGGAGCACCCTCGCTTGAGTCAATCGAGCTCTACTTTTGCTACTTTGTGAATCTGGGCAGATTGTCAACTTGTTTGCAATTTTGCCGATGATGTTGTAGTTGATCCGTGCATGCTATGCTATTGTTCTTGCCATGTCTAGTTTGCATTTTGTGTAATCTTGATGGGTGTATGCTTAGATTATCATGACTTGCACCATAGTGAGTGCATCGAGCTCGTAAACATGCCTACTTGATATCTGTTTTCAACATGCTCCAGTTTTCACTAAGTCTGTGATCTGATTATGTTTTTGCTATGTTCACATGCTTGCAATTGTATTTTCTGATCCCTTTTGGCTCAAGGTCACTAAGGAACTTTTGTTAAGATCTTTGAGTAGCTCCATGCCATGCTTTACTTTGCCAAGTTCAGGTCCTGTAGCATATAGTTTTTCTGCTCCGAAGAGTGCTACCTGATCTGAAATTCCAGACAAGTGTTAATTTCACTAAGTCTGAGATCTGTTTGTCATATGCATTTTTGCCATACTTGTTTGAACCTGTTAATGGATGAATTGGCTGTAGCTCAGTGCTAGACTTTTCTTAAGTATCTTGTATTCATCCCTGCCATGTATTTTGTTGTCATGTTTGGGTGCTGTAGCATGTTCATCTCATTGCATTTAGATGGCTACTTGCTGTAAACCGCAGACCGGTGTCATATTTGAATCGCTCGCCATTTCCAAACCGTAACTCCGATTCCGGCATTCTTTATATCGTTTTCAAGCGATTTCATCTCATATTTCCAGTGGCACAATTGGATTCCCAAGTTGAGGCCAGGTTCAAGCATTCCTTTTCATATCTTGCATTTGCATCCCGCATCGCATCCCGCATAGCATACCATCTTTGCATCATCTTGTTTGATCCTTGCACGTGGTTGATTGTGTCCTTGTTGCTTGTTTGTCTTGTTTGGGTAGAGCCGGGAGACGAGTTCACTAACGTGGAGCCCGTTGAGTTTGTTTTCGAGGATCCAGTCAACTCTGACAACTGTGCAGGCAAGATGATCATACCCTCGAAATCACTACTATCTTTGCTATGCTAGTTTGCTCGCTCTTTTGCTATGCCAATGCTACGATGCCTACCACTTGCTTTCAAGCCTCCCAAATTGCCATGTCAAACCTCTAACCCACCATGTCCTAGCAAACCGTTGTTTGGCTATGTTACCGCTTTGCTCGGCCCCTCTTATAGCGTTGCTAGTTGCAGGTGAAGATTGAAGGCCGTTCCTTGTTGGAAAATTTATTTACTTGTTGGGTTATCATTATATTATCTTGTTATCTTAATGCATCTATATACTTGGTAAAGGGTGGAAGGCTCGGCCTCTCGCCTAGTGTTTTGTTCCACTCTTGCTGCCCTAGTTTCCATCATATCGGTGTTATGTTCCCGGATTTTGCGTTCCTTACGCGGTTGGGTTATAATGGGAACCCCTTGATAGTTCGCCTTGATTAAAGCTTTTCCAGCAATGCCCAACCTTGGTTTTACCATTTGCCTCCTAGCCTCTTTTTCCCTTGGGTTTCCGGAGCCCGAGGGTCATCTTATTTTAGCCCCCCTCCGGGCCTGTGCTCCTCTGAGTGTTGGTCCAACCGAGCGATGTCCGGGGCTACCAGGGGCAACTCTGGGCTGGCCTACCCGACGTATTGCTCATCCGAGTGTGCCCTGAGAACGAGATATGTGCAGCTCCTATCAGGATTAGTCGGCACATTCGGGCGGTGTTGCTGGTCTTGTTTTAACCTGTCGAAATGTCTTGAAGAACCGAGATACCGAGTCTGATCGGAACGTCTTGGGAGGAGGTCTATTCCTTCATTGACCGTGAGAGCTTGTCTTGGGCTAAGTTGGGACTCCCCTGCAGGGATTTGAACTTTTGAAAGCCGTGCCCACGGTTATGGGCAGATGGGAATTTGTTAATTCCGGTTGTAGATAACTTGAACCTCAACTTAATTAAAATGAACCAATTGAGTATGTTACCGTGATGGCCTCTTCTCGGCGGAGTCCGGGAAGTGGACACGGTGTTGGAGTAATGTTTGCGCAGGTTGCTCTCTAGTTTCTTTCTCGCGCTTTGCCTCCTCTTCTCGCTCTCTTTTGCGAACAGGATAGCCACCATATTTGCTAGTCGCTTGCTGCAGCTCCACATATTTTTACCTTGCCTTACCTATAAGCTTAAATAGTCTTGATCGCAAGGGTGCGAGATTGCTGAGTCCCTGTGGCTCACAGATTACTATTACACCAGATGCAGGGCCTGATGATTCCGCTCCAGGAGACGCATTTGAGCTCAAGTGGGAGTTCGACGAAGACTCTCAACGTTACTATGTTTCCTTTCCTGATGATCAGTAGTGGTGCCCAGTTGGGGGTGATCAGGACCGTGTCGCATGTTGGGTTATCTTTTATTTTGGCGCCGTAGTCGGGCCATGAGTGTTTGGTTGATGTAATGTTATTTATGTACTTGATTGACGTGGTGAGTGTAAGCCAACTATGTTATCTCCCCTTTATGATTTATATTACATGGGATGTTGTGAAGATTGCCTAACTTGCGACATATGCCTTCAATGCGATTATGCCTCTAAGTCGTGCCTAGACACGTGGGAGATATAATCGCATCGAGGGTGTTACACTCAGGGCTAAGTCCCTTGCGGAACCTTCCCTGCTTCTTAGCGTCGGTAGATACTTCTTCAGGAGCATATCGTGCCAGATTCCCAAATTCACGACTATATTCATCCACAGTCAGTCTTCCTTGGGTGAAACTGCAGAACTCTTCCCTCTTGCGATCTATGAGACCTTCCGGAATGTGATGCTCATGGAAAGCCTCACTGAATTCAGCCCAAGTAGTGATTTGGCCGACCGGGCGCATAGCTTCAAAGTTTTCCCACCAGAGGCTAGTAGGGCCTTCGAGGTGATAAGCAGCATAAGTAACCTTATCAGCTTCGGCTACGTTGGCAGAACGTAGCTTGTGGGTGATGCTGCGAAGCCAGTCATCCGCGTCGAGGGGCTCGACGGAATGGTTAAACTTCGGTGGGTACAGCTTGATGAAGTCATTGATTGACACCAAGTCATTTCGCTGATGGTGTGCAGTGTTCTGCTCAATCCGCTCTAGCAGGCGGTTAGTCTCACGTTTGTTTCTTTCCGCCTCCAGCATCACTTCAGCCAAAGAAGGCGGGTGAGGTAGATTTTACCCCTAGCTGCACTGGCTTCCCCTTGCTCCGGGGTAGCAGGGTTGCTGCGGGTGTTGACCATATATATACTTAGCAAGACAACGGTTTAGATAAGGATGGCACAAACTTAGCAAGGAAGTGCAGAATGTAATGGATAACACGGAATGCAGAGATGTTCATTGCACGACATGGTAATATAGAAACTGCCATATATATATACCATTGGTCATACACATCATACATAGTTTAGTACAAGCCCAGGCTAGAGTACATCTATGGTGAAAGACATTACATCTCATCGGAGGCATTCCAAGCTCCTATACATTATTTCCTACACCTCCGGAGCGTGATACACACCAAGTCGTATCCCACGGTCACGCAGGACTGTGGAGAATACAACTACTACAATACTAGTGGAACTACTACTAGCTCAGACGGCTCCGTAGTAATCCTGATAGAAGTCGCCACCAAAACCTGGAAGTGGAACATGATCATCTGGGAACAGGCGGTCCTGCGGAACCTGTGGACCAAAGGGAATTGGATGTGGCCTTGGTCCCACAGGTGGTGGCAGACGAGGACCACGAGGAGGGGTGATGCCTCCCACATCGCGCCACTCCATACAATCTGGCAATCCAGATCGTACAGGGTATAGATCCCTCAGATCCATGTATCCTGCCTGTACCGCCGGTGCAAACCGAGTCAAAGTGGCCCAGTGATCAGTGCGAGAGTTAAAAAGCTCCATACGCAAGGCCCGATTTTTGCGGTCCTTATCCTTGAGCATCTCGGCAGTGGTGCGGAGTAGTGACTCCTCATGTGTGGGGTCAGTATAGATAGCCTGGAGATACCCTTGCGCTCCCGGAAGTGAAGCTGGCATATAACGGAAGTCGGTGTTCCAAAGTAGGCCAGTCCGGACTCGCATGATGGTCATCATGGAATAGGCAGCATCCTGCACAGCCATCTCAACAGTAACCCCGAGTCCATAGGAACAGTGAAGGGGCTTAGTGGCTCCAGGATAAGAGGGATATATCCTGATGGTACAGAGGTACTGGCTCTTGGTTGAAGTCTCTGAACTGCTCTTTGACAGTGTATTCGGTATACCAACGGTAACCCGTCTCGATCATTACCCGGACTAACATAGCAGTATGACAGGGCACATCGAGGCACCGGGTCAGGCAAACCACTTGATTTTGAGCACGAGTGGCCATCTGAAAGCACAACCACAATGCAAAGGCATTAGAATTTCTAGGGAAAATTGGACAGCATAACAGCTATAAATGCTCAGAAAAAGATTTGAGACATCCACAACAGTTTGCAATACCACTCAACAACATCATATCAATGTTCTGATTCAACTAACAACATACTAAAATTAGTAGAAACTATACTGAGGCTTGTAACAAGAATCCTATAAGCTATTACAGATTAGTAACACGTGAACCTGATAGAAGAAGAGAGCCTAGTCCTTAACCCACGTTGAATGAGAAGAGAATGACTCAGATCAGAGGGCATAAGGTAACGGAGTAAAAGATCCTTACGTTCCCTCCCACAATCAATTCCCCTACATATAACTAAAGCATTTCTAGACTCGACATCGACCAGCTTGGCTCAACGAACCTACAGGCAGTCCGGCTCTGATGCCAGCGCTGTCAGGACCCCGATTCCAAGTCACATCGATCTAGCCGGTAACACCTCATATCACATTGCGGCCTCACGCACGGTATTCCCACGGGTGTCGCCTTACCACGGCCCGGGACCATTTGCGCCTTTTGGCTCACGTATATGATAGTGTCGCTAGCATCCATATGACAGAGAACCCGGGCCGACATGGCTAGTCGTGAACCCAAAGCGGCGCAGACCTATGGAGACAGGCATACATGAATCACATTAAGCATGTCGGTCATCAGCGAGTGAATCCGGGCTGTAGCACTGGGCTAACAGGACTCCGGGGAACCCGGGCTGTAGCAAGCTAGGCAGGACTCCGGATGTCACCGCGTGACATTTCCCCGAAGGGACAGATATAGGAACGAAGTGAAACACATGCTGGCCAGTCAAGTGTCCTGAGCAGTAGTGCTGGGCTAGCAGGACTCCGGTGGACCGGGCTGTAGCGGACTACTATGGCTCGAGGAACACTAGACTACATTTCCCCATAAGAAATGTTGCCAAGGATAAACAACTAGATTGTCGGATCCCACTCATACCAAGCATTTCAATCATACACACAATATGCCCGATATGAGTACATACAACATGGCATCACAACAAAACTCTACAACTCAAGTACTTTATTTAAAGGCTCCAGAGAGCCATACATAACATGTTCATACAGGTAGGGGTCACATGACCCAACACTCAAGTCATACAAGCATACAAGCACATGCGGAAGCAAATAGTCTGAGTACAGACACGAGAAAGAAAGAAGGCTTCGCGAAGCCTGTCTATCTACATAGGGCCCTCCATGGCCAGGATCACCACCTGGGTGGCTAGTCACTCGTCGACATCAAGGTCTACATAAAACCCATCGGAGGGGCGGTGTTGTCGTCTGAAAACAGTAATTAAGCAAACATGAGTACAAGGGTACTCAGCAAGTCTTACATCAGAACCTACTATACATGCTCATTCTCAAGAAGGTGGTGGAGTTATTGCAGCAAGCCAGCTTTGACTCTTGGCTAAGCTATCCTATGGAACTCCACTAGTAAAACAGTTTTTCGCACACGAGTCCACTAATCACCAACACAATACTCCACCGGGGATCGTCCCTCGTCATCCTACGAGAGGGCCATCCTCGGTACTCACACTTATCTTGAGTCTTTTAGTAGTATCCATTAGCTTGTCTATGAACTGTATAGGCAACCAAGTAGTCTTTTACCGCGGATGCGGCTATTCGAATAATTTTATACCCTGCAGGGGTGTACTTCTTCATACATGCTTTCACCACTTACCGCCGTTTACACGACATGTACTCGGAAACCTTCAAGCGGAAGCCCAATGAGGGTGTCGGCCACGGCCTACCTAACACTCAAGCCTCTAGTCCTGGTTTATCGCCTATTCAGGTTCCATCCGCAGGGAGTCCGGCCGAGGTTTCCACATACGGCCCCGAACGATGTGAACAGGGTTCCTGAGACACCAAAAGGGTGACTCGGTACACCGTGCCACGGTGTATCTACCGCAACATAGCCCACCCCTAGGGTCAGCGCTATGCATGGCCGCTAACACATAACCTACAAACACCAGAAACTATTTTCAACTCCTGGACAGAGTACTAGGGTGATTAAGAAGCCGAGAGGGTCCATTGGTTTCGGGCCCAATGTATGGTAGTAACTGAATCTTAAATCACACATACAGATCTCAGTTCTTAGGGACGGCATCAATGAAACAACCCACCATGTACTCCTACATGGCCTCTCATCGATACCTTTACCAAATCATGTTCAACACATCCCTCACATTACCGACATAATCATTTCACTCTAGCCCATCACCCAGATGAACCAAACCTGACACAACTCTAAGCATACCAGGCATAGCAAGGTAGGAAACACATACACGGCTCAATCAACTCCTACACATGCTAGTGGGTTTCATCTAGTTACTATGGCAATGACAGGTCATGCAGAGGATAAGGGTTCAACTACCGTAGCACACAGTAGTTTGAATCGCGTTGTCTTAATGCAGTAAACAAGAGGAGAAGCGAGAACATGGGTTTGTATCGGAATGATCAATGGGTTGCTTGCCTGATGTAGTGGTAGTAGGGTACTGCCCTTCAGACGGATACTCGGGGTTATCCTCGGAGGCAGAACCTACCACGAAAGACACACCGAACATAATCAACACATGACGATATGCGACAATACGATGCATGCTATGACATGGCAAAATGAAAGTGTCTTGGCCTAATGCAAGCTAAAACAGAAAGGAATGAGCTCATTTGAATCAAAGATTCAAATGTTAGCTCATTTAACATGGCCTTATTAGTGCATTATCTTATTCTGCTTAAACAGCAAGGTTAACTTGTTTTGTCATGCATGAAACCATAACAGATGGATAGATTTAATTTTTCTGATCATTTTTCATATATAAATTGTTTGATTTGCAGTTATGGTTGATTTTCTATGATTTTTAGAAGTTTTGGCTATTTTCTGGAATTTCCTGTATATGAATAATTCCAGTAATTGAATTAATGCGTCAGCATGACATAGGTGTGACGTCAGTGGGTCAACTGGGTCGGCTAGGTCAAACCTGACTGGTGGGCCCTGTCTGTCAGTGGCTCAGCTAATTAACAAGATTAAATTAGTACTAATTAACTATCAGTGGGGCCTGGGCCCACATGTCAGTGACTAAACTAATTAAAATTAGTTAACTCTAATCCTAAACTAATTAGCAGGCCGGCCCCATCGATCATAGGCTCAGGGGGGAGTCAACCTAGGCCCACGCGTCAGTCCACGGTCAAAGAGGGTCAAACTCGCCGATGTTTAGCCGCCGGCGAGGCCAGACGTAGTGGAGGGCTTGGGTTTTGCACTCCCGCGACCAAAAGGATGGCAGAGACCATCTACGTGATGCGGGGAGTGAGCCGCGTCGAGTGGTGGAAGTAGGTGGAGCTGGGGTGGCCGGAGACGACGGCGGCGAGCACGTCCGCGGCGGCCGGAGTTCGGGCGAGGTTGAGCTAGTCGCTAGCAGGCACGGCGAGGGGCGCACGGGGGTGCTACGGGCTCCTGCGAGTGCGTTGAAGACGAAGGCATGCTCGGTTGCGACCCAACGTGGCTCTGGCCACGAGGCGACGTGCGGTGGCGGCGGCGAGCTTCGGCTCCAATGGCCATGGGGGTTAGAGGGCGCAGACGAGCGCGGGGAGAGGGGGAAACGGGTCAGTAGCTCACTGCGGTTGCAGGGGAGCGAACGGCGAGCTCAGGGAAGAGCTGGAGCGAGCGGGGCGGCGAGGGGGATATCCGGCGACCGAGGTTGAAGACGAGCTTGGTGCAGCGTCTCCGGGGCGAGCGAGCGCTCAGGGATGGGTCGAGGCGAAGCAGCGGACGACAGCGGAGCTTCTTGGCACGACGAGGCAGCGGGTGGACGGCGGTGGCTGCGGTGGTGCTTGTCGGCGGCGACGGCTCCGCTCGGCAGGGGATGGGGAGAGAGCCAGAGAGGGGAGAGGCCACGGGGAGAGTGGGGAGAAAGAGAGGGGACGTGGGGCAGTGTGTGGCACTCGTAGGCGCGTCCGGGGCGTCGACGGAAGCAGGAGGTGGCCGGCGTGTGGCCGCGGGCGCCGGCCACGCGCTTCTTGTCCTCCTGGTGGGAGGAGGAGGACGAGTGGCAAGAGCCAGTGGACTGGGCCGAGGCGGTGGGCTAGGTGGGCTGCGCCAGGTAAGTTCTGTTCTCTCTCTCCTTTTCTGTTTTTTATTTATTCTATTATTTCTGTAACTTCAGGGCTTTATTAAAAATTCCAGGGCATTTCCATAAATCATAAAATTAATCATGGCCACTGCTTAGAATATATCCAACAGCAAACATTTTGGTTTATTATTATTTGATCATTTAAAATATTTTATAGCATTTAAATTCCCAAATGCAAATACTATAAGAATTAATTTAAGGACCTTAAGATGTCCTAGAAAAATGTGCACCATTTTTATCCAAGGTTTTAACCCAAAACAAAAAGGGTGGGATTTTTAGAAGGGCATTTCAGGTTCATTGAAAAACTTTTTAGTAAACCCTAGTTGTTCCAGGGGGGTGCTGGGGGTTCTGTCATCCCCATTTCAAATTTAAGAGAAATTTAAACATGATGCACACTCTAATGCTTGAACGGGCTAGGGTGTGACAGGAGAAGCGATCGTCACATCTTTGGAAGGACTGTTATGTCATGCGAGAGTTCAAGAACTTCAACATGTTTCAATACGACAATGGCCCGCCCGGCGGTTCAGGAGGTGGTTTTCATGGGCCGGGTTATGGAGGTGGTAGCTCCGGTTCAGGATTTCAAGGCAATCAAACTGGCCATAACAATCAGGGGAACCAGGGCAACTAGGGAGGTTATAACCATCAGGGGAATCAGCAGCAGTAGCAGTCAGGTTATCAGAGCAATCCGAAGCAGTTAAATAGTGGGCAGTATCATGTCTTCACCACTAGCTTGAGCAAGCGTGATCAGAAGCTTCACAAGAGGGCCGTGAACTCTGTTGAACCGGCTGTGCCTCACTATTTGCGCTGGTCTGAGCAACCCATTTTATGGAGTAGAGAGGATCACCCACCCCGTGTTGACAATCCAGGTCATCTGGCCTTAGTGGTGGCACCTCAAGTTGGGGAGTATAAGTTCACCAAGGTGCTCATGGATGGGGGAAGAAATATCAATATTCTCTACTATGATACCTTCCGCCGTATGGGGTTGACAGATAAGAATCTTAAACCGTCGACCATCGTTTTTCATGGCGTGGTACCCGGTAAATCTGCCTATCCGGTGGGCAAGATAGCCCTAGAGGTGGCCTTTGGAGATGATCATGATTCAAGGTCAGAAACATTGAATTTTGAGGTGGTGAAAATCAAGAGTACGTATCACGCTCTGTTTGGGCGACCGACTTATGCCAAGTTCATGGCGAGGCCATGTTATGTTTATCTGCAGCTTAAGATGCCAGGTCATAAGGTGACCATCACAGTACATGGGAGCAGGAAGATTGCTTTGGAATGCGAGGAAGGTGACGCGGCTTATGCTCAGTCGGTTTGTGCCATGAAAGAGCTAAAGTTTTACAAAGACAAGGTTGATCCGGCAGATATGACTTCTTTGAAAAAGCCAACTACGGAACACGATCTAGCGTTGAAGTTTAAATCGGCCACATACACTAAGATGGTTGATTTTGTTCCTGGCGATTCATCCAAGCATTTCAGCATCAGCGCTAACCTGGATCCCAAATAGGAAAGCACGCTCATTGAGTTCATCTGTGAGAACCGGGACATCTTTGCATGGAAGCCTTCTGACATGCCAGGTGTACCGAGGAAACTCGCTGAGCACACACTTAATATTTATCCCAAGTTTAAACCGGTCAAACAGTTTCTCCGCCGCTTCAACGAAGAAAGGCGCAAGGCTATTGGTGAAGAGGTAGCTCGGTTGTTGGCCACAGGGTTTATCGTGGAGGTCTTTCACCCGGAGTGGTTGGCTAATCCAGTGCTGGTTCTCAAGAAAAATGGCACTTGGCGTATGTGTGTGGACTACATAGACTTGAACAAAGCTTGCCCAGCAAATCCCTTAGCCCTCCCTCGTATTGATCAGATTATTGATGCTAGGGTGGGTTGTGACCGCTTGTGTTTTTTGTATGCTTATTCTGGTTATCATCAGATCAAAATGGCAGTTAAGGACCAGGAGAAGACAACTTTTATAACTTCCTTTGGAGCCTTCTGCTATGTCTCCATGCCCTTTGGGCTCAAGAGTGCCCAGGTGACTTATCAATGTTTTGTTCAGAATGGTACTCATAAGCAGATTGGGCGCAATGTTCATGCATATGTGGATGATATTTTGATAAAGTCCAGGAAAGAGGAAACATTGATAGATGAACTAAGAGAAACCTTTGACAACCTCCGGGTTTACAAGATGATGCTCAATCCGGACAAATGTGTCTTTAGTGTCCCGGCAGGCAAACTCTTGGGCTTTCTGGTATCAAACAGGGGCATTGAGGCTAATGCGAAAAAAAATTCAGCAATCACGTCTTTGGCTAAACCGGCGTGTATAAATGACGTTCAACGTTTAGACAGTCGGATTGCTGCTTTGAGCCGGTTTATCAGTCGTCTCAGGGAGAAAGCTATCCCTTTATACCATATGTTAAAAGAAAACGGATGACTTTGTCTGGAGCGATGCGGCTAATAAAGCGTTTGAGGATCTGAAGAGGCAGTTAGCTGAACCGCCTGTGCTTGCAACTCCGATCGATAAAGGGCCTTTACTATTATATGTGGCTGGTAATGCCAGGGCTGTTGGTGTGGCTATTGTTGTGGAGCGCAAGGAGGCTGGAAAGGAATATCTGGTTCAATTGCCGGTTTATTATATCAGTGAGGTACTTATCGAATCAAATCAGAGATATCCACATTGGCAGAAGATGGTGTATGTGGTGTTTATGGCAAGCTGGAAGCTCAAACATTATTTATAGTGTCATCCTATCACAGTGGTCAGTTCAGCCCCTCTACGAGATATCATTCAAAACAGAGAAGCAACTGGCCGGATTGCCAAGTGGGCTATTGAGCTTGGACCTCATGGGCTCAAGTATACACCTCGCACAACAATCAAATCTCAAGCACTTGTGTACTTCATCAATGACTAGACAGAGTTGCAGGCACCAGAGGAAAAGCCAGATAACACGTATTGGACTATTCACTTTGATGGGTCCAGACAATTGGAGGGCTCGGGGCTGGAGTTATATTAACTTCCCCGCGAGGTGACAAGTTTTGTTATGTTCTTCGTTTAAAGTTCCCTTGTACTAACAATGCAGCTGAGTACGAGGCCCTACTCCACGGTCTTCGGATGGCTAAGGAGATGAACTTAAGCCGGGTTAAGTGCTTCGGTGACTCGGACCTGGTGGCTCAACAGGTATCTGGCACTTGGGATTCTAACGACCCACTCATGGTTACGTATCGACGAGAGGTGGACATAGTGGTTGATCATTTCAAGGGTTATCAAGTTGACAATATAGACCGGCGAAAGAATAAAGCGGCGGACGCTTTAAGTTGCCTTGGCTCTCAGCGTAAACCGGTCCCACCTAATGTTTTTCTCAACGTCCTACACAATCCGTCGGTTAAGATACCAACAGAGGAGGACTTGGATATTCCTGACCCCGAGGCCCAATTGGTGGCAGCTTTGCATGTTATACCGGATTGGACAGTCCCATACTTGGCTTACATGAACCGGGGAGAGTTACCGGAGGATGAAACCTTGGCCCGGCAGATAATCCGGCGTTCCAAGTCAATGACCATAGTCTATGGGGACTTACATCGTTACAACGTCACAGGAGCGATTCAGCATTGTGTTTCTCCTGAAGAGGGTTGTGAGATTTTGCAGGAAATCCACGAAGGAGATTGTTGGTAGCTAAGGCTTTTCGTCACGGTTTCTATTGGTTGACAGCTCATTCTGATGTTGAGGATTTAGTCAAAAGGTGTGACGGTTGTCAAAAATTTGCACGTCGCGCTCATGTTCCGGCTCTGGAGTTGAGAATGATTCCAATCACTTGGCCGTTTGCAACTTGGGGGCTTGATATGGTTGGACCCTTCAAGATATCCAAGGACAAAAAGACTCACCTGTTAGTGGCAGTTGACAAGTTTACCAAATAGGTAGAAGCAGAGCCAGTCAGTAAGTGTGATGCGGCCACGGCGGTTCAGTTCATCAAAAAGGTGATATTCCGGTTTGGCTTTACAACAGTATTATAACTGATAATGGTACTAATTTGTCAAAGGGTGAGATGGAGGAATTTTATCAACGTGAAGACATCCGGCTTGATGTAGCATCAGTTGCTCACCCCCAATCTAATGGTCAAGCGGAGAGGGCAAATCAAGAAATTTTGAGAGGCATTAAACCCCGGCTTATGGTTCCTTTAAAGTGGACACCGGGTTGTTGGGTGGAGGAGTTACCTTCTATGTTATGGAGCATCAACACCACAACTAACAGATCTACGGGTTACACGCCTTTCTTCATGGTTTATGGAGCAGACGCGGTTCTTCCTAGTGACATCAGTCACGACTCGCCCCGTGTGGCAGCTTATGTTGAAGCTGATAATGAGAAGGCACGTCCCGACTCACTGGACCTATTAGATGAGGAGCGTGATCTCGCAGCAGCACGTTTGGCGATTTATCAACAAGATCTCCGACGTTATCACAGCCGCCGGGTTAAGACAAGAACTTTTCAAGAGGGCGATCTGGTGCTCCGGCTCATCCAGGATCACACTGATATGCACAAGTTATCCCCAACTTGGGAAGGATCTTTTGTGGTCAGCAAGAATCTGCACAACGGTTCATACTACCTCATTGATGTTCGAGAGCACAAATACTCACGTAAATCGGAGGAGGAGACCAAGTGGCCGTGGAATATAGCTCTTCTTCGGCCTTACTATACTTGAGCCACAGGCTCTTCTTATGTACATATTTATGATAATGTATATATTATATAATAAACCGGAGCCTCGAATAAAGTGGGGTCTTTGTTCTTTTTACATCATGTGTGAGCCTATAAGAGTTTCTACTGACAAAAGCGGAGTTTTGTTATACCGGCCTCTACGGCCACACGGATATAAAGAAAATCACTAGGGGGCTTGGTCGTATCCGAACCATAGCTACACCTCTTGATCGGTTTAAAACCAAAAAGGGATCTCACTAGGGGGCTTGGCTGTCTTTATACAATAGCTACACCTCTTGATAGGCTTTAAGCCAATAGTAAATTATGTGGAGCCAAAGAGAATCGGTTGCATTAAGCACAGTTCAAACATAGGTAACCACTGAGCATATCTCACATATTACCTGGGGGGGGTCCTTGCTTCTCAAAGAATAGTGAGCTTGAACCCTTGTAATAGGCTATCAAGCCAGGCTTGGAAGCCAGGTGTATTCACCTAAAACCCGAGTTATCCTGCCTCTTTAAGTAAGCCACTCCATCCAGGTAAACCTGGTATGGCCCATCGAACGTTTGACAAGTCAATCCCATGGACCCTGAACTTGCCAAAGTTAAAACGGTGATTGGTTAAAGATTGAGGTTCATCTTAAAAGGCTTTACAAAATGGTTTAACTCAGCGGCTTGGCAGCCCATGAAAAGCCTCGATTTAGGGCCTGGCGGCCCATGAAAAGCCTTGCATATTTCTTGTATTTGCTGTTTTTTATGATAAAGGATTTATGAGTATTTTCTGATAAACCGGTGTTCTTTACAACCCAGGATGACTTTCAACGCTTAGTTGTCAGTACATGATCAGTTTAAAATCGGTAGTATATTCTTTCGGTCTGGTTTTGGCTAGATGTCACCAGCATTAAGCGGTTATTATAGCCCAATATGGCTTCTATATGAACCGGCAAGAGGTCAAGGAGTTGACAACACTCCGGATTGGTGTTTTTTCACCTTTACCAGACAAGTAGTTAGACAGCCAACGAGGTATGTCACATATATTATTTCTTCTATTTGGTTAATATAAATCTTGGTTATCCATCCAAGTTGTGTATGGCCTTTTGGCATCATGACCCGTCTAGTGGTAAACCACTAGGACGCTTTCAAGTTCTTATATGCAGGAACACAAAGTATAATGGACTATACATAAATACATCCCAAAAGTGGAACAAGTTTTCAAAATATCAAGCCACACAAGCATGCTCCATGGCATGGTAGATAAAGGTGTTTCTGCTATCCTATTACAACGAGCTTCAAAACGGCCCAAATTGAATAATTGTTTCAAGCAGTGGCAGACTGTAGCTGATAAACCGGTCGCCGATTTAGGATGCTTCATTGGGATGGCTTGACGATTGAGGGTGATCTTGTGCAGTCACCTCATCTTCATCCCTCCCAAGACGCTGGAAATCAATCGTTGACCAATCGATTTCGGTTAAAGCTTGAAACACGACCTCTTCATGGATAAGGCTAGAGGGGTCAATGTCAGGAGCGTAAGTATGCTTACGGATTGGAGGCACAAGCTCTTCAACATCATGGATCACAGTAGGCTGTCTCTTTCCATCAACATCATAAACCAGTTGGAAGTGAGATAAATCGGTGTACTCCGCTAGTTTGCTTGCTATTGGCCGAATCTCCTTTGTCAGCCTTCGCAGATCATCATTATTGAAGTCTGAGCCGTCCTCTTTCACGCCAAGATATCCTTTGATGATATCTGCTGGTTCAAGATCCGGAATCCATGCCTTGGCCCGGATTAGCGCGGTTAGCGCTCCTGATCTTGCGGCTGATCTCTTCAGTTCGGTGATCCAGGCAGGTAGCATGGCCAGCTTCTCAAGTGTTTCCTTTATCAACGATGGCGCCGGCTTGTTATACGCTGCAGTGCAAATAGCACGCTGGGAGCCAGAGTATAGCTGTTCCATCAAGGTGTACGCCGCTTTAAGCTTCATCCGCATGTCAGAGCCCAGATGAGCAATGCGGGTCCCGGTTATGGTTCAGCATCAGTAAACCGGTCAATGATAAGATCTTATGAACTAGACAAACAGCATGCGAAGGGACTTACCAAACACAGCGGACGTCATGGCATCAATCTGCCGCTTCAAGCCAGCCAGTTCGTCTACCACTGGCTTCAGGGCTACTTCTGCGTCCTCGGCTTTCTTGGTTAAACCGGCCTTTTCTATTGACCAGTCAGCACGCTCCTTGTTGAAGGTCTCTTTCAACTTCTCCATAGCTGCCAAGGCATTGGTCAGCTCCTCTTTGGCTTTGGAAGCCTCTACTTGTTGAGACTTTACATTTTCTTGAAGATCAGCGGTTTGAGCATCCGTCTTGCTCAGCTCGGCCTGCAAAGGCGAAGATATGTCAACAACGGGATATGTATTTTCTAAGTACCAAGCGTATAACAAGTTATGCACTTTGTACTTGGGGGCTAATGCCTATTTGCTCTATTAGCAACAAATCTTTCACAAGTCTCAAGTAGAATGCAAGCATTATCCTTAAAACTTGGGGGCTAATGTACATCTGTTCAAAACTGATGCATTGATTCAAGACCCGGTTTACCTCGCAAAGCTAAACCTGCCCTTGGGGGCTACACCGATGAAAACTACATGAATACAATGATAAAGTATCGGTTTTGTTTTTACTGAGGACTTGACATATTGAGGATCATCATGCAAGTATTAAGATATTACAAAGTCCCGGTTTATGATTAACATCATAAACCGGCCCTTGGGGGCTACTTGGGCTGATGTCTATACTTTGGAATCAAGAAAGGAAAGGTGATGAAAATACCTCATAGCGTTCCTTCATCAGGTTCACCAAACCGGCTTCATAATCACAGTTTGAGTGTAGATGGTTTAAAAAACCGGAGTGGAGTTCTTCGGTGATGAGATGGGCGTAGCTTGATAAATCAGTGCTCCATTTACCCTTCTCCATTGCAGCATGCTCTTCCTTGGCACTATGTTTGGCCAAGATTACAGTATGGCCAGGAGAGCTGTGGCTCATACCGGTAATGATAACATCGTCTCCTTGGCCTCCAGTAGTTTTTATGGGTGATGGTGGAGTGTTAGTGGCTCTCACCGAACTGGAAGACCTGTCGTCAGCCCGGATTGGATCTGCCGGTTCACTGTCAGGCACAGCAGTGTTAGCTTCTGGTTGATTATCAATATTCAGATTTTGAGGGGGTGGTTCGTCAAACGTGGCTTCTGGATTTGGACCCTCCGGTTCAGCCGTTTGTTCCGGTTCAACCGTTTGCTCTGGTTCACGAACCACCTAGTCTTCGGGCGGATTGTTCACCCGAGCCTTTTTGCTGGGTCTAGATTTGGCCCTAAAATAGCAACAGATGTGAAAGTTAAAGCAGGCTACAAAGTATGAACAACATTAAAAGGAGTTCAAGTACTTACCCAGCTACGGTTTTGAGAGGAGGAATTTGGGTCGCTGTTGACTCGCCAGAGGATGAGGGAGGTGTCACCTCATAATTTGAATCGGACGGATTAAGAGGTTGTCAGAAATAACCTACCTTGGGATAAGAATTGTCAGAAGTGGGGGAGACCTCAGATCGGCGCTTCCGAACCGGGGTGTCAGGTAAACCGGCTAAAGTGGCCTGTTGGCCGCTGTGCCGGGTTGTCCGGAGAGCCTCGTGTTGCTGCTTCTTCAAAATAAATGTTGGATCCAAGTAAGCAAGAGGATGAGAAAAGCTTACTTTCCGGACTTCTTGACGGGTTTTTTGTGTTGGCATAGAGTTTGAACCGGAGGAAAGGGTAATTACCTCTTCATCGTCCTCCACGTCCTCTTGATAAGTATCATTGTTAATGAGATGCATGAAAAGGGAGCCAAGTGAATCAAGTTCTACCTCAACTTCCAGTTCATCTGCGTCGTCATCAAGTTCCATGTTGATGCGTTCAGCCGCCTTCCACTTTGAGGTTCTCTTGATGGCTTTTGATTTGGGACGGGATGGCTTTGCCGCTTTCTTTGCAGGTTTCTTCTTCCAGAATGGATCATCACCCTGTTTATAAACAAGAAGAAGGATATTCACAAGTTGAGCAGTTTAAAAAGATGTCAAAGATAACAAGGAAGGACAGTACTTACGACAGGCGGTTTGTTTTTTGTGTAAAAGGGGTTTAAACTGGTTTGGCGGCAGACAGCTTCCGATTCGTTCAAAATCTTCTTAACACCCTCAGTAACTTCTTCATCGGTTAATTGAATGTTGATGTGTCGTTGGGAGTCTTCTACTTCACCAGTGTACTCACACATTAAACCGGAGCGGCGGCTTAATGGCAAGATGATCCAGGATATCCAGCAACCCACAAAGTCGACGCCTGATAAACCGTTAGCCATAAAGGCTCGGAGCTTGGCGAGTTGAGGGGCATATGAGGCCCGTTCCGTAGCACTTAAACGTTGCGGCAGTGGATGAGTGTTGGAAAGCCGGTGGGCGCGGTAACCCGGCAGAGGATTCTCGTCTTCAGGGGAAGTTTGTTTATAGTAGAACCATGTTTAGTTCCAATCTTTGGGGTGACTGTGCATCTTGGCATGAGGGAACTCAACCTCTTTCCTTTTTTGAATAGAGACGCCACCAAGTTCAGTGTTGGGTCCGTCTACAAACTCAGTGCGCCGGTTCAGATGAAAAAAAAATCCCAGAATAGCTCAGAAGTTGGTTCTTCTTGTAAGTACACCTCACAGAAGACTTGGAAATTGCATATATTAGACACCGAGTTGGGTCCAATGTCTTGAGGATGGAGCTGGAAACTGGCATGCACATCCTGGAAAAACTTTGACCCAGGCGGTTTGAAACCACGACCTATATGGTCAACAAATACCACTACCTCACCCTGCTTAGGGGTAGGGGGATTTTCCGTTCCTGGAACTCGCCACCAGATCTCATTCTTTTTGGGCAAAGTACCAATCCTGACCATTCCGTTAAGCTATTCTTCGGTAACCCGAGAAGGAGCCCAGTTGTAAGCATAAAACTGTTTGGCCGTTGCAAACGAAAAGCTGAAAGGAAATATTGGTTTACAAATCATTCATGGTGATACATAAGATGCGACGGAACAAAGACATACAAGTATGTAAATTGTGCAAACCGGAGGTTGATACTATAATGAATGACTAGGCAATATCAGAACAAAGGAATGCACATACTGTTAAACCAGAGTATAACAACGGAGGTAAAAGGCTTGTCTGGTTCACCAGAGGGCTAATGGTATACGATAGATTGCTTTTACAAAGGTAAACCGCCTATGTGGTAAAGAGGATACACATCTAAGGCAAGAATGACTAAGTAAGGTAAAAACAGATTTCATAAGGTTGTAGTGAAATTTTGGATCTACCGTAAGACAGGAAAATAAAAGGATTTAGACCTAAAAGGTTGATCTCAAAGCAGTTCACAAGGGACCAGATAAGTGTTTTATGCGCATAAAGGTTTGTTTTGGTAACAGAAGATAAGCCATTACATGGAATACATCAGGTTTGAAGTTTTTATCCGTGGACTAAGAACAAACAAGGGAAGAACAGCGCCGGAGTCTCGATGAACTTCGACGAACGAGGAAACCATAGATAGATCTACAACAGAGAAAGGAAGGGACTTACAGTGACTTTTGAAACAGCGGAAGTATGCCGCGGTTCTCTGGTGCAACGAGGTTGATGCAGGGGCCGACGGAGAGACAGAGGCGAAGCTTGGTGACGGCGGCGGCGCTCAGGGGCAGAGATGTCGCAGGGAGGAAGAATAAGTGAGGGAGACAAAGGGGAAAAAGGAGAAGGGCCCATGGTCCTATTTATAAGGTGAAGCGATAAGCGACAAGTGTGGGAATCGAGGAGCTCAAAATGGATAGTTAATAAGGATGTCGCCTCGATGGTTGGATATTCATTAATGAAGGGAATCTTCGGCTTCAATGAATAGATGACGTCAGGGCGGTTTGCTATGGATCTAAAGGATGACATCACGGCGGTTTACCAGATCTATAAGAAAGTGACAGGGCAAGAATTTTTCTAAGTATTGAAGATTGACATGAACAAGTTCAAATCAATCTGGGGCCTAATGTTGGGGATATGATTACTGCAGGTAAACCGGCTCAGAGTGGCTGGGTTAGCTCCATGAAGATAGAAGCCCATGAAGACGTGAAGGTGGTGGCGCTTTACGAAAGGCCAACGCCCAAAGGCGGGTTAAAGCCTGTAGATGTAAACCGACTTTGTCATGTAACTTGTATTGTAAGTTAGAAGAATAGAGACCGAGCTGGACACATCTTTGATCCAGCCTCTGGACTCTGTAAACCGGCGGGCGTCAACCTAAGTATATAAAGGGATGACCCAGCCGCGGTTTGAGGACAACAGACAACAACTCGAGAGCCAGGCAAAGCGGATTCGCTCCCTGGTCATCGAAACCCTAGCAATACCAATCACATCTAGACATAGGCTTTTACCTTCATCGAAGGGGCCGAACTTGTATAAAACCCCTCGTGTCCCCTTGTCCGGTTTAACCCCTTTAAGCTAACCCGTAGCGATGGCTCCATGACTAAGTCCTTTCACGAGGACATCTGCCGTGACAAACCCATGACACTCCTCGTACGCTAGCAGGAATGGCGCCGAGTCTGCCGCGCCGTCGTAACACGGCAGCATCTCCGGCTTGAAATTGGTCGGCCACTGCACTCGCCGCAGGGCGGGAGCCAGGGCTCGGTACCCAGACTCCCTGCTGCTGGTGTTGGCCGCAGAGGTGGGTGGAGGGGCACCTGCCATAGGAGTGTGGTGCGGCGGTACGGGGCGCAGGTAGGTAGAGAGGAGCCCCGGCGCACCCCTACATGGTGTTCCAAATGTCGGATGTGGGGTTCCGGCAAACCCTTAAGGTTCAAACACTAGGGTGCGCGCGAAGTCTTTCCTTCCCACCAATCTACGCCCTAGCTCGCTAAGATCTCGCGGACGAACTCGACGAACTCGCAACGCGGAAAGACACGAGGTTTATACTGGTTCGGGCCACCATTGTGGTGCAATACCCTACTCTAGTGTGGTGGTGGTGGATTGCCTCTAGGGCTGATGATGAACAGTACAAGGGAAGAATAGCCTCCTGAGGTTGAGGTGTTCTTGTGAGTAGGCTCTCGATCGGGTTGGATCAAGCTAAGAAGAGATGCCTCTACTATGGTGGCTAGCTCTACTTATATAGGCCCTGGTCCTCTTCCCAAATATCGAGCGGGAAGGGAGCCAACAACGGCGGGCAAATTTTAAGGGGGACAGCTAGTACAAGTTATCCTGACAAAAGCGGTCTTTGCCTGCGAAAGGCTCTGGCGGTGACGCCGTCTTGGGCTCCATGATGACCCCCGTCTTGCCGTCCTCCTGGTCTTGGTCTCGTTGCACCAATATAGCAACCTTTGCCTGATGCCTCGGTACTCTTCGTCTGCGGTGGCCTCCTTAGCACCAAAGAGGAAATAAGGATGCTATGCGCGCTGGCGCCCGCCTGGCGCCCGCCTGGTGTCGTGCGTCATGGCTCACGTCACGAGGGCCTCGTGAAGTTTGCCCCGCCTTGAGCCTGCCTGGCTAGGCTACTCCAAAGGAGGTCTTGCATCATCCGCCTCGCGAGGCTTGGGCCCTCGCGATGGTCTTGGATGCCTTGTTGATGAAGATGGGTCGTACGGCCTACTGGCTCAGCCACGCCGCGGGCCGCAGGCAGGCAAGTCTGGGGAACCCCGTTCCCAGAACACCGACAGCCTCAGGCTGCAAGGCTCTTAGGTTTCAAGTTTAGGAAGTGGAGAGACTACGACGTGGTGGAGCAGTAAGTATTCTCGTCCTATCTTGTTCTTGCTTATGCTGCTGATTCTTGACGCTTCTCCGTTGCGTAATTAGGCCGACGCCCGCGGCGAAGAATTGGTAGGAGGAAGCAGTGGTACTACTCAGGACCAAATCACCTGTATTGGCCGCACCCTCCTCCGCGGGGAAGGGCAGTGAGAGCACTCGCGCTTCCGCGGCCCGATCATCCTCGCGATACTTAGGGGGAGCGTCCCCCGGAGGAGGCAGCCCCGTAGCCCTGCTGGCTCTGGAGGTGCCGACATTCGGCGTTGTTTCCTCCTCCTTCCGCCACACTGCTGACCCTGGATCCTTCCGCCTCCCATGTCGTCCTGGAGCGCACTCTCTCTGCACTGACCCTGCTGCGAGAGGATCTTCAAGGCACCGACCGTCACCTGGCGGTCGGGCGCCTGGAGCTGATTTCTGGCTGGCTTTGCTCCGATGCATTCGTCCGGGCGACATTGAGCCAGGCTGCGGCGGCATCCGAGAAGGATAGGCAGGCTGTATCCCAAGCCGCGGTTGCTCGTGAGGTGGCTCTCAAGGACGCCGGGGCCGCCCTGGATCGCTGTCGATCGCTGGAGGCCGAGCTGGAGACCGTGCACAATGAGCGTGCGACTGAAGCTCAAGACCGCAAGGCGGAGGAAGAGAAGATGAAGGCCTGGCAGGACGCTGCCAGGGGTCGCGACACCGAGCTGGAGCAGCTGCCGAAGGCGCAGGCCGTGGAGCGTATCCGGCTAGAGAAGCTGGAGCAGAAGATGAAGGTGGAGAAGGCCGAGCTGGAAGTCAAGGTGAAGGTCCTGGCTGAGAACCGTGTGGCTTTCAAGTCCCTTGAGGAGAGGTCCCGCGTGGCACTGTGGGCACTCTACGAGAAGGGCTTCGATGAGTCGCTGGCAACAACCGACGAGGGCCCCACCTAGCTGCTTCCTAATATGGCCGCGGCGCTTGAAGACGTCGTGGATGGGATCGGCCCCTTTGTGGAGGGGGAAGCCCACGCGCTTTCCTCGGCCGCGCTGACGCGCTTCTTCAGCCATCTCCATCTTCGTGACCCTGACGCCAACCTTGACGAGCTGCTGGAGCCTGTGGATGACGAGCGCTGCACAGCTGCTGCCGAAGCCGTGAAGGGCCAGGTGGAGGCTTTGCTGAAGAAGTTCCATGCCTTCGTCCCTACGCCCTCAACTGGTGTTGCTGATGAACCTGCAACTCCAGTGGGCGGCTCAGGCGAGGGCAACATCACCGTCGAAGGGGCACCTTTAGCGAGTGACGGCGGTGTCCAGGTATGACGAGATCGCTGGCTGGCGGCTCCTTTTCCTCCTTTGCTCCTGCAACATGAACTATGCCTAGTGGAGGCCTTAAACTTGCGTTTGGTATTCGAGAAACAGTATGTCTTGTAATGTTTGTTTGAAATTCCATCATTTCCTTTCCATTCGCTTTGGTGTTCTGTGTCGGCAGGGCCCGACCACATGCATACCTCAGCCGCCATTGGAACATCTGGATCACCAGGACGGACCAAGGAGTGAGGGGCTACGTGGCCAGTTAGGCTCCTGAGTCGCGATGCTCAGGAGTCCTGCTTGACGCGCAAACAACTCACAGAAAGGAGATGCAGGAGTAGGCCTAGTGCTCTACGTCGGCAGGGCCCGACCTGCGCATACCTCATCCACCATTGGACCATCGGGATCACCAGGACAGACCAAGGAGTGAGGGGCTACGTGTCCCCCTTGACGTCCAAACGACCTTTATACCTTGGCTCCGCTTGGGAGGGCGCGCGACGACCAGGTCTGAGGGACCTGGTAGGGTGGCGTATGCTCGGGCGTGACCCGAGCGCAGGCCCCTTGAATGACTATCCCGAGGGGAGGTGTTGCAATGAGGCCAGAAACTGAGCTCGCAGGCTCCCTGAGGTTGACACGGCCATGAGTCTGCCCTCAGTTGTTTATCACCAGCGTGGAGCATAGCGCTTCTGTACCTGCACGGGATAGCCGCTCCTCGGTAGTGTCGACTGCCAGCGCGGAGCATGGTGCTTCCACTAGGGCGTGGGTGAGGGCTCCCTCTGAGTGGAGCCCCCGGGGCATGTATAGCCCCACCCTGACACGTGGCTTGCATGACAGGGCTGGACGAGGTGTGTCTGGGCACTTGTGAGCCAGCGCGGGACTCACGAGGCCCTACCTCAAGGCGGGTTGTGCCTAGTCTTTGCTCTTGATGACTGTGGTGGTCCTGCAAGATGGTTAAGCAACCTGCGCTGAGCGAATCTCCTAAGGCTATCGCATGAGAAGGCCAAGAACCAATGACCCCAAGAGGTGACGTGAACGAGGCCGGCCCGCCAGATAGAGCTCCGCCGTTGGGTTTATCAACGCTGCAGGGACGGACCCGAGCATTGGCGCCGTGGCTTGTCTTCTCTTCTCAAGGCGGGTTGTGCCTAGTCTTTGCTCCTGATGATTGTGGTGATCCTGCGAGATGGTTAAGCAACCTGCGTTGAGCGAATCTCCTAAGGCTATCGCATGAGAAGGCCAAGAACCAATGACCCCAAGAGGTGACGTGAATGAGGCCGGCCCACCAGACAAAGCTCCGCCGTTGGGTTTATCAACATTGCAGGGACGGACCCGAGCATAGGCGATGTGGCTTGTCTTCTCGTGCGAAGGATCCTACAGAAAAACGATCGGCGCGCGGCTCCCGTGGTGGGTGACAATCAAGCAGGTGATGAGTATAAATAACTCATGCATGGGAACCACCTAGCTTAGATAGATGCGAGAACGATACATGCCAGTGGAACGGGCCCGAGCGGCCTGGGGATGATGCAGCCCGAGGGGCGCCCCAGTAGAGTAAGCTAAAGATGCAAAATGAAACATGCCGCTGGGTCAAACCCATGCGACCTGGGAATAATGCAGCCCAAGCGGCGCTCCCAGCTGAATAAACTTGGAAAAAGTCACCTGGTTCCATTGTTGAAGGAGTGTTGGGGTAGCTGAAGGCGCACGTTAAAGAAGTTGCTCCTCATGTGCTGCCAAGACCCTAAGCCTTGGGAGGCTTTGGGGGCTCGGGCGGCTCCTTGAGGACCGTCTCCATCTCCACTAGGACCGCGTGATGCCTGGCCTCCTGAATTGCCAGGATGCTCCGTAGGTTGCGTTGGAAGGTGGCTACCACGCTCGGCAGGCCAAACGGCATGGGAACATAGCTGTAAGGTGGACCTTTGCACTACCCAACGCACGAAGGCCAAAAGAGATCCTGAGATGCGGCCCTGTTGAGCCCTAGGATGTCGATGCAGACGCGCAACTCGCCCCCCTCGCCTGGATGGGGAGCTGCACCAGGTGGGCGGCGGTCGCCGCACATAGCCCTTGCTTCCTAAAGCTCCTGGGTGGCCTTGATGATGAACTCCTGAGCGTCGGGTGCTCCTCGCCCGGTGCCATCCTGAGGGAAACATGCCGCAAAGCACGCCTCTACGTGGTGCCCGAGCGCCTCCGTCGTGATGTTGGCCAGGTCTATGGCCCTAAGAGAACCCCGAGCCACGCCCGATGTGATAGCCTAGCTTATTAGGGATGATAGACTACTCATATCAATAAGGAATTCCTTCTTTTCTGGGAGCCCATTCGGAAAGAACTCCAAAGTTAAGCGTGCTCAGCTTGGAGTAATTTCAGTATGGGTGACCGACCGGGAAGTTGCTCCCGGGTGCGCATGAGTGAGGACAAAGTGCGCAGAAAAGACTAGTATTGATTTGTGGGGCTAGTCTAGATCACGCCGAGAGTAACGACCACCGACGAGTGTGTCCGGGGTGTTACAAGTTGCTATTAGAGCCGACCCTCGTGGTTACATGGATCATTGCGGACAGGTGCGCGGTCATGTTGTTCATGACGTTTGTGATCCATCGTGGCACACATCATGGCACATATACCATACTGGATGCACAGACGTATGTGCCAAGAGGGAACGTTCCTGTGGCCTGACGAGGACGTCGGTTCCTTGAGTGGGGGTGAATGTGATAGCCTGGCTTATTAGGGATGATAGACTACTCATATCAATAAGGAATTCCTTCTTTTCCAAGAGCCCATTCGGAAAGAACTCCAAAGTTAAGCGTGCTCAGCTTGGAGTAATTTCAGGATGGATGACCGACCGGGAAGTTGCTCCCGGGTGCACATGAGTAAGGACAAAGTGCGCAGAAAAGACTAGTATTATTTTCTGGGGCCATTCTAGATCCCGCCAGGAGTAACGACCACCGGCGGGTGTGTCCGGGGCGTTAGACCCGAGGAGGGCGCCGGGCACGCCTTCCTATGCAAGGGAGGGAGGCGCCCTAGGTGCTGGCGCTGATCCTGAGGCGGCGCCGTTAGAGACACCGCTCTCCTGAGGCCCTGTGCGGAGTAGTTGCTTCTTCTTCTTGGGGATGGCCTCAGGAGGGTATTGCATGCCCTCGCTGTCAGGGTCTTCGATTGCTGTGGCTTGGAAGGCGCACTCGAGGGAGCACACCGCGTCTCTTTCCTCGCAGGGGACTATTATGATTCCTTCGCTTCCTGGAATGTAGAGGACTTTGTAGCCGTGCTGGGTCACTGCCATGAACTTGGCTAATGCTGGGTACCCAAGGATGGCGTTGTACGGCAAACGGATGTGGGCGATGTTGAAGTCGACGAGCTCGGTGTGTTAGTTGTCGCACTGGCCGAAGGTGACGGGGAGACGAACTTGCCCTATCAGGTTGGTGGAGCGTCGGTCACTCCTAAGAAGGGCTTGGTAGGCTGTAGCTAATCATAGTGCACATGGAGACTGTCGAACGTCTTGGCGGACAGGACACTGAGCCCTGCACTGCCGTCGATGAGGGTCTTGGTGACTTGGACATTGCTGACGACGGGTGAACAGAGCATCAGGAGGACGCCGGCAGTTGCCGCGCATTTGAGCTGGTCCGCCGAGCTGAAGGTGATGGCGTACTTGGACCACCTGAGCGGGCGCGTGGCTTCGAGCCTGGGGAGTGCTGCATTCATCTCGTGAGAGAACTGCTTGAAGATGCGTTGGGAAGCTAGGGCATGAGCACCTCCCAAGATGCAAGCGATGGCGCGTGGCTCCTGGAAGCCCCCAGCCCCCTCGTCTTGATGATGGTCATCATTCTTTCTTGGTGGTGGTGGCAGCGGAGGGAGGCCAGGATTGCCCTGAGGATGGTCCTCGCGAGGCTGGTCGCGCCAGGCGCCCTCAGGAGGCTGCTCCTGCCAATGGTCCTCACGAGGCTGGTTGCGCCACTCTTGGTGGGGTCCGCAGTCGTCCCACCATCCTCCACCTAATCCTCCTCCTCGGTCGTAGCCCCGGTCGTTGCGCTCGGGGCGTCGACCAAAGCATCCATCTCGGATGGCCCTGAGCTCTTGATAATCGTTGGTGTTGTGGTTGTGTACGTTGTGGAAGGCGCAGAACAGACGGCTTCTCTTGGACGACTCGGGGTCGTCCCGGCGGCGCTTCGTGTCCGGCTCCACCGCGAGCACGGCTACTCCCTTGCGCTTCACGTCCTTGGCCTTGGCTTTCTTCTCCTCTGGGTCGGCAGCAGGGACCTCGAGGAGGGAGAGACGCCCTTCCTCAGCTCTTGCGCACCTGGTCGCCAGGTTGAACAGCTTCAGAGTCGTGCATAGCTCCTCGTGGATGGCGAGCTCCTCCTTCATCTTGACGTCACGGATGCCATCGGAGAACGCTGAGATGATGGCCTCGCCCGTCACCTTGGGGATCTTGAGGCGAACGTTGTTGAAGTGCTGGATGTACTTTTGTAGGGTCTCTCCCGGCTGTTGCTTGATGCAGGGCAGGTCACCTGCGGCCGGAGGGCGGTCCCGCGTGCCCTGGAAGTTGGCGATGAAGCGATCGCGCATCTCACCCTAGGAGGAGATCGATCTCGTGGGCAGGTTCAGGAGCCATGGGAAACGAGTTCGGAGGCGGCCGGGGCGCTCCATGAGCTACGTCGCTTGCGGCTGGAGGTGGGCGGCGGAGGCGCTTCGTGAGCTACGTCCCCTGTTCATGAGCAGCGCGGCCTGCGCATCCATGGGCGCACGACGAGCGTGGGACGATTAGCCGCATGGAGGGGTGTAGTGATGATTCTTGTTGTTCGTTTACTGTCGGGCCGTTAGTGGCGTTGGCAACAGGGGATGGAGAACGACAGGAGGTCCGCCGACAGGGGCCGTCTAAGCGACGCGGGCGGCCAGGGTGGCCCGGCGCTCGGCACGGGCTCGGCGAGCATCTGACATAGATGTGGTGGAGTGGTGGAACGCAGATCAACGGAAGAAAAGCTTTAGCGCGCCCCTACCTGGCGCACCAAATGTTGGATTTCGGGTTCCTACAAAACCCATGAGGTTCGAACTCTGGGGTGCGCACAAAGATCTCTCCTCCCTCTAGCTCACGCCCTCACTGCAATCTCAAAGCTCAGCACGTTGAACTTGCAGGACAAAGGACACAGGGTTTATACTCGTTTGGGCCACCGATGTGGTGTAATACCCTACTCCAGTGTGGTGTGGTGGATAGCCTCTTGGGCTGAGGATGAACAGGTACAAGGGATGAACAGCATCCGGAGGAGAGGTGTTCTTGAGCTCGGTGAGCTTGTCTAGTGGCCTTGGTAGAATGGATCTAGTCCCAGATGAGATGCCTCCCTACGGTGCTGGCTAGTCCTATTTATAAGGCCCGGGTCCTCTTCCCAAATATTAGGATGGAAGGGATCCCACAACGGCCAGTTTGAAGGGGGGCAACTAGTACAAGCTATCCTGACAAAAGGTGGTCTTTGCCTGCCAAAGTCTCTGGTGGTGACACCGTCCTAGGCTCCATGGTGACCTCCATCTTGCCGTCCTGCTGGTCTTGTTCTTTTTGCACTGATATGGAAACCTTTGCCTGATGCCTCGGGACTCCTCACCCGCGCATACCTCTTTAGCACCAAAGAGGAAACGCGGAAATTGTGCGCGCTGGCGCCCACCTGGCCTTGGTCGTCATGGCTTGCGTCACAGGGGCCTCGCGAGGTGCCCCTTGCCTTGATCTCTCCAATCCTCATGAGCTAGCTTGGTGAGGCCGCCCCCGAGGGGGTCTTGTGTTGTCCGCCTCACGAGGGTCTTGAGTGTTCGCTGATGAAGATGGGCCGTACAAGGCCGCTGGTGGAGCCATGCCGTGGGCCGCAGGCAGGCAAGTCTGGGGACCCCCGTTCCCAGGACGTCGACAAATTCGTAATGAGTAACAAGTAACAAAAGTAAACAAGGTGCGGCAAGGTGGCCCAATCCTTTCTCGAGGACACATGGGAATTATCGTCAAGCTAGTTATCATCAGGCTCATCTGATTTGCGTTCGTTACTTTGGTAATTTGGTATGTGGGTGGACCGATGCTTGGGTATTGCCCTTCCTTGGAAAAACATCCCACTTATGATTAACCCCCCTCACAAGCATCTGCAACTACGAAGGAAGAATTAAGGTAAACCTAACCATAGCATGAAACATATGGATCCAAATCAGCCCTTGATGAAGCAACGCATAAACTAGGTTTTAAACTTCTGTCACTCTAGCAACCCATCATCTAATTATTTCTTCCCAATTCCTTCCCCTAGGCCCAAACAATGGTGCAGTGTCATGTAGTCGACGTGCACATAACACCATTAGAGGAAAGACAACATATATCTCATCAAAATATCGAACGAATACCAAATTCACATGACTACTTATAACAAGACTTCTCCCATGTCCTTAGGAACAAACGTAACTACTCATAACTCATATTCATGTTCGTAATCAGAGGGTATTAATATGCCTAAAGGTTCTGAACATATAATCTTCCACAGAATAAACCAACTAGCAGCAACTACAAGGAGTAATCAACACTACAAGAAACCCACATGTACTAATCTGAGGTTTTGAGACAAAGATCGGATACAAGAGATGAACTAGGGTTTGACAGGAGATGGTGCTAGTTAAGATGTTGATGGAGATTGACCCCCTCCCGTTGAGAGGATCGATGGTGATGACGATGGTGACGATTTCCCACTCCCGGAGGGATGTTTCCCCGGCAGAACAGCTCCGTCGGAGCCCTAGATTGGTTCCACCAAGGTTCTGCCTCGAGACGGCGACGCTTCGTCCCGAAAGCTTCCTTATGATTTTTTCCATGGCAAAATACACCCTATACCAGAAGATGGGCATCAGGGGACTTCCAGGTGGCCCACGAGGTAGGGGGTGAGCCCTCCACCCTCGTGGACGGTGGGTGGTCCCGCTCTAGTGCTTCCTTCGCGCAATATTTTTTATATATTCCAAAACTGATTTTCGTGGAGTTTTAGGAATTTTGGAGTTGTGCATAATACGTCTATAATATTTTCTCCCTTTTCGAGCCCAGAATTCCAGCTACCGGCATTCTCCCTTTTCATGTAAACCTTGTAAAATAAGAGAGAAAAGGCATAAGTATTGTGACATAATGTGTAATAACAGCCCATAATGCAATAAATATCGATATAAAAGCATGATGCAAAATGGACGTATCAAAGATAACTGTTCAGATGGGGTGTTTGCTCTAACCTGGCATGCTGATGTTGGTCATATCATGCATATGGCGCCTCATATTGCTTACATTATACATCTTATATGTCATCACCTTTGTTTAGATTTTCTTTGTGTGAATGACACGTGTTTGGTTTCTATATCATAATCCCATCGTTCCTAAATATTTGTCTTTTTAGAGATTTCTACAAGTGACTACATATAGAGCAAGATGAGTGAATTTACACTCTAAAATATATCTATATACATCCGTATGGGGTAGTCCATTTGAAATCTCTAAAAAGACAAATATTTGGGAACAAAGGGAGTATATGGGAATTATGCAATGCCATCGTTTTTAGCCAGGCATCATACACGTGAATCATGCAATGCCATCCTGTTTAGCCAGTCACCGTATATGTGAATTGTATCGTGCCATATTTTTTTCATAATGTATTCCATTTGTCAACAATGTTTATATATTCATCTACTCTTCCTGTGCATCAGCCATTTGAGTCGGTCATGGGAAAATCTGGAGCGAAAACAAGGTCTTCTAAGTATACAGTGCTACCTGTCGATGCAAATTTCTTGCAGTTTATAGGTAGCTCCTCAGAGGAGGATTGAGAGACAGATGACCAGTCATATTCCCCCCCCCCCCTCGAGGTGCATGCTCTAACTTGGCAGGGTTATATTGCTCATATCATGCATATGGTGTCTTGCATTGCCATGCCATCTGCTTAGATTAGACATGCTGTTGTGTGAATGCCTCTTGTTTGCTTTCTATATCAGATATGTGAATTATGCAATTCCATATTTTCAGCCAGTTATCATATATGTGAATTATGCACCGCCATGTAGCTAGGCATCATATATGTGAATTATCCCATGCCATCTTTTTTTCATTACATATTCCATTTGTCAACAATCTGTGTATATTGAACTACTCTTCATGTGTATCAGCCATTTGAGCCGGTTTTGGAAAAATCAGGAGCGAAAAGAAGGTCTTCAAAGCATGCAATGGTACCTGTTGAAGCATATATCACGATGGTTACAGGTAGCTCCTCAGAGGAGGATTCAGAGACAGATGACCAGTCCTATATCCCACCTGAGGTGTATGCTCTAAGTTGCAATGTTTATATTTCTCATATCATGCATATGGTGTCTTGCATTGCTTAGTTTAGACATCATATGCATAATATTGAATTCCATCTTCTTAGTTTAGAGATCATACATGCGAGTGCCAGCTGCTTAGTATACGAATCAATTATATTAGTTATATCATGCCATCCTGTATACTTAGACAACATGTATGTGAATTATTTCCTCCCAACCTATTTTAGAAAGAAATCATATAGTTTTGTCATGTCATCCTGTTTAGATACTCATCATATGTTGAATTATGCCATTATATCCTGTTAAGTTATCCATCATATATCTGAAACTGTGCCATGCTATCCTGTTTTGTGAGGCATCATATATGTGAAATTGTGGCATGCTGTCCTGTTTGGTTACATAACATAAATGTGAATTACCAGATCTGTTTGTCATACAATGTCTGTACGTTCAATTTCTTTTCTTATTTATCAGCCATTGAATTGGAGAGGTTGATCGCAGTATTTAAGGGAGCAAAAACCGATTCTTCACAAAAGACAGTGCTACCCATGGATGCAGATAGAACCATTGTTGTACTGGCCCATGAACTAGCCCCACCACACATAATCGAGACTTTTCTGGATTGCACACTTACACCGTTGGATAGAGGACCAGCTATAACCAACCTGACCCCAACCCCAGCGGACAGTAACCCACTTCTAGTCGACAAAGCACCATGTCCACCACAGAGTACCCCCACATGAGCAGTTTGTAAAGCAACTGCAGTGCCCAAAGCAGGAAGACTACCACAGCGAACCCAAACTCCATGTCTAAAGCATAAGAGCAACTATTCTCAAGTCAGATTCCGTAGCTATGGTCCATACTCCTTTGTTGTTGCATCATTGTATTTACACATACCAACTACTTTGGAATTTCAAGGATCCAATTGAAACTCCAATGGCGCAACATGTATGTTTTAAACCTATTTCATTAACTGGATTGTTGTTCTAATTTCTTTCTCTATGTTGATTTCAGTTTCAGTTGTATAAACAGTTATGTTCTCATGTGATGCACATTACAAGTGTTTCCAATGATGTGTAGTTTTCACACTTATATTCTGTCTATGCTACCGTGTCTTAAAAATATATGAGTTGAACTATGTCTCTATCTTGATTTGGCAACACAAACTAGAATGATATGGACAATACAGTGATCATATTACATAGATATACGTTTGTTTCATGCTGTTATCCTGCCCACCTTACTACTAAACCGGTTTACCAAAATGAGTTTTGTATACTACATGCTAAACTTGTGATGTGTCTACTTGTTTCTCTTGTAGTATGTGAACAGGATATTGGAGAAGAGCACCCCACTATGCAATGGTAGAGAAAGTAATGCACATAAGGTACAAGATAGTGAGACAACCCTATTGGTCTCCAAGAAAGGTGATAAAAACGATCTTGTAGATAGTGAGAAACCCCACAGTCCTGCCTTGATGTAGTGTTCGAGTTACTGGCCAGTACCACTGGCACAAGCTCTTCGAACTCGCTGCCTGAATCACTTCGGCTTCTTTCAATCTCAGCTACAAGCTGAAAGGCATCAGTCAGCTGTGCTGCGGCAAGAAGCCGAAGGATAGAGGAAGTCCCTACAGAATTTAGATGCATACTTTCTTGTGCAATAGCAAGCGCTGGAAGATTTAAGCGCCAAACAAGAGAAAGTTAATAAGCTCGCTAAGCATCTTGCTATCATTATGGGTACCCAGGATATTGTTTCTTGAGCTCTTCTGAAGTGGTTTCAGTTCTGGACTTGTTTTGCTGCAGTGTTTATTTGCACTAGTCGCCAACTTTGACAACCAGTGTATGTGATATGCTGCTTTGTTCCCTATATTTGCACCGGTGGTGAACTTTGATGCCCAGTGGATGTAACATGTGTAATAGTCATGATAGCCTAGCGTAAGTTGCTTGCTTATTTATTTCCTTGTTGTCTTGTTTATTTGTTTGCTTGTAGTCAGTGCAGTTCTTTTTCTGTTGTTTGCTAGTGGCCGCAATAACCTATATTTAAAAGTAGGACACAATAACCATGGGCTACATATTTACTGTAGTGACCCTGGGCCTCCTACGGGCCGTAAAAACAATGGGCCTTCTACGGGGAGTAGCATCAATGGGACTTCTATGGGCTGTATGATCGATTGGCCAAACATGAGCCAATAACGGACCGTGTTATGGGCCTTAAACGGGCTAGAGTTGGAATCATCCCTTCATGGGCCGACCATAATGGGCCGTCATTAATCGGCCATATTTGATGACGCTATGAAAATGGCCCAACGGATTAACGGGCCACAAACAGGCCGACTGTAACCAGGGGCTGAATTTGGCCCACAAGCAGAAAAGTCCAATAACAGGCCGTAAGTAACCGAATGTTGGAAATAAGCCCAAGAATAAATGGTCCCTGAGAAGGCTGAAAGATAACATGGGCTTGATACAGCCCAATGGAATAATGGTCTGTTAATGGGTATAAAGCGATATACTGTTAATTATGGCCCAGTTTCACTATGGACTGTTAATGGGACAAGAGTTACCAAGTGCCTCATATGGGCCGAAAGATGTCATGGGCCATACATGGGCGGGAAGTTACAACGGGCTGGAATCATATTGGACGGCCCATATGACGCTACTGGGCCTAATTCGGATAGGCCGTAATGGGCCCTAAGTTAGCGGGCTATAAATGGGCTATGTGTGAATAGGCCGTTAACAAGCTTTTCGTGGGCCGGCCCACTATCTTGACCAAGTCAAACGGGCCGGCCTTTTGACAGGAATGGGCCTCTATTGGGCCGTGCCATGTGTTGACGTATCATTGGTGCACTCTGTCCAATGAATGGATGGCATCTGTCCCAACGGTGATCCAACACGTGTTTCCTCCAGCCAATGATAATTTTACACATGGAAAATTACCATTGGTCCGGGCTGTTAACGGGTTATGGGATCCAAACCGAAACCCGATAGCTTAACGGTGACCTGTTATGGTGGCTGCCACGTGTTGGTCACCCTTGACGGAAGCACTTCTATGAAGCGCGATTTATCGTCATGGAAGTGGACACTTCCGTGATGATAATTTTGGTAATGTCATGGAACACTTCTACGACAACACAGGTATGACTATCTTGATTGTGGCATAGAATCGTCATGCATGTACATGCATGACAAAAAACGTGACCTACTGTGACAAACAAGTATCATCACAGAAGTGTATTTTTTTGTAGTGAATATTGAGCATCTTCGCAATTTTTACCCGTAAGGCGCGGCTGCCAGGCCCTGCCCTAGCAGCTACCCTTTTGTACAAGCCTTTTCGATGTTGCATGTAACCCTTTGTACAAAGCCAGACGCAGACACTGAGCAGCAGATAAATAAACGAAGCACTAGCGCCCTAAAAACAATATGCATGCATGATTAGCTTAGCATAAGCATACCACGATCATTTAGATGAGGTCATATGCTGCTATGTTTTCTCCTGCACTAACTACAGGACCCTTGTGCTGGATCCGATCCTGGGAAGGAGAGACGGAAAGCAAGCTTACATATCGATCCTCTACAAGCCAAACAGATAAGTTTTCTTTTTATCCACACATGTCTTTGTCAGGAGAAAACTTGTGCATAGAGAAACCTTGTCGCCTTCGAAGCATTTGTGCTCCTGTCCTTTGACCCAAACGATGCTTCGGTCAGGAAGGTTGTATTGGCATTTGATAAGAAAAAGGTTGGCAAAGGGCCGGTTCCCTTCCATGCTCATAAGCCCAGCAAGCCAGGCCCCGTTGCAACGATGGAAGGCACCAGCTAGATAGCTTGCCGAGGAAACTCATTTACTTAAAAGTATAGAGGTGCCCAACCTCTGCATGGATAGGATACATGCACAAGTACCCGGCAAGGCCCGTCTTTTTCATTAATATGCGGATAAGCAAGCACAGAGCTTACAAAGCACAAACATGGATAAAGAAGATTACATATTTAAGACTAAAGTTTGACAAGCCCCTACATATTTTAGAATGAAAAAAGATAAGTGTCTGGTAATCCCCTTCTTGTCCCTCTCCTCCTAGGAACTACAATGGGAGGTGAAGAGGGTAAAAGGAGCGCCTAGGAAGAAGCCCAGCCTGACCCCGTCAGGACCCGTGGGACGGATCTTGACAAGATCATGAGGATGCGGCCAAAGCTAATGGATGGGGAGAATGGCTAGGCGACGCCCTGGTCACCGCCACCAGGGCCAGCAGGGAATGGCAGCATGGACACCGGCAGGATGGATGAAGCCCGAGTCCACGAGGAAGCCTGCCGGGGTCCAGCTGGAAGACTGCTGGAGGAGCCGAAGACACCACTAAAGGAAATATGCCCTAGAGGCAATAATAAAGTTGTTATTTATATTTCCTTATATCATGATAAATTTTTATTATTAATGCTAGAATTTTATTAATGGGCAACTTAGTACATGTGTGAATACATAGACAAAACAAAGTGTGCCTAGTATGCCTCTACTTGACTAGCTCGTTAATTAAAGATGGCTAAGTTTCCTGGCCATAGACATGTGTTGTCATTTGATGACAGGGATCACATCATTAGGAGAATGATGTGATGGACAAGACCCATCCGTTAGCTTAGCATAATGATCTTTAAGTTTTATTGCTATTGCTTTCTTCATGACATATAGATAATCCTTTGTCTATGAGATTATGCAACTCCCGAATACCGGAGGAACACCTTGTGTGCTATCAAAGGTCAGAACATAACTGGGTGATTATAAAGATGCTCTACAGGTGTCTCTGAAGGTGTTCGTTGGGTTGGCATAGATCGAGATTAGGATTTCTCACTCCGAATATCGGAGAGGTATCCCTAGGCCCTCTCAGTAATGCACATCATGATAAGCCTTGCAAGTAGTGTGACTAATGAGTTAGTTGCAGGATGATGCATTACAGAATGAGTAAAGAGACTTTCCGGTAACAAGATTGAACTAGGTATGAGGATACCGACGATGGAATCTCGGGCAAGTAACATACCGATGACAAAGGGAATTACGTATGTTGACATTGCGGTTTGACCGATAAAGATCTTTGTAGAATATGTAGGAACCAATATGAGCATCCTGGTTCCGCTATTGGTTATTGACCGAAGACGTGTCTCGGTCATGTCTACATAGTTCTCAAACCCATAGGGTCCGCACGCTTAACGTTCGATGACGATTTGTATTATGACTTATGCGTTTTGGTGACTGAAGATTTTTCGGAGTCCCGTATGAGATCGTGGACATGACCATGAGTCTCGGAATGGTTGAGAGGTAAATATTGGTATATTGGATGATGGTATTCGGACACCGGAATGGTTTCGGAGTGGTTCGGGTATTTTTCGAGTACCGAGGGGTTACCGAAGCCCCCCAGGGAAAGTAATGGGCCTACATGGGCCATATGGTAGAGGGGAGGCAGCCCACAAGGGGTGGTCGCCCCCCCTCCCATGGGGAGTCCAAATTGGACTAGGGGAGGGGGCGCGCCCCCTTTTCCATCTCCTCTTCCCTTTACCTTCCCCTTTCCCCCTCCGTAAGAAAGGAAGGGGGCGAATAGGACTTGGGAGTCCTATTCGGTTTCCCCCCATGGCGCGCCACCTAGGACCGGCCGCCTCCTCCCCTCCTCCTTTATATACGGGGGCAGGGGGCACCCCATGGCACAATAGTTGTTCTCTTGGCCGTGTGCGGTGCCCCACTCCACAGTTTACTCCTCCGATCATAGCGTCGTAGTGTTTAGGCGAAGCCCTACGCGGATCACATCACCATCACCATCACCATGCTGTCATGCTAACGAAACTCGCCCTCGACCCTCTGCTGGATCAAGAGTTCGAGGGACGTCATCGAGCTGAACGTGTGCTGAACTCGGAGGTGTCGTACGCTCAGTACTAGATCAATTGGATCGTGAAGACCTTCGACTACACCAACCACGTTGACCTAATGCTTCCGCCTTCGGTTGAAATTGCATGCTACGTTCCCCAACAGTGGCATCCGAGCCAGGTCTATGCGTAGATGATATGCATGAGTAGAGCACAAAGAATTGTGGGAAATAATAGTCATACTACTTACCGCCAACATCTTATTTTGATTCGGCGGTATTGTTGGATGCAGCGGCCCGGACCAACCTTACATGACCATGTTCATGAGACCAGTTCCACCTGTATACATGCTACTTGTTTTGCATAAAGGTGGCTGGCGGGTGTCTGTTTCTCCAACTTTTGTTGAACCGAATTTGACTACGGTCGGTCCTTGTTGAAGGTTAAAACAACACACTTGATGAAAATCGTTGTGGTTTCGATGCGTAGGTAAGAACAGCTCTTGCTAGAAGCCCGTAGCAGCCGCGTAAAACTTGCAACAACAAAGTAGATGACGTCTAACTTCTTTTTGCGGGGCTTGTTGTGATGTGATATGGTCAAGGCATGATGTGATATAAGTTATAGTATGATATGATCATGTTTTGTAAAAGTTATCAGCAACTGGGAGGAGCCTTATGGTTGCTGCTTTATTTTATGAAATGCAATCACCATGTAATTGCTTTATTTTATCACTATGCGGTAGCGATAGTTGTAGGAGCAATAGTTGGCGAGACGACAACGACGCTACGATGGAGATCAAGGTGTCAAGCCGGTGAAGATGGAGATCATGACGGTGCTTTGGAGATGGTTATCAAAGGCACAAGATAATGATGGCCATATCATGTCACATATTTTAATTGCATGTGATGTTTATCTTTTATGCATCTTATTTTGCTTAGTACGGCGTTAGCATTATAAGATGATCAATATTTATATTTCCTTATATCATGATAAATGTTTATTATTCATGGTAGAATTGTATCAATCGGAAACTTAGTACATGTGTGAATACATAGACAAAACAAAGTGTCCCTGGTATGCCTCTACTTGACTAGATCGTTAGTCAAATATGGTTAAGTTTCCTGACCATAGCCATGTGTTATCATTTGATGAACGGGATCACATCATTAGGAGAATGATGTGATGGACAAGACCCATCTGTTAGCTTAGCATAATGATCGTTAAGTTTTATTTCTATTGCTTTCTTCATGAATTATACATATTCCTTTGACTATGAGATTATGCAACTCCCGAATACCGAAGGAACACCTCGTGTGCTATCAAACGTGACAACCTAACTGAGTGATTATAAAGATGCTATACAGGTGTCTCCAAAGGTGTTTGTTGTGTTGGCATAGATCGAGATTAGGATTTGTCATTCGGGTATCGGAGAGGTATCTCTGGGCCCTCTTTGTAATGCACATCATGATAAGCCTTGCAAGAAATGTGACTAATGAGTTAGTTGTGGGATGATGCATTACGGAACGAGTAAAGAGACTTGCCCGTAATGAGATTGAACTAGGTATGAGGATACCGACAATCGAATCTCGGGCAAGTAACATACCCATGCCAAAGGGAATTACGTATGTTGTCATTGCGGTTTGACCGATAAAGATCTTCGTAGAATATGTAGGAACCAATATGAGCATCCAGGTTCCACTATTGGTTATTGACCGGAGACATGTCTCGGTCATGTCTACATAGTTCTCAAACCCGTAGGGTCCGCACGCTTAAAGTTTGATGACGATTTGTATTATAAGTTATGTGTTTTGGTGACCGAAGATTGTTTGGAGTCCCGGATGAGATCACGAAAATGACGAGGAGTCTCTAAATGGTCGAGAGGTAAAGATTGATATATTGGACGATGGTATTTGGACACCGGAATGGTTTTGGAGTGGCTCGGGTATTTTTCGGAGTACCGAGGGGTTACCAGAACTCCCCGGGGAAAGTAATAGGCCTACATGGGCCATAGGGGAGAGGGGAGGCAGCCCACAAGGGGTGGCCGCGCCCCCTGTCATGGGGAGTCCGAATTGTACTAGGGGAGGGGGCACAGCCCCCCTTTCCTTCTCCTCTTCCCTGTCCCTTCCCCTTTCCCCCTCCATAAGAAAGGAAGGGGGCCAAATAGGACTTGGAGTCCTATTTGGTTTCCCCCCATGGCGCGCCCCCTAGGACCGACCGCCTCCTCCCCTCCTCCTTTATATACGTGGGCGGGGGGCACCCTAAGGCACAACAGTTGTTCTCTTAGCCGTGTGCGGTGCCCCCCTCCACAGTTTACTCCTCCAGTTGTAGCGTTGTACTGCTTAGGCGAAGCCCTGCATGGACCACATCACCATCTCCGTCACCACGCCATCGTGCTGACGAAACTCTCCCTCGACCCTCTGATGGATCAAGAGTTCGAGGCACGTCATCGAGCTGAACGTGTGCTGAACTTAGAGGTGTCGTACGTTCGGTACTAGAACGGTTGGATCGTGAAGATGAGGGTACGTGGACACAATCTCCCCCTCTCATTGTGATGCATCTCCCAGATAGATCTTGCAAGATCCCAGGAATTTTTTTGAAATTGTATGCTACGTTCCTGTAGAGCCCCTTGACCGTTGCGCCAGGTGTCTTCCAGTTATTCGCCGTCGTTGCCGTGTCATTCGCTTGCATGTTGCATCTTGCCATGTCATCTTTCGCATTGCATCATCATGTTTTCGAAACTTGCATCCGTCCCGGTCTCCTCATTCTCTCCGTTGTCCGTTCTGAGCCCAGACACACTTGCACGCGCCCGCGGCATGTCCGAGATAGTATTTTATAAGTCACCAGAAAATGTTCTCGGAATGGGATGAGAGTTGGCGTGCGGTGTTGTTTTGTTGTTAGTAGGACGCCTGCCAAGTTTCATCGCCTTCGGAGTCCGTTTGATGCCCTAACGGATAACTATAGCGGCAATATAGCCGGTCTTATCGTCGGGCGTTTTCGGTCTCCGGAAACCGTGCCGGGATGCATCTCTCCCCTCTTCTCTCAGACAAACCCGCTCTCCACAGTCCACCTAGGCCCAGCCTACCCCTCTTTGCGCAGTGCACCGAACCCCTCGCGCGCGTCCGGAAGTTGTCCCGAACCCGACCCGGGGAGTCATCGCCGTTTTGTCCGGATCATCCCCAAACGTCTACAAAATATCACCATTTTATTATTTGGACTCCCTAACCAATTTATTCTCGACCGCCTGATTACGATCGGATGAACCGAATACCCCCCTAACCTAATCCAACAACATATATATAGAAAGCAACCCTAATTTTGAGGAGAGTTGTCCCATCCATCCACTTCTTCCGCCGCCACCCTCTCTCTAAATCCTCCTCGGAGTCCACATCGAGCCAACCACACAACACCAGCCAGATCAAAAAAATTCACCCACTTCCCTCCTGTCTCCTCGCTGGTTGGAGCCTCCGAAGCCGCAACTCCTGCCTGTGGAGCCCCTCGTCCCCGTGCCCCTGGTTCGCTCGATCCAGAGGAGAGGAGCACGTCATCGTCATCCTCCTCCCCACTCCCTCGCTCTCGATTGGATCGAGGGGATGAGCCCCTCGACCTCAACCCGCCACCCCGCCAAGTCGTTGGAGCCCGCCGTGGCATCCATTTCCGCCGGAGTTGCTCCATTCCTCGCACGAACCAGTAGGCCGTCCTCATCGCCCTGCCCTTTTTTCTCTGCCTTGCTGAAGCTCTCTCTGCCTCCCTGGCCTCTCTTCCTCTCTTGGAGCAGCAAGAGCAGTAGCTTCTGCCGCCACTCTGTGTTGCCGTTCCTCTGCTTCGTCGCCGTCCAGGAATGCCCCGAGTCCACCACCGCCGCCCTGCTTGCCTCCTCTGCTTCGGGCCATGTCCAGCACCGCGTCGACTCCTGCATCGCCCTGCTCTCGCGTCGTTAGCCGCCGCTGCCATGGTCTTCCCCTTCGCCAAGTCCCAGCACCTGCAGCCCTCCGCCTCTCACCTTCCTGGATCTGATGTGCCGCTGCGTTCCCTGTCGTCGTCGACCTCCATGCCCCGCCACCGGCCTCTGCATTTTCTGCATCAAGCAGGAGCTCGAGCCGCTGCCCTGTTCATCTCAATTCAGCGAGACCGGGCCGGCCTCCTTGTGACCGCGTGGGTCGCTTCCTACAGCGAGGCCCAGCGCGCCCCTCTCCTCTCCGTTGTGGGCCTTGGCCCATGGTGAGCAACACCCCAGCCCCTCTCTCTATTGGGCTTCCTGTTCAGTTTCGGCCCGACTCACGTTTTTTCCGCGGAACATTTTTCTTTTTAACCAGTGCTCTGCATTTTTACAGATTGGACCCTATCATGCATATAATATCTCACAAACCATGCATCGGATTATAACAAAATTTATATGTAACATGCTTAGAATTTCATCTAGTTTAATAATATGCTACTTTCATCCATGTTAAAAATGATTGAACAGCTGTTTGCGTAATTTTGCCCATATGCCATGTTAAAATGCTTTAATTCATAACTTTTAACCGTAACTCGGTTTGTAACAAACTTTATATGTAAATGGGGTAGAATTTTGCATAGTTTAACATGGTTGCCTCACTTTGCATGTTTAATAACTCTAAAATATGTTTTAGGGAAGAACAGTACCCAAACCTAATATGCATATGAGGATTTTCCAGAATTGTTGTTCGTTGTTTCCGGCCTCATTTAAATTTCAATAGATAGGTAGTTTTACTTTGCTTCACCCGCTTGCCATGTTTAACAACATTTAATATTGTTGGGTACATAAACGAGAGAGAACTAAATAAGTCATGTGGTGTTTTCTTCAATATGCAACTCCGTTGCATAATGAGCTCCACTTAATTCGTAGGGTTGCTTGTGCACTTTGCCATGCCATGCCTCATTAAACCGGACATGCAATATACTTGGTTGTTTACTATGTTGTTTGCTTGTTTCTGGTGTTGCTTCTTCGGGTTGGTTCCGATAACGTTGCATTTGTGAGGATTCGTTCGACTATCTCCGTTTGTCTTCTTCACGGACACGTTCTTCTTCCTTGCGGGATTTCAGGCAAGATGACCATACCCTCGAAATCACTTCTATCTTTGCTTGCTAGATGCTCGCTCTTTTGCTATGCCTATGCTATGATACCTACCACTTGCTTGTCATGCCTCCCATGTTGCTAAGCCAAGCCTCTAACCCACCTTGTCCTAGCAAACCGTTGTTTGGCTATGTTACCGCTTTGCTCAGCCCCTCTTATAGCATTGTTAGTTGTAGGTGA
Source organism: Triticum urartu (assembly GCF_056163025.1). NCBI lineage: Eukaryota > Viridiplantae > Streptophyta > Magnoliopsida > Poales > Poaceae > Triticum > Triticum urartu. Next base: position 324,596,690 of record NC_141874.1, read on the forward strand.
AGATGGAGCTTGTTCCTTGTTGGAACATGATATTTGTTGGGATACCACAATATCTCTTATTATATTAATGCATCTATATACTTGGTAAAGGGTGGAAGGCTCGGCCTTATGCCTGGTGTTTTGTTCCACTCTTGCCGCCCTAGTTTCCATCATACCGGTGTTATATTCCTTGATTTTGCGTTCCTTACATGGTTGGGTTATAATGGGAACCCCTTGAGAGTTCGCCTTGAATAAAACTCCTCCAGCAAGGCCCAACATTGGTTTTACCATTTGCCACCTATCCTTTTCTTTCCCTTGGGTAGGCCTGCCCAAGGTCATCTTTATTAAACCCCCGGGCCAGTGCTCCTCTGAGTGTTGGTCCAAACTAGAGCACCGTGCAGGGCCATCCCTTGGCAACTTGGGTTACGTCGGCTCCTGTATGTTTAGCTTATCCGGTGTGCCCTGAGAATGAGATATGTGCAGCTCCTATCGGGATTTGTCGGCACATCTTGGTGGCTTTGCTGGTCTTGTTTTACCATTGTCGAGATGTCTTTGCTAGCCTTTGTTGACCGTTAGAGCTTGTGATGGGCTAAGTTGGGACACCCCTGCAGGGATTTGAACTTTCGAAAGCTATGCCCGCGGTTATGGGCAGATGGGAATTTGTTAATGTCCGGTTGTAGAAAACCTGAACTTAACTTAATTAAAATGCATCAACTGCGTGTGTAGTTGTGATGGCCTCTTTCCGGCGGAGTCCGGGAAGTGAACACGGTGTTGGAGTTATGCTAGAACGTAAGTAGTCTAGGATCACTTCTCGATCATAGATTCTCGAACGTGCTTTGCCTTCTCTTCTCGCTCTCATTTGCGTATGTTAGCCACCATACGTTGCTAGTGCTTACTGCAGCTCCACCTCATACCTTTTACCCTTCCTATAAGCTTAAATAGTCTTGATCGCGAGGGTGTGAGATTGCTGAGTCCCTGTGACCCACAGATAACTTCCAAAACCAGTTTGCAGGTGCCGATGATACCGTACAGGTGACGCAATTGAGCTCAAGGAGGACCTCGATGAAGACCCTGTTCGTAGTGTTGTTTCGTTTCAGTTGATCAGTAGTGGAGCCAAGTTGGCACGATCGGGGATCTGTGTAGCTTTTGGGTAGTCTTCTTTTATTTTGGTTCCATAGTCGGACCTTGATTGTATCTGGATGATGTAATGCTTTATTCAAGTATTGTGTGAAGTGGCGATGGTAAGCCAACTATGTATCTCTTTCCCTTATGTATTACATGGGTTGTGTGAAGATCACCTCACTTGCGACATTGCTTACAATGCGGTTATGCCTCTAAGTCGTGCTTCGACACGTGGGAGATATAGCGGCATCGTGGGCCTTGTAGTTCCCCAACAACCACCCGCACGCAACACCCCGGCTCTAACACCTCGAGAATCATGCTATAGTAACTCCTCTCTAAGGATGCCGAGTCATCATCATTTTGTTCTAAGAAAAATGATTAAGAAATATTTCAACCTCAAATTCAAATTTAAAATAAAGTCAAAATATTAATTATCCAAACAACAAAACAGAAGTGTTCATAATATTGCAAGAATTTCCAAGGCCATTATAAAAACAAAACCAACATTATTTGAAATGCCAACCTGACTCTAGCAACCAAAACAGTGGACCAGCAACAATTATTTTTGCCTTTTTAATTTTCCAAAATAATAAACACTCCCGAACGCTTTGAGACTTTTTGGACCAACTAAGAATGTTGCAAGGTATTTACTCTGTCAAGTTTCACTTATTACAAAAATCATTTGGTACCGAATATAAATTCAAAACAGAAATAATAAAAGAAACAGGAAAGGTAAAAGGTAAAAGAAGATATAGGGGAAAGCCTAATCTACTGGGCCACTTGGCCCAACAAGCTAAGTCGGCCCAGCCCCCACTGTCTCCTCCTACCTCTCTGTTCATCAGGGGGAGGTGGACATCGGGCAGCCGCCCGTGGCTGCGATGGCCATGTGCCGACCATCGCCGCCCCCCCCCCCCCCTCTGTCGAACTACAAGGCGTCGCCTTGCACCCCGAAACCCTAGATGCCCTTCTCCACCCGCACGTGTTTTTCCTCTCGCGCCTCCTACCTCTTCCGCTCAAACGCCTGACTGTAGTCAACGCCGCAACATCGTCGTTCTTGCGACCGAAGTTGTCCCTCGTGCTGAGAAGAAGTCTGGGAGCTTCGTCTCCATCGACCACTTCGACGGCGTGGATCCGCACGAGCTAGGACGCCTCCAAGCCTCCCCATCGTCCTCTTCTTCCGTCTGCACCACCATGGTCCTTGCCGCGATTCTCCGCCTCCCGAGCTTCCCCGACGCGCCGACAAGCACCATAGTTAGCATCTCCTCAGTTACCCTACTCCTCGCCGCTCGACTGCTCGTTTAATTGGCCCCCGCACGAGCTCCGACCCCGGCCACCGCAACTACCTCGCCGCCGCAAGCCACAACCCCCTCGCGACTCACGTCCGAGCACCGCGCCGTGCTTCTGGAGCTCCCAGTAAGCCAACGCGCGCAGCCGTTCTTCTTACCGCCCCTCCTAGCGCTGGATTCCGGCCGCTGCGGACATCCCTGGCCGCATCCGCGCGCCATGGCTACCCCCTGGCCATGCCTCCTTGCCCCGCTCCCACCCTGCTGCCGTGCTCCGCCCTGGTTCCCTCTGCTGCACCGTGGCCGCCGAGCCTCCCCACAGCGCCCGACGCCTTGCCTCGCGCGCGCTTGCAGCCATAGTTGCTGCTCCTACTGTGCTGCTTCTGCTACTGCCGCTCGAGCCGCCCGCGTGCACACGCTCTCCTACCGTCCACAGCTCGCACGCGCGTCCCTGACACGGCCTCGCTCCCCTGCTGCTCGCCCACGTGCAGTGCCCGCCCTGCTGCTGCCTCTGCTCGCTGCCTTGCCGCTCCCCGTGCTTGCCGGCCTGCCCGCGACCCCGCTCGGCCCCGCTCACCCGGCCGTCGCGTTCCGCGCTCGCCGCCGGCGGCCGCGTCGCGCTCCTGCATCCACCCGCCGATGGCCACCCGCCCGAGGCCGCCACTGGCCGTGGCCATGGCCTCGCCGGCCCGGCTGGGCGAGCGCCCGCCCGGGGGCTGCGCCCGACCCCAGGGGCTTCACTCATTAACCCGCCCTGCTGGGCTAGCCTTGTGCCACTGCCAGCGGGCCCCACACCCCTGTTTTATAAAAAAAAAGTAGTTTAAAAAAACTAATGGTACTTAATTAACCTAATCATTTAGTTAAACTAATTAACCATGATTAATTAACCTGCTAATTTGTCTAACTACTTTGAATTAGCTAGTAGTCATTGACGAATGGGCCCCATCTGTCAGTTTGACCGGTCAACGGTCACAGTTGACCGCTGATGTCATTGTAACACCTTGCTGATGTCATAATTCCATTTTAGTTAATATAAATAAATCCAGAAATGGTTTAATCTTTAAAAATCCATCGAAAATATACCGTAACTCAGATGAAAATGTTTTCTACATGAAAGTTGCTCAAAAAGACGAGACAAATCCGAATACGCAACTCGTTCGTCCGCCTCGTATCCCTAGCATAGCGAACACTTAACTTTCCCCCTCTGGTTCATCTGTCCGAAAACGCGAAACACCAAGGATATTTTCCCGGATGTTTCCCCCCTTCACCTGTACCACCTCATACCACGTTAGGGCGCCCCTAGCACCGCTACTTGTCATGTCATGCATCTTTGTGCATCTGTTTGCTTAATATTTATTGTTTCTTCCCCCTTTTCTCTAGCTAGACACCGAGACCGACACCGCTGCTACCCAGTCCGACTATGGCATAGATGACCCCTCTTTCTTGCCCGAGCAACCAGGCAAGCCCCCCCCCCACTTGATCACCACATATCGCCTACTCTTCTCTCTACTGCTTGCATTAGAGTAGTGTAGCATGTTACTGGTTTCCGTTAATCCTATTCTGATGCATAGCCTGTCATTGTTGCTACAACTGTTGATACCTTACCTGCAATCCTAAATGCTTAGTATAGGATGCTAGATTATCATCAGTGGCCCTACATTCTTGTCAGTCTGCCATGCTATACTATCGGGCCGTGATCACGTCGGGTGTTGATCACGGGTATTTACTATACATACATACTATACATGTTGTGACTAAAGTCGGGTCGGCTCGTTGAGCACCCGCAAGTGATTCCAATGTTGGGGGCTGAAGGGGCAGGTGGTTCCACCCAGGTAGTGGTGGGCCTAGGTTCCCGACGGCCCTCGACTGTTACTTTGTGGCGAAGCGATAGGTAAGGTTGAGACCACCTAGGAGAGAGGTGGGCCTGGCCCTGGTCGGCGTTCGCGATTACTTCAAATAACACGCTTAACGAGATCTGGGTATTTGATCTGAGTCTGGCTACTGGCCTATACGCACTAACCAACTACGCAGGAACAATTATGGGCACTCGACGTCGTTGTATCAGCCGAAGCCTTCGTGACGTCAGCGACTGAGGGCGCACACCGGGTTGGACTGGAACGCCTGCTCTTGTATAAGGGAGGCTAGGTCTGCTCGCAGGCCGCGTTCGCAACGTGCAGGTGTGGAATTGGCGATGGGCCCAGACCCCTGCGCCATAGGATTTAGACCGGCGTGCTGACCTCTCTGTTGTGCCTAGGTTGGGCTGCGACGTGCTGATCTTCCGAGGCCGGGCATGACCCAGAAAAGTGTGTCCGGACAAAGGGGATCGAGCGTGTTGGGAAATGCGGTGCACCCCTGCAGGGAAGTTAATCTATTCGAATAGCCGTGATCTTCGGCAATAGGACGACTTGGAGTTTTACATTGACCTAATGACAACTAGAACCGGGTACTTAATAAAATACACCCTTCCAAGTGCCAGATACAACCGGTGATCGCTCTCTCACAAGGCGACGAGGGGAGGATCATTGGTTAGGATTATGCTACACAATGCTACTTGGTGAACTTACCATCTACTCTCTTCTACATGCTGCAAGATGGAGGTTACCAGATGTGTAGTCTTTCATAGGACTAGCTATCCCCCTCTTATTCCGGCATTTTGCAATTCAGTCCACATATGATACCCCTTTTCCTTTTGATACCAATGCATACATATGTAGTGTAGCTCCTTGCTTGCGAGTACTTTGGATGAGTACTCATGGTTGCTTTGCTCCCTCTTTTCCCCTTTTCTATACCCGATTGCTGCGACCAGACGTTGGAGTCCAGGAGCCAGATGCCACTGTCGATGACGACTGCTACTACTCGGGAGGTGCCTACTACTACGTCCAGGCCGCTGACGACGACCAGGAGTAGATTAGGAGGATCCCAGGCAGGAGACTTGCGCCTCTTTCGATCTATATCCCAGTTTGTGCTAGCCTTCTGAAGGCAAACTTGGTTAACTAATCTCCGTACTCAGATATCGTTGCTTCCGCTGACTCGTCTATGATCGAGCTCTTGTATTCGAGCGCTCGAGGCCACTAGCTTGTAATATGATGCTTGTTTGACTTATTTTATTTGTAGAGTTGTGTTGTGATATCTTCCCGTGAGTCCCTGATCTTGATCCTACAGTTTTGCGTGTAAGATTAGTGTATGATTGAATCGGGGGCGTCACACCGGCAAATCGCCTTACTGGGGCAGAGATGTAGGTGCAGATGGTGGTGCCACCGGGTGACAATGATGGTGTGGCTGGTGTTCAGCCGGAGTCGGAGCCGTCGTCCTACCCACCGGCTCCACCATCATCGTTGTCACTGTCCTCCTTGTTGCTATCGCTCGAGGAGGAGCTTTTGTCGTCGGCCGAGCTCTCTGCTACCTCTTAAGCACTGCGTTGGTTTTCCCTTGAAGAGGAAAAGGTGATGCAGCAAAGTAGCGTAAGTATTTCCCTCAGTTTTTGAGAACCAAGCTATCAATCCAGTACGAGACTACACACAAGTCCCTCGTACCTACACAAACAAATAAGAACCTCGCAACAAATGCGATAAAGGGGTTGTCAATCCCTTCACGGTCACCTATGAGAGTGAGATCTGATACAGATAATAAGATAAATATTTTTGGTATTTTTATGATATAGATTGAAAGTAAAGATTGCAAAATAAAATAGATTGGAAACTTATACGATAAAAGATAGACCCGGGGGCCATAGGTTATGTAGAGGGATAAACTCAAGCAATATGATATAAAACCCATCTTTGTATCCTCATTGGCAACAATACAATACATGCCTTGCTGCCCCTGCTATTACTAGGAAAGGACACCGCAGGATTGAACCCAAATCTAAGCACTTCTCCCATTGCAAGAAAGATCAATCTAGTAGGCCAAACCAAACTGATAATTCGAAGAGACTTGCAAAGATAACCAATCATACATAAAAGATTTTAGAGAAGAATCAAATATTGTTCATAGATAAACTTGATCATAAACCCACAGTTCATCGGATCTCGACAAACACACCGCAAAAAGAATTACATCGAATAGATCTTCAAGAAGATTGAGGAGATCATTGTATTGAGATCCACAGAGAGAGAAGAAGCCATCTAGCTAATAACTATGGACCCGAAGGTCTGTGGTAAACTTTTCACACATCATCAGAGAGGCTATGGTGTTGATGTAAAAGCCCTCCGTGATCGATTCCCCCTCCGGCGGAGCTCCGGAAAAGGCCCCAAGATGGGATCTCTTGCGTACAGAAGGTTGCGGTGGTGGAAATAGTGTTTCGTGGTGCTCCTGGATGTTTTCGGGGTATATGGATATATATAGGAGGAAGAAGTAGGTCGGTGGAGCAGCGAGGGGCCCACGAGGGTGGGGCCACGCCCAGGGGCAGGCGTGCCTCCCTACCTTGTGCCCCCCTCGCTTCTTTCTTGACATCTACTCCAAGTCCCCTGGATCACGTTTGTTCCAAAAATAACTCTCCCGAAGGTTTTATTCCATTTGGATTCCGTTTGATATTCCTTTTCTACGAAACACTGAAATAGGAAAAAAACAATTTGCACTGGGCCTTGGGTTAGTAGGTTAGTCCCAAAAATAATATAAAAGTGTATAATAAAGCCCATTAAACATCCAAAACAGATAATATAATAGCATGGAACAATCAAAAATTATAGATACGTTGGAGATGTATCACTCTCCGCGTAGCACCCTAAGCAAGCACCCGAACGCTCGAAGACCTGACGGAAAGCAAGGTGGCGTCCATTAGCTTGAAATGAAGAATGTTCCCCGCTTCCATACTATGGGCACGAGCGAAGGTCTTCGAGCCACGCCAGAGAAGCATGACATGATGTGCAGGGAACACTATGTCTGCCCGCATGTTGCCATTACAACAACCCCTCATGTGCAGCTTCAGACCTAGCGGATGTTCAACCTCTATCACCCTCATGAATGGAGATGGAAGCCGAAGGCGACTGCATAGGGGCGCACGTAGTTTGACGATGAACTCCAGCGGCTGGTTACCAACGTGGCCTTCGTTTGGACCCAGGGCGACTGGAGGGGGAGCGATCACGTCACCGCCCCTCCCTCCTCATCCCCGAGCACCACGGCGGCCGCGTCCTTGTCCTCACCCACCTCCTCTCACACCGGGCTCCGCCCCAGCGCGTCCTCAACAGGAGGAGGGAGAAGTTGTCTTGTGGAGACCCTCGTTGCTGCTACTGGGGTGCCGCCATTGCCTCTCCCTCTTTCCATGGTGAGGAGAGTTGACCGGAAGAGAGAAGGAGAAGGTGGGTGTGAGCATACTCCACGCCCCCCTTTATAGGCGAACAGGGCTGAGGGATGGCTCCTCACTTATGGGGCAGCCGCCCCCCTTCACCAATCCGACCCCCCTGTGTCATCAATGGCGCACATAATCAAGACCGCCCTCTAACATGTCTCCATCGTATCTACTAATCCAAACTCTTTTGCCCTTGTTTTGGACTCTAACTTGCATGATTTGAATGGAACTAAGCCGGACCAACGCTATTTTCAGTAGATTTGCCATGGTGTTACTTTTGTGCAGAAATAAAAGTTCTCAGAATGACCTGAAAATCTACAGAGAATATTTATGGAAAATATAAAAAAATATTGGCGAAAGAATCAACTGAAGGGGGCCCACACCCTGGCCACACGGGTGGGGGCGTGCCCACCCGCGTGGGGCACACCCTTCCTCCTTGTGAGCCCCCTAGACCTCCATCGACCTCAACTCCAACTCCATATATTCACGTTCGGGGAGAAAAAAAATCAGAGAGAAGGATTCATATCGTTTTATAATACGGAGCCGCCGCCAAGCCCTGTTCTTCCTCGGGAGGGAAGATCTGGATTCTATTCGGGGCTTTGGAGAGGGGAATCTATCGCCATCGTCATCATCAACCATCCTCCATCACTAATTTCATGATGCTCACAGCCGTGCATGAGCAATCCCATCGTAGGCTTGCTGGACCATGATGGGTTGGACTAGATTTACCATGTAATCAAGTTAGTTTTGTTAGGGTTTGATCCCTAGTATCCACTGTGTTCTAAGATTGATGTTGCTATGACTTTGCCATTCCTAGTGCTTGTCACTAGTGTGCGAGTGTCGTGATTTCACATCTGAACCTATTATGTTTTCATGAATATATTTGTGTTCTTGATCCTACCTTTCAAGTCAATAGTCACCTACTAGGTGTTATGATCTGGCAACCCCGGAGTGACAATAGTCGGGACACTTCTCGATGAGGACCGTAGTTTGACGAGTTCATGTATTCAATAAGTGATAATGCTTTGGTTCGGTACTCTATTAAAAGGAGGCCTTAATATCTTAGTTTCCAATAGGACCCCGCTGCCACGGGAGGGTAGGACAAAAGATGTCATGCAAGTTCTTTTCAAGTTAATATCCTAGTTCAATCTCGGATTAGATTTACCATGTAATCAAGTTAGTTTTGTTAGGGTTTGATCCCTAGTATCCACTGTGTTCTAAGATTAATGTCGCTATGACTGCCATTCCTAGTGCTTGTTACTAGGGCCCGAGTGCCATGATTTCAGATCTGAACATATTATGTTTTCATGAATATATTTGTGTTCTTGATCCTATCTTGCAAGTCAATAGTCACCTACAAGGTGTTATTATCTGGCAACACCGGAGTGACAATAGTTGGGACACTTCCCGGTGATGACCGTAGTTTGAGGAGTTCATGTATTCAATCAGTGCTAATGCTTTGGTCCGGTACTCTATTAAAAGGACGCCATAATATCTTAGTTTCCAATAGGACCCGCTGCCATGGGAGGGTAGGACAAAAGATGTCATGCAAGTTCTTTTCCATAAGCACCGGAATACATGCCTACATTATATTGATGAATTGCAGCTAGTTCTGTGTCACCCTATGTTATAACCGTTGCATGATGAATGCCATCCGGCATAATTATCCATCATGGATCCATTGCCTACGAGCTCATTTCATATTGATCTTTGCTTCATTACTTTTCCATTGCCACTATAACAATTGCTACAAAACTGCTACTGTTACTTTTGCCACTGTTACCGTTACTTCCATACTACTTTGCTACTAAATATTTTGCTATACATATTAAGTCTTTTAGGTGTGGTTGAATTGACAACTCACCTGCTAATACTTGATGATATTCTTTGGCTCCCCTTCTGTTGAATTAATAAATTTATATCTGTTGATCCCTATCATAGCTCTATTCTATGAGTCACTTGGGATTTATATCTGTTGATCGCTATGAGGAATTTGAAAGATCAAAGTACTACATTTTCCCTCAACTACGAGGGTAGGTAAGGATTGCCATCTAGCTCTGCACTTGATTCTCCTTCTGTTTTGAGTAAACTTGTGACACCTACACCTGCTAGTGATTCCGATATGTCGCTTGTTATTGATGATGCCACTTCTGCTATGCATGATGCTTATGATGAAACTACTTCTGTGCTTGATAATACTGTGCCATTAGGTGAATTTCCTGACGAACAACTTGCTAGGGTTAGAGAGAATGAAATTACTGAAACTGATGATATTGCTGAAGATGATTATGATTCTCCCCCTAGATATGAATTGCCTGTTGTACGTGAGGGTTATGTTATGGATGAAGAAACCGCTATAGACTTCTTTGCTTGCAATGATAGGGCAGATCTTAAGAAATTATTAGCTATGCCGAAAGAAAAATCTTGAATGCTAGAATGAAATATGATCCCGCTTTTGCTACTTCACCTATCTTTGTTACTGATAAGAATTATAAATTCTCTATCGATCCGGAGTTGATTACGTTGGTTGAATCTGATCCTTTCAATGGTTACGGATATGAAACTGTTGTGGCACATCTTACTAAATTAAATGATATAGCCACCCTATTTTCTCATGAGGAAAAATTTCGCTATTACTATATTCTTAAGTAGTTTCCTTTCTCGTTAAAGGGTGATGCTAAGTTATGGTTTACTTCTCTTGCTCCTGGTTGTGTGCGTAGTCCCCAAGATATGATTTACCACTTCTCTACAAAAATATTTCCCCGCTCATAAGAAACAAGCTTCTTTAAGGCAGATATTTAATTTTGTGCAAATTGAAGAAGAGAGTCTCCCACAAGCTTGGGGGAGGCTTCTACAATTACTTCATGCTTTGCCTAATCATCCTCTCATGAAAAATGAAATACTTGATATCGATTATAATGGACTAACTAATGCTTCCAAAGAGCACCTGGATAGTTGTGCTGGTTGTGTTTTCAGGGAAAGAACTGTTGAGCAAGCTGAATTGCTATTGAATAATTTATTGAGTAATGATAATGATTGGACACTTCCTGAACCAACTCCTAAGACAACTCCAAAGAAAAGGGGTATTCTATTTCTCAGTCCTGAAGATATGCAAGAGGCAAAGAAATATATGAAACAAAAAGCTATTAAAGCTGAAGATGTTAAGAATTTACCGCCTATTGAAGAAATACATGGTCTTGATAACACGACACAGGTATTAGAGGCAAACTCTCTCCATAGATTTGATGAAGGTGATATTCCTCATAATAAGTCTGCGAGTCAATGCTTGGATGAGTTTGATAATTTTATTGTTAAGCAAGAAAATTTCAATCCTTATGTTAGTAGAAAATTGAAACGTAATGCTTACATGCTAGACCCCTTGGGTGATTATATGAGTAGAACTATTAATGATCTCAAGATTATTAGTAAACATGCTTCCATGGTCACCACTCAAGTAGAATATGTACTTAATTTACATAATCTTCCTCGCCCCGCGGTGATTCAGGCGTGTGAATGGCCATGTGATGCATTCTTGTAGGCGGCCGGGATTTATGATGACTTCTATTATTTGGCTCGGAATGCAGGCATCATCAACTTCCTCCTTGACCAGTGTGATCAGTATCTCCTACTCACTAATACTTTCGTGCAAAAACTAAAAAACCTTAAGAAAAACCAAAAAATTAGATGCAATTAATTTACTTTCCATGCATGCTTAGTTGCAATATTAAAACAAAATCCAAAAAGATTTATCGTTCTTATTTTTCTTATTGGGAGCTTTCCTGTGTAAATAGTTTTTCTCGTTCTTGTTTTACTTTCTTCAGAAAAACAAAAACTCCAAAAATATTTCAGTGTGTTTCTTTAAAATTCTTTTCTTTTTCTTTGGGGGTAAAGAGGAGAAGACCATGATGACAATGTTTAGTGGCTCTCATATGCATTATTGTGAAGGAAATATGCCCTAGAGGCAATAATAAATTTGTTATTTTATAGTTCCTTATATCATGATAAATGTTTATTGTTCATGCTAGAATTGTATTAACCAGAAACTTGATACATGTGTGGATATATAGACAAAACGCCTTGTCCCTAGTAAGCCTCAACTACACTAGCTCGTTAATCAAAGATGGTTAAGTTTCCTAACCATAGACATGTGTTGTCATTTGATAAACGAGATCACATCATAAGGAGAATGATGTGATGGACAAGACCCATCCGTTAGCCTAGCATTATGATCGTTCACTTTTATTGCTATTGCTTTCTTCATGACTTGTACATATTCCTTTGACTATGAGATTATGCAACTGTCGGATACCGGAGGAATACCTTTTGTGCTATCAAATGTCACAACGTAACTGGGTGATTATAAATTTTCTCTACAGGTATCTCCAAAGGTGTTTGTTGGGTTAGATTAGAATTTGTCACTCAGACTATCGGAGAGGTATCTCTGGGCCCTCTTAGTAATGCACATCATGATAAGCCTTGGAAGCAACATGACTAATGAGTTAGTTGCAGGATGATGCATTACGGAATGAGTAAAGAGACTTGCTGGTAACGAGATTGAACTAGGTATGAAGATACCGATGATCGAATCTAGGGCAAGTAACATACCGATGACAAAGGGATAACAAACATTGTCATTACAGATTGACCGATAAAGATCTGCGTTGAATATGTAGGAACCTATATGAGCATCCAGGTTCCGCTATTGGTTATTGACCGGAGAGGTGTCTCGGTCATGTCTACATAGTTCTCGAACCCGTAGGGTCCGCATGCTTAACGTTCGATGACGATTTTGTTTTATATGAGTTATGTGATTTGGTGATCGAATGTTGTTCGGAGTCCGGGATGAGATCACGGACATGACGAGGAGTCTCAAAATGGTCGAGATGTAAAGATTCATATATAGGATGATAGTATTCGGACACCGAAAGTGTTCTGGGGGTACCATGTATGTATCGGGTCACCAGAAGTGTTCCGGGCAACCCCCGGTAAGCTATATGGGCCAAATGGGCCAAGAGGGGAAACACACCAGCCACTAAGGGGCTGGTACGCCCCCCCCCCCCCGCATATGGGATGGCCAAATTGGAGAAGGAAAGGGGAAGAAGGAAAGGAAAGGAAAAAAGGGAATATGATTCCCCCTTCCCCCTCTTCCCTTCCTACTCTGAATAGGAATAGGAAAGGGGGGAGGCCGAATTGGGAGGACCCCAAGTAGGATTCGTCCTACTTAGGGCGCCCCCTTGGCTGCCTCTCCTCCCCTCCAACCTATATATATGTGGGGGGCACCGCTAAAACACACAACAAACATTGTTAGCCATGTGCGGCGCCCCCCTCCACAGTTTACGCCTCTGGTCTTATTCACATAGTGCTTAGGCGAAGCCCTGCGAGGATCACTTCACTATCACAATCACCACGCTGTTGTGCTGACGGATTTCTCCCTTGACACTTTGCTAGATCAAGAGTTCGAGGGACGTCATCGAGCTGAAAGTGTGTAGAACTCGGAGGTGCTGCAGGTTCGGTGCTTGATCAGTCAGAACAAGAAGAAGTTCGACTATATCAACTGCGTTGTCAAATGCTTCCGCTTTCGGTGTATGAGGGTACATGGACACACTCTCCACCTCTCGTTTCTATGCATCTCCTAGATAAATCTTGCGTGAGCATTGGAAATTTTTGAAATTGTATGATACATTTCCCAACATATTTTTGATCTAACAAAGAGCCCATATTATCTTGTCTTCTCCTTTGAAAAAATGTTTGCAGGTTCCAGCTTAGTCCAATGCATGTGCACTATTATTATTATCCACACTGTTCGGTCGTGCGAGTGAAAGGTAATAATGACGATATATGATGAAATGAGTAGATGAGGAAAAGCTGGTATTAACTCGACCTATCTTTTTTTTGTAAATATGATTAGTTCATCGTTCCTGATTCGGCCTATTATGATTGAAACATGTTTCCAATGATAGTTAGAGATTATAGTTACTCACCACATGCTTAATTATTTAGGAGTTTATAATGGTTTACCTTGCGTACCAACATGAAAATTAAAATAGTTGTGATGTAGTATGATAGGATGGTATCCTCCTTTGAATGATTCGAGTGGCTTGACTTGGCACATGTTCACGCATGTAGTTGAAACAAAATCAACGTAGCCTCCATGATATTTATGTTCATGGTGATTTATATCCTACTCATTCTTGCACTCAATGTTGGTTAATATCAATGCATGTTTATGACCATTGTCGCTTTCTAGTTGGTCGCTTCCCAGTCTCTTTCTAGCCTTCACTTGTACTAAGCGAGAATACTGCTTGTGCATCCACTTCCATAAACCCAAAGTTGTTCCATATGAGTCCACCATACCTTCTTCTATACGGTATTTACCTGCCATTCCAAGTAAAGTTGCAAGTGACCAACTCTAAACCTTCAAATTATAATCTATTTTGTATGCTCGAATCGCTCATGTACCAACTAGGGCTGTCACTGTCTTCCATGCTAGGTGGGTTATTCTCACAATGAGTGCACTCCGCTCATCATTAACGAGAAAATGGCTGGTAACCGGGATGCCCAGTCCCATGCTCAAATCAAATCAAAATAATTGCAAACAAAACTCCCCCAGGAATGTTGTTAGTTGGACAGTACCGGTTGTTTCAGACTAGCCGTGGAGTGTGCTTGTTAGTGGTGGGGCGTATAAATTTACCATTTTGTTTGGGACCCGCCTATAATGTTTGTAGCATGGAAGATACCGAGATCTCTTAGTTTTTATGTTGACAATGAAAGCATACCACTCAAAATATTATTTATCTCTATTTCAAAACTCGAGCCCTGGCACCTCTACAAATCCCTACTTCCCTCTCCGAAGGGCCTATCTATTTATTGTTGAGTCATCATCCTCTTATGAAAAGCACTAGTTAGAGAGCACCACTGTCATTTGTATGCATTTTTATTAATTTATAATAAGTATGACTGTGAATGGATCTCTTTTACCATCAATTACAATGTCTAGTCAGTCCTTGATCTTCAGGGGTGCTCTGCATTTATGTTTTGGGGACTCAGAAAGGGCTAGCGAGATACCAACTTGTTATATCATATCATGATTGTTTTGAGTAAGTGTTTTCATCCGAGATCTTGTGTGAGCCTTGGAGTGACCCTTGCGTAGGATATGTTCTTGTTCATGCTCAGGTACACAACATCTAATAACAATATCTACTCCATCTTTATAAAGGTGTGGGTCATCCCGGAAGTAATGTCTTAAATCGTAGAAAAACTTTTTCTTTTCTTGGTATGTGAAACTAGGTGGTATAAATTTAGCAACAATGTAATTAGCATAATTAGCATAGCATGGAGCAGTACGAGAAACATTTATGACAGCTAATTGTTCATCAGGAAAGCTATCATCTATAGGTAGTGGGTCATCGAGAACATTCTCTAACATAGACAAGTTGTCTGCAATGGGGTTCTCAGCTCCCTTTCTATCAATAATATACAAATCAAATTCTTGTAGCAAGAGAACCCATCTAATAAGTCTAGGTTTAGCATCTATCTTTTCCATAAGATATTTAATAGCAGCATGGTCAGTGTGAACAGTTACTTTAGAATCAACAATATAAGTTCTGAACTTATCACAAGCACATAGAACCGCTAAAAATTCTTTTTCAGTAGTAGCATAATTTCTCTGGGCACTGTCTAGAGTTTTACTAGCATATTGGATAACATTTAATTTCTTATCAACTCTTTGTCCTAGAACAGCACCTATAGCATAATCACTAGCATCACACATAATTTCAAAGGGTAAATTCCAATCAGGTGGCTGAACAATAGGTGCAGAAATCAAGGCTTTCTTAAGTATTTCAAATGCTTCTACACAATCATCATCAAAGACAAAAGGAACATCTTTTTGTAAGAGATTAATCAGAGGCCTAGAAATTTTGGAGAAGTCTTTAATGAACCTCCTATAAAAACCGGCATGACCAAGGAAACTTCTTATACCTTTAGTGTCCTTAGGACACGACATCTTTTCAATAGCATCAAGTTTAGCTTTATCAACTTCAATACCTCTTTCGGAAATTTTCTGTCCCAAGACAATACCTTCATTAACCATAAAGTGGCACTTCTCCCAATTCAAGACAAGATTAGTTTCTTCACATCTTTGCAAAACTCGATCAAGGTTGCTTAAGCATTCATCAAAAGAGGTTCCATACACAGAGAAATCATCCATGAAAACCTCAACAATATTTTCACAAAAGTCAGAGAATATAGCAGTCATACATCTTTGAAAGGTAGCAGGTGCATTACATAAACCAAAAGGCATACGTCTATAAGAAAAGGTACCTAAAGGGCAAGTAAAAGTGGTCTTTTCCTGATCTGCTTTCGACACATGTATTTGAGAGAAACCCGAATAACCATCTAGAAAGCAAAAATGTGTATGTTTGTATAATCTTTCTAGCATTTGATCAATAGAAGGTAAAGGCTAATGATCCTTTCTAGTAGCTTTATTTAATTTGTGGAAATCAATTACCATTCTATAACATGTAACAATTCTTTGTGGGATCAATTCATCTTTATCATTAGGAACAACAGTAATACCTCCCTTCTTAGGGACACAATGGTCATGACTTACCCACTGACTATTGGCAACAGGATAAATTATACCTGCCTCCAGAAGTTTTTGTATTTATTTCTTACCACATCTTTCATCTTAGGATTTAACCGTCGTTGGTGATCAACAACCGGTTTAGCATCTTTCTCCAATTTTATTTTGTGCTGGCATAGAGTGGGACTAATGCCCTTAAGATCATCAAGAGTATATCCAACAGCAGCACGATGCTTCTTCAGTTTTCAATAATCTCTCTTCTTCCTGCTCTGAAAGGTTAGCACTAATAATAATAGGATATATCTTCTTTTCATCAACATAAGCATATTTAAGAGTATTAGGTAATGGTTTAAGCTGAAACACGGGATCACCCTTGCGTGGAGGAGGATCCCCTAGAATTTCAACACAGAAGTTGTGTTTAAAAATAGGTCCCTATTTAAAGAATACTTCATCTATTTCCCTTCTTTCATTCATAAACATATCATTTTCATGGTCTAGCAAATATTGTTCTAAAGGATCATTAGGAGGCACGGCAATAGAAGGAAGACCAATAATTTCATATTTACTAGGAAATTCTTTATCATGGGGTTATCTACGAAATTTAGCAAAATTAAAATCATGAGACATACCCCTAAACCAACAGTAACAATATCCTTCTTGCACTCTATCTTAGCATTAACAGTATTCAAGAAGGGTCTACCAAATATAATGGGACAAAATTCATCTTGTGGGGAACCAAGAACAAGAAAATTAGTAGGACATTTAACTCTCCCACACAAGACTTCAACATCTCTAACAATCCCAACTGGTGAAATAGTATCTCTATCGGCAAGCTTAACTGTAACATCAATATCTTCTATCTCGGAAGGTGCAATATCATGCATAATTTCTGTGTATAAGGAATGAGGTATTGCAATCACACTAGAACCCATGTCACATAAACCATGATAGCAATGATCTCCTATTTTAATAGAAACAACAGGCATGCCTACAACAGGTCTATGTTTATCTTTAGTATCGGGTCTAGCAATTCTAGCACCTTGCAGACTAGGGCATAGCCTAGTGCTGGGAAGGGGCTGATGCCTTCCCACCCACCCAGGTTCAAGGCATGGTACTTGCAATTTGGGTTTGTTGCACCAATTAAACTGTAGGGGGTTCCCTTACAGTCTTTCTGTCAAAAAAATTCTAGCAGCTTCATCACAAAAGTAAATAACATGCCCATCAATATTATCGACCAAGAGATCCTTAACCATAGAAATACTAGGTTCCACTTTAATTTTCTCAGGGGTGTAGGTGTTATAGCATTATTCTTACGAACCACAGTTGAAGCTTTAGCCTGATCCTTTATTCTAACATGTAAAGGTGGTTTCTTAATATAAGTGGTAGGAAAAATAGGATCAACATTATAAGTGATAGTATTTTCTTCAACTTTAATAGGTTCAACTACTTTTACTTCAATGGGAGGATGATATTTAAACCACTTCTCCTCGGGAAGATCAAATGAGTAGCAAATGATTCACAGGAAGAAGCTACTATCTCAGATCAAGTCCATATTTAGTGCTAAATTCACGAAAAGCATCGGTATCCATAAAAGATTTAACACAATCAAACATAGGTGTTATACTAGACTCCTTACCTTCGTCGAGTTCCCAATATTAAGAGTTGCATTTAATTCTTTCCAGTAAATCCCATCTGAATTCAATAGTCTTCAAGATAAAAGAACCCATACAAGAAGTATCGAGCATGGTGCGATTATTGAGAGAAAGCCGAGCATAAAAATTTTGAATAATAATTTCTCTTGAGAGCTCATGATTGGGGCATCAATATAACATTGACTTAAGCCTCCCCCAATCTTGAGTGATACTTTCTCCTTCGTGAGGCCAAAAATTATATATATAATTACGATCACGATCAACCAGACGCATAGGATAAAACTTCTGATGAAATTCCAATTTCAATTGGTTGTAGTTCCATGATCCAATATCATCACATAGCCTAAAGCATGTCAATGCCTTTCCCTTCAAAGATAAAGGGAAGACCTTCTTATTAATAACATCCTCGGGCATACATGCAAGCTTAAATAATCCACAAACTTCATCCACATACATTAGGTGCATATCGGATGTAATGTTCCATCTCCTGTAAAAGGATGAGCTAGCAGTTTCTCTATCATACCTGAAGGAATTTCAAAGTAAACATTTTCAGTAGGTTCAGTACGTTGAGGAGAAACTCTTTGCTATACTGGTCGGGGTGAAGATACCCCCAACAAGCCCTTCAAAGGATTTTTTTCATAGTAACAAGTGACAGTAAATTTGAGCACACTATATAAATTTTCCTTACCACATTCCACCTACCAAAGGCGCTTCACTCACCGGCAACGACGCGAGAAAAGAGTCTTGATGACCCACAAGTATAGGGGATCTATCGTAGTCCTTTCGATAAGTGAGAGCGTCGAACCCAATGAGGAGCAGAAGGAAATGACAAGCAGTTTTCAGTAAGGTATTCTCTGCAAGAACTGAAATTATCGGTAACAGATAGTTTTGTGATAAGGTAATTCATAATGGGTAACAAGTAACAAAAGTAAACAAGGTGCAGCAAGGTGGCCCAATCCTTTTTGTAGCAAAGGGCAAGCCTGGACAAACTCTTATATAAAGGAAAGCGCTCCCGAGGAGACATGGGAATTATCATCAAGCTAGTTTTCATCATGCTCATATGATTCACGTTCGTTAGTTTGATAATTTGATATGTGGGTGGACCGGTGCTTTGGTACTGCCCTTCCTTGGACAAGCATCACACTTATGATTAAGGCCCCCCCCCCCCCCCCGCAAGCATCCGCAACTACGAAAGAAGAATTAAGGTAAACCTAACCATAGCATGAAACATATGGATCCAAATCAGCCCCTTACGAAGCAACACATAAACTAGGGTTTAAGCTTCTGTCACTCTAGCAACCCATCATCTACTTGTTACTTCCCAATGCCTTCCCCTAGGCCCAAACAATGGTGAAGTGTCATGTAGTCGACGTTCACATAACACCAGTAGAGGAAAGACAACATACATCTCATAAAAATATCAAACGAATACCAAATTCACATGACTACTTATAACAAGACTTCTCCCATGTCCTTAGGAACAAGCGTAACTACTCACAAATCATATTCATGTTCATAATCAGAGGGGTATTAATATGCATAAAGGATTTGAACATATAATCTTCCACAGAATAAACCAACTAGCATCAACTACAAGGAGTAATCAACACTATTAGCAACCCACAGGTACCAATCTGAGGTTTTGAGATGAAGATCGGATACAAGAGATGAACTAGGGTTTGAGAGGAGATGGTGCTGGTGAAGATGTTGATGGAAATTGACCCCCTCCCGATGAGAGGATCGATGGTGATGATGATGGTGATGTTTCCCCCTCCCGGAGGGATGTTTCCCCGGCAGAACAGCTCCACCGCAGCCCTAGATTGGTTCCGCCAAGGTTCCGCCTCGAGAAGGTGGGGCTTCGGCCCAAAATCATCCTTATGAGTTTTTCCAAGGCAAAACACACCTTATACCAGAAGATGGGCATCGGGGGGCTTCCAGGTGTCCCACGAGGCAGGGGCGCCTAGGGGGGTAGGGCGCGCCCTCCACCCTTGTGGACGGTGGGTGGCCCCCCTCTGGTGCTTCCTTCATCCAATATTTTTTATATATTCCAAAACTGACTTTCATGGAGTTTCAGGACTTTTTGAGTTGTGCAAAATAGGTCTCTAATATTTGCTCCTTTTCCAGCCCAGAATTCCAACTGCCGGCATTCTCCCTCTTCATGTAAATCTTGTAAAATAAGGGAGAAAAGGCATAAGTATTGTGACATAATGTGTAATAACATCCCATAATGCAATAAATATCGATATAAAAGCATGATGAAAAATGGATGTATCAAAGTTAACTGTTCAGATGCCCCCCTCCCACCGACCACTCCTATTTACCACCTGAGGTGTTTGCTCTAACCTGGCATGCTGATGTTGGTCATATCATGCATATGGCGCCTCGCATTGCTTATATTATACATCTTATATGTCATCACCTTAGTTGAGATTTGCTTTGTGTGAATGCCACGTGTTTGGTTTCTATATCATAATCCCATCGTTCATAAATATTTATCTTTTTAGAGATTCTAGCAAGTGACTACATACAGAGCAAAATGAGTGAATCTACACCCTAAAATATGTCTATATACATCCGTATGTGGTAGTCCATTTGAAATCTCTAAAAAGACAAATATTTAGGAACAGAGGGAGTATATGGGGATTATGCAATGCCATCTTCTTTAGCCACGCATCATAAACGTGAATCAAGCAATGCCATCCTGTTTAGCTAGTCATCGTATATGTGAATTGTATTGTGCCATATTTTTTTCATAGTGTATTCCATTTGTGAACAATGTTTATATATTCATCTACTCTTCCTGTGCATCAGCCATTTGAGTCAGTCATGGGAAAATATGGAGTGAAAACAAGGTCTTCTAAGTAGACAGTGCTACTTGTCGATGCAAATTTCTTGCTGGTTATAGATAGCTCCTCAGAGGAGGATTCAGAGATAGATGACCAGTCGTATTCCCCCCATCGAGGTGCATGCTCTAACTTGGCAGGGTTATATTGCTCATATCATGCATATGGTTTCTTGCATTGCCATGCCATCTGCTTAGATTAGACATGCTTTGTGGGAATGCCTCTTGTTTGCTTTCTATATCAGATATGTGAATTATGCAATGCCATATTTTTCAGCCAGTTATCATATATGTGAATTATGCACAACCATGTAGCTAGGCATCATATATGTGAATTATCTCATGCCATGTTTTTTTTCATTACGTATTCCATTTGTCAACAATCTGTGTATATTGAACTACTCTTCATGTGTATCAGCCATTTGAGCTGGTTGTGGAAAAATAAGGAGTGAAATGAAGGTCTTCAAAGCAGGCAATGGTACCTGTTGAAGCATATATCGCGATGGTTACAGGTAGCTCCTCAGAGGAGGATTCAGAGACAGATGACCATTCCTATATCCCACCTGAGGTGTATGCTCTAAGTTGTAATGTTTATATTTCTCATATCATGCATATGGTGTCTTGCATTGCTTAGTTTAGACATCATATGCATAATATTGAATTCCATCTTCTTAGTTTAGAGATCATACATGCGAGTGCCAGCTGCTTAGTATATGAATCAATTATGTCAGTTATATCATGCCATCCTGTATATTTAGACAACATGTATGTGAATTATTTCCTCCCAACCTATTTTAGAAAGACATCATATAGTTTTGTCATGTCATCCTGTTTAGATACTCATCATATGTTGAATTATGCCATTATATCATGTAAGGTTATCCATCATATATCTGAAACTGTGTCATGCTATCCTGTTTAGTTAGGCATCCTATATGTGAATTGTGTCATGCTGCCCTGTTTGGTTACACAACATAAATGAGAATTACCACATATGTTTGTCATACAATGTCTGTACGTTCAATTTCTTTTCTTGTTTATCAGCCATTTGAATTGGAGAGGGTGACCGCGGTATCTAAGGGAGCAAAAACCCGTTCTTTACAGAAGACAGTGCTACCCGTGGGTGCAGATAGAACCATGGTTGTACTGGCCCATGAACTAGCCCCACCACACATAATCAAGACTCTTCCGGATTGCACACTTACACCGTTGGAATGAGAACCAGCTACAACCAACCTAACCCCAACCCTAGCGGACAGTAACCCACTTCTAGTTGACAAACCACCATGTCCACCACAGAGTACCCCCACATGAGCAGTTTGTAAAGCAACTGCAGTGCCCAAAGCACGAAGACTACCACAGAGAACCCAAACTCCATGTCTAAAGCATAAGAGCAACTATTCTCAGGTCAGATTCCCTAGCTATGGTCCATACTCCTTTGTTGTTGCATCATTGTATTTACACATACCAACTACTCGGAATTTGAAGGATCCAATTGAAACTCCAATGGCGCAACATGTATGTTTTAAAGCTATTTCATTAACTGGATTGTTGTTCTAATTTCTTGCTCTATGTTGATTTCAGTTTCAGTTGTAGAAACAGTTATGTTCTCATGTGATGCACATTACAAGTGTTGCCAATGATGTGTAGTTTCTCACACTTATATTCTGTCTATGCTACTATGTCTTAAAAATATATGAGTTGAACTGTGTCTCTATCTTGATTGGGCAACACAAACTAGAATGATATGGACAATATAGTGACCATATTACATAGATATATGTTTGTTTCATGTTGTTATCCTGTCCACCTTACTACTGAACCGGTTTACCAAAATGAGTTTTGCATACTACATGCTAAACCTTTGATGTGTCTGCTTGTTTCTCTTGTAGTATGTGAACAGGATATTGGAGAAGAGCACCCCACTATGCAATGGTAGAGAAAGTAATGCACATAAGGTTCAAGATAGTGAGACAACCCTATTGGTCTCCAGGAAAGGTGATAAAAACGATCTTATAGATAGTGAGAAACCCCACAGTCCTGCCTTGATGTAGTGTTCGAGTTACTGGCCAGTACCGCTGGCACAAGCTCTTCGAACTCACTGCCTGAATCACTTCGGCTTCTTTCAATCTCAGCTACAAGCTGAAAGGCATCAGTCAGCTGTGCTGCGGTAAGAAGCCGAAGGATAGAGGAAGTCCCTACAGAATTTAGATGCATACTTTCTTGTGCAACAGCAAGCGCTGGAGGATTTATGCGCCAAACAAGAGAAAGTTAATAAGCTTGCTAAGCATCTTGCTAGCATTATTGGTACCCAGGATATTGTTTCTTGAACTCTTCTGAAGTGGTTTCAGTTCTGGACTTGTTTTGCTGCAGTGTTTATTTGCACTAGTCGCCAACTTTGACAACCAGTGTATGTGATATGCTGCTTTGTTCCCTATATTTGCACCGGTGGTGAACTTTGATGCCCAGTGGATGTAACATGTGTAATAGTTGTGATAGCCTGGCGTAAGTTGCTTGCTTATTTATTTCCTTGTTGTCTTGTTTATTTGTTTTCTTGTAGTCAGTGCAGTTCTTTTTCCGTTGTTTGCTAGTGGCCGCAATAACCTATTTTTAAAAGTAGGACACAATAACCATGGGCTACATATTTACTGTAGTGACCCTGGGCCTCCTACGGGCCGTAAAAACAATGGGCCTTCTACGGGGAGTAGCATCAATGGGACTTCTATGGGCCGTATGATCGATTGGCCAAACATGAGCCAATAACGGACCGCGTTATGGGCCTTAAACGGGCTACAGTTAGAATCATCCGTTCATGGGCCGACCATAATGGGCCGTCATTAATCGGCCATATTTGATGACGCTATGAAAATGGCACAACAGATTAACGGGCCACAAACATGCCGACTGTAACCACGGGCTGAATTTGGCACACAAGCAGAAAAGTCCAGTAATAGGCTGTAAGTAATTGAATGCTGGAAATAAGCCCAAGAATAAATGGGCCCTAAGAAGGCCGAAAGATAACATGGGCTTGAAACAGCCCAATGGAATAATGGTCCATCAATGGGTATAAAGCGATATACTGTTCATTATGGCCCAGTTTCACTACGGACTGTTAATGGGCCAAGAGTTACAAAGTACCTCATATGGGCCGAAAGATGTCATGGGCCATACATGGGCCGGAAGTTACAACGGGCTAGAATCATATTGGACGGCCCATATGATGCTACTGGGCCTAATTCGGATAGGCCGTAATGGGCCCTGGGTTAGCGGGCTGTAAATGGGCTATGTGTGAACAGGCCGTTAACAGGCTTTCCATGGGCCGGCCCACTATCTTTTGACCAAGTCGAATGGGCTGGCCTTTTCACATGAATGGGCCTCTATTGGGCCGTGCCACGTGTTGACGTATCATTGGCGCATTCTACCCAATGAGTGGATGGCATCTGTCCCAACGGTTAGCCAACACGTGTTTCCTCCAGCCAATGATAATTTTACACGTGGAAAATCCCCATTGGTCCGGGATGTTACCGGGTTATGGGATCCAAACCGAATACCCGATAGCTTAACGACGACCCGTTACGATGGCTGCCACGTGTCGGTCACCCTTGACGGAAGCACTTCTATGAAGCGTGATTTATCGTCATGGAAGTGTACACTTCCCTGATGATAATTTTGGTAATGTCATGGAACACTTCTAGGACAACACAGGTATGACTATCTTGATTGTGTCATAGAATCGTCATGGATGTACATGCATGACAAAAAATGTGACCTACTGTGACAAACACGTATCATCACAGAAGTGTATTTTTTTGTAGTGAATATTGAGCATCTTCGCAATTTCTACCCGTAAGGTGCGGCTGCCAGGCCCTGCCCTATCAGCTACCCTTTTGTACAATCCTTGTCGATGTTGCATGTAACCCTTTGTACAAAGCCAGACGCAGACCCTGAGCAGCAGATATATAAACGAAGCACTAGCGCCCTAAAAACAATATGCATGCATGATTAGCTTAGCGTAAGCATACCACGATCATTTAGATGAGGTCATATGCTGCTATGTTTCCCCCTGCACTAACTACAGGACCCTTGTCCCGGATCCGATCCTAGGAAGGAGAGACGGAAAGCAAGCTTACATATCGATCCTCTATGAGCCAAACAGTTAAGTTTTCTTTTTATCCACACATGTCTTTGTCAGGAGAAAACTTGTGAATAGAGAAACCTTGTCGCCTTGGAAGCATTTGTGCTCCTGTCCTTTGACCCGAACGCTGCTTCGGTCAGGAAGGTTGTAGTGGCATTTGATAAGAAAAAGGTTGGCAAAGGGCCGGTTCCCTTCCATGCTCATAAGCCCGGCAAGCCAGGCCCCGCGGCAACGATGGAAGGCACCAGCTAGATAGCTTGCCGAGGAAACTCATTTACTTAAAAGTATAGAGGTGCCCAACCACTGCCTGGATAGGATACATCCACAAGTACCCGACAAGGCCCGTCTTTTTCATTAATATGCAGATAAGCAAGTACAGACCTTACATAGCACAAACATGGATAAAGAACATTACATATTTAATACTAAAGTTTGACAAGCTCCTACATATTTTAGAATGAAAAAAGATAAGTATCCGGTAATCCCCTTCTTTTCCCTCTCCTCCTAGGAAATAAGTGGGAGGTGAAGAGGGTAAAAGGAGCACCTGGGAAGAAGCCCAGCCTGACCCCGTCAGGACCCGTGGGACGGATCTTGACAAGATCAGGAGGATGCGGCCAAAGCTAATGGATGGGGAGAATGGCTAGGCGACGCCTTGGTCACCGCCACCAGGGCCAGCAAGGAATGGCAGGATGGACACCGGCAGGATGGACGAAGCCCGAGTCCACGAGGAAGCCTGCCGGGGTCCAGCAGGAAGACTGCTGGAGGAGCCGAAGATACCACTAAAGGAAATATGCCGTAGAGGCAATAATAAAGTTGTTATTTATATTTCCTTATATCATGATAAATTTTTATTATTAATGCTAGAATTTTATTAACGGGAAACTTAGTACATGTGTGAATAGATAGACAAAACAAAGTGTGCCTAGTATGCCTCTAGTTGACTAGCTCGTTAATCAAAGATGGTTAAGTTTCCTGACCATAGACATGTGTTGTCATTTGATGACAGGGATCACATCATTAGGAGAATTATGTGATGGACAAGACCCATCCGTTAGCTTAGCATAATGATCGTTAAGTTTTATTACTATTGCTTTCTTCATGACATATAGATATTCCTTTCTACGAGATTATGCAACTCCCGAATACCGGAGGAACACCTTGTGTGCTATCAAAGGTCACAACATAACTGGGTGATTATAAAGATGCTCTGCAGGTGTCTCTAAAGGTGTTCGTTGGGTTGGCATAGATCGAGATTGGGATTTCTCACTCCGACTATCGGAGAGGTATCCCTAGGCCCTCTCAGTAATGCACATCATGATAAGCCTTGCAAGCAGTGTGACTAATGAGTTAGTTGTAGGATGGTGCATTACAGAATGACTAAAGAGACTTTCCGGTAACAAGATTGAACTAGGTATGAGGATACCGACGATGGAATCTCGAGCAAGTAACATACCGATGACAAAGGGAATTACGTATGTTGACATTGCGGTTTGACTGATAAAGATCTTTGTAGAATATGTAGGAACCAATATGATCATCCAAGTTCCGCTATTGGTTATTGACCGGAGATGTGTCTCGGTCATGTCTACATAGTTCTCGAACCTGTAGGGTCCGCACGCTTACCGTTCGATGACGATTTGTATTATGAGTTATGTGTTTTGGTGACCGAAGATTGTTCGGAGTCCCGTATGAGATCGTGGACATGACGAGGAGTCTCGGAATGGTTGAGAGGTAAAGATTGGTATATTGGACGACGGTATTCGGACACCAGAATGGTTTCGGAGTGGTTTGGGTATTTTTCGGAGTACCGAGGGGTTACCGAAACCCCCCGGGGAAAGTAATGGGCCTACATGGGCCATATGGTAGAGGGGAGGCAGCCCACAAGGGGTGGTCGCGCCCCCCTCCCATGGGGAGTCCAAATTGGACTAGGGGAGGGGGAGCGCCCCCCTTTCCATCTCCTCTTCCCTTTATCTTCCACTTTCCCCCTCCGTAAGAAAGGAAGGGGGCGAATAGGACTTGGGAGTCCTATTTGGTTTCCCCCCATGGCGCGCCCCCTAGGACCGGCCGCCTCCTCCCCTCCTCCTTTATATATGGGGGCAGGGGGCACCCCATGACACAATAGTTGTTCTCTTAGCCGTGTGCGGTGCCCCCCTCCACAGTTTACTCCTCCGATCATAGCGTCGTAGTGTTTAGGCGAAGCCCTGCGCGGATCACATCACTATCACCGTCACCATGCCGTCATGCTAACGAAACTCGCCCTCGACCCTCTACTGGATCAAGAGTTCGAGGGACATCATCGAGCTGAACGTGTGCTGAACTCGGAGGTGCCGTACTCTCGGTACTAGATCAATTGGATTGTGAAGACGTTCGACTACGTCAACCGCGTTAACCTAATGCTTCCGCCTTCGGTCTATGAGGGTACGTGGACACACTCTCCCCCTGTCGTTGCTATGCATCTCCTAGATAGATCTTGCTTGATTGTAGGAAATTTTTTGAAATTGCATGCTACGTTCCCCAACAGTGGCATCCGAGCCAGGTCTATGCGTAGATGATATGCATGAGTAGAACACAAAGAGTTGCGGGCAATAATAGTCATACTACTTGCCGCCAACATCTTATTTTGATTCGGTGGTATTGTTGGATGCAGCGACCTAGACCAACCTTACATGACCACGTTCATGAGACCGGTTCCACCTATAGACATGCAACTTGTTTTGCATAAAGGTGGCTGGCGGGTGTCTGTTTCTCCAACATTTGTTGAATCGAATTTGACTACGGTCGGTCCTTGTTGAAGGTTAAAACATCACACTTGACGAAAAATCGTTGTGGTTTTGATGCGTAGGTAAGAACAGCTCTTGCTAGAAGCCCGTAGCAGCCGCGTAAAACTTGCAACAACAAAGTAGATGACGTCTAACTTGTTTTTGTGGGGCTTGTTGTGATGTGATATGGTCAAGACATGATGTGATATAAGTTATTGTATGAGATGATCATGTTTTGTAAAAGTTATCGGCAACTGGGAGGAGCCTTATGGTTTCCGCTTTATTGTACGAAATGCAATCCCCATGTAATTGCTTTATTTTATCACTATGCGGTAGTGATAGTTGTAGGAGCAATAGTTGGTGAGACGAAAACAACGCTACAATGGAGATCAAGGTGTTAAGCCGGTGACGATGGAGATCATGATGGTGCTTTGGAGATGGTTATCAAAGGCACAAGATGATGATGGCCATATCATGTGACATATTTTGATTGCATGTGATGTTTATCTTTTATGCATCTTATTTTGCTTAGTACGGTGGTAGCATTATAAGATGATCCCTAAAGGCAATAATAAAGTTGTTATTTGTATTTCCTTATATCATGATAAATGTTTATTATTCATTCTAGAATTGTATTAACCGGAAACTTAGTACATGTGTGAATACATAGACAAAACAAAGTGTCCCTAGTATGCCTCTACTTGACTAGCTTATTAATCAAAGATGGTTAAGTTTCCTGACCATAGCCATGTGTTGTCATTTGATGAACGGGATCACATCATTAGGAGAATGATGTGATGGACAAGACCCATACGTTAGCTTATCATAATGATCGTTAAGTTTTATTTCTATTGCATTCTTCATGACTTATACATATTCCTTTGACTATGAGATTATGCAACTCCCGAATACCGAAGGAACACCTCGTGTGCTATCAAACATCACAACCTAACTGAGTGATTATAGAGATGCTCTACAGGTGTGTCTGAAGGTGTTTGTTGTGTTGGCATAGATCGAGATTAGGATTTGTCATTCGGGTATCGGAGAGGTATCTCTGGGCCCTCTATGTAATGCACATCATGATAAGCCTTGCAAGCAATGTGACTAATGAGTTAGTTGCGGGATGATGCATTACGGAACGAGTAAAGAGACTTGCCAGTAACGAGATTGAACTAGGTATGAGGATACCGACAATCGAATCTCGGGCAAGTAACATACCGATGACAAAGGGAATTACGTATGTTGTCATTGCAGTTTGACCGATACAGATATTCATAGAATATGTAGGAACCAATATGAGCATCCAGGTTCCGCTATTGGTTGTTGACCGGAGACGTGTCTCGGTCATGTCTACATAGTTCACAAACCCGTAGGGTCCGCACGCTTAACGTTCAATGACGATTTGTATTATAAGTTATGTGTTTTGGTGACCGAAGATTGTTTGGAGTCTCGGATGAGATCGCGAACATGACGAGGAGTCTCTAAATGGTCGAGAGGTAAATATTGATATATTGGATGATGGTATTTGGACACAGGAATGGTTTCGGAGTGGCTCGGTTATCTTTCGGAGTACCGAGGGGTTACCAGAACTCCCCAGGGAAAGTAATGGGCCTACATGGGCCATAGGGGAGAGGGGAGGCAGCCCACAAGGGGTGGCCGCGCCCCCTGTCATGGGGACTCTGAATTGTACTAGGGGAGGGGGAGCACCCCCCTTTCCTTCTCCTCTTCCCTGTCCCTTCCCCTTTCCCCCTCCATAAGAAAGGAACGGGGCCAAATATGACTTGGAGTCCTATTTGGTTTCCCCCCATGGCGCGCCCCTAGGACCGACCGCCTCCTCCCCTCCTCCTTTATATACGGGGGCAGGGGGGCACCCTAAGGCACAACAGTTGTTCTCTTAGCCGTGTGCGGTGCCCCCCTCCACAGTTTACTCCTCCAGTTGTAGCGTTGTACTGCTTAGGCGAAGCCCTGCATGGACCACATCACCATCTCCGTCACCACGCCATCGTGCTGACGAAACTCTCCCTCGACCCTCTGATGGA
Organism: Triticum urartu; assembly: GCF_056163025.1. Lineage (NCBI taxonomy): Eukaryota > Viridiplantae > Streptophyta > Magnoliopsida > Poales > Poaceae > Triticum > Triticum urartu. The sequence goes on from NC_141874.1 coordinate 324,626,372, forward strand.
TCAAGAGTTCGAGGCACGTCATCGAGCTGAACGTGTGCTGAACTCAGAGGTGTCGTACGTTCGGTACTAGATCGGTTGGATCGTGAAGATGTTGGACTACATCAACCGCGTTAACCTAACACTTCCGCTTTCGGTCTATGAGGGTACGTGGACACAATCTCCCCCTCTCGTTGTGATGCCTCTCCTAGATAGATCTTGCATGATCCCAGGATTTTTTTTTGAAATTGTATGCTACGTTCCCCAACAACCACCCGCACCCAACACCCAGGCTCTAACACCTCAAGAATCATGCTACAGTAACTCCTCCCTAATGATGCCGAGTCATCATCATTTTGTCCTAAGAAAAATGATTAAGAAATATTTCAACCTCAAATTCAAATTTAAAATAAAGTCAAAATATTAATTATCCAAACAGCAAAACAAAAGTGTTCATAATATTGCAAGAATTTCCAAGGCCATTATAAAAACAAAACCAACATTATTTGAAATGCCAACCTGACTCTAGCAACCAAAATAGTGGACCATCAACAATTATTTTTGCCTTTTTAATTTTCCAAAATAATAAACACTCCCGAACGCTTTGAGACTTTTTGGACCAACTAAGAATGTTGCAAGGTATTTACTGAGTCAAGTTTCACTTATTACAAAAAATCACTTGGTGCCGAATATAAATGCAAAACAGAAATATTAAAAGAAACGGGAAAGGTAAAAGGTAAAAGAAGATATAGGGGAAAGCCTAATCTACTGGGCCACTAGGCCCAACAAGCTAAGTCGGCCCAACCCCCACTGTCTCCTCCTACCTCTCTGTTCATCAGGGGGGAGGTGAACATTGGGCAGCCGCCCGTGCCCGCAATGGCCACATGCCAACCATCGCCGTCCCCGCCCCCCCCCCCCCCCCCCCCCGTCGACCTACAAGGCGTCGCCTCGCACCCCGAGACCCTAGATGCCCTTCTCCACCCCCACGCGTTCTTCCTCGCGCGTCTCCTACCTCTTCCGCTCAAACGCCTTACCGTAGTCGATGCCGCAACATCGTCGTTCTCACAACCGAAGTCGTCCCTCGCGCTGAGAAGAAGGCCGGGAGCTTCGTCTCCATCGACCATTTCGCCGGCATGTATCCGCACGAGCTAGGACGCCTCCAAGCCTCCCCATCGTCCTCTTCTTCCATCTGCACCACCATGGTCCTCGTCGTGATTCGCCGCCTCCCGAGCTTCCCTGGCTTCCCCGACGCGCCCACGAGCACCAGAGTGAGCATCTCCTCCATTACCGCACTCCTCGCCGCTGGATTGCTCGTTTAATTGGCCCCCGCACGAGCTCCGACCCCGGCCACCGCAACTACCTCGCCGCCGCAAGCCACAACCCCCTCGCGACTCACGTCCGAGCACGGCGCCGTGCGTCTGGAGCTCCCAGTAAGCCAACGCGCGCACCCGTTCTTCTTACCGCCCCTCCTAGCGCTGGATTCCGGTCACCGCGGACATCACTGGCCGCATCCGCGCGCCATGGCTACCCCTTGGCCATGCCTCCTTGCCCGCTCCCACCCTGCTGCCGTGCTCCGCCCTAGTTCCCTCTGCTGCGCCGTGACCGCCATGTATGTGAATTATGCACCACCATGTAGCGAGACATCATATATGTGAATTATCTCATGCCATCTTTTTTCCTTACATATTCCATTTGTCGACAATCTGTGTATATTGGACTACTCTTCATGTGTATCAGCCATTTGAGCCGGTTATGGAAAAATAAGGAGTGAAAGCAAGGTCTTCAAAGCAGGCAAAGGCACATGTTGAAGCATATATCTCGATGGTTACTGGTAGCTCCTCAGAGGACGATTCAGAGATAGATGACCAGTCCTATATCCCACCTGAGGTGTATGCTCTAAGTTGCAATGTTTATATTTCTCATATCATGCATATGGTGTCTTGCATTGCTTAGTTTAGACATCATATGCACAATATTCAATTCCATCTTCTTAGTTTCGATATCATACATGAAAGTGCCAGCTTCTTAGTATATGAATCAATTATGTCCATTATATCATGCCATCCTGTGTACTTAGACAACACGGTCAGGTTGATGAAGCAGCCTTTGTCGAAGCAGAGGTGAAGCCCGGTGACGGTGGCGGTGCTCAGGAGTAGAGATGTCACGAGGAGGAAGAACAAGTGAAGGAGACAAAGGGGAAAAAGGGGAAGGACCCGTGGTCCTATTTATAAGCCGAAGCGATAAGGCGACAAGTGTAGAAATCGAGGAGCTGGAAATGGATAAGTATTAAAGATGACGCCTCAAGGGTTGAAACGATCATTAATGAAGGGCATCTTCGGCTTCAACGGGTAGGTGACATCATAACGATCGGCTGCGGATTTAAAGGATGACGTCACGGTGATTTACCAGATTTATACAAAGATGCCAGAGCAAGAATTTTTCTAAGTATTGGAGATTGACATGAACAGGTTCAAATCAATCTGGGGCCTAATATTGGGGATATAGTTACTGGAGGCAAACCGGCTAGGCATGGCCGGATTAGCTCTTTGAAGATTGAAGCCCATGAAGATGGCAAGATACTGGCGCTTTAAGAAGGCCCAAGGCCCAAAGATTGAACCGAATTTATCATGTAAACTTGTATTGTAAGTTAGAGGAATAGAGACCGAGCCGGACACCTCTATGATCCGGCCTCGGGACTCTGTAAACCGATAGGAGTCAACCTGTGTATATAAAGGGACGACCCGGCCACGGTTTGAGGACAGGAAACAACAACTCGAGGGCCAGTCAAAGCGGATTCGCTCCCTGGTCATCGAAACCCTAGCAATACCAATCACAACTAGACGTAGGCTTTTACCTTCATCGAAGGGGCCGAACTAGTATAAACTCCCCGTGTCCCCTTGTCCGGTTTAACCCCTTTAAGCTAACCCATTGCGATGGCTCCACGACTAAGTCCTTTCACAAGGACATCTGCCATGACAAACCCACGACACCTCCCAACCTTTTACCTCAAGGGTAATGTCAACAATAATAGTTGATGAAAACTCACATCCAATTAGCCATATATCAGGATCTTTCCAACACATTGCGCTTGCCAAAGGATAAAATGTAAAAAGGAAAGGTGAAGATCACCATGACTCTTATATGAAGTATAAGACAAGAATAATAGATAGGCCCTTCGCAGAGGGAAGCAGAGGTTGTGATGTGCTTTTATGGTTGGACGCACAAAATCTTAATGCGAAAGAACGTCACTTTATATTGCCACTTGTGATATGGACCTTTATTATGCAGTCCGTCGCTTTAATTTCTTACACATCACAAGATTGTATAAAGCTTATTTTATCCACAGTAATAAATCATACATATTTAGAGAGCAATTTTTATTGCTTGCAACGATGACAACTTACTTGAAGGATCTTACTCAATCCATAGGTAGATACGGTGGACTCTCATGGCAAAAATGCGTCTAAGGAAATTTGGAAGCACAAATAGTATTTCTACTTGGTGCAAAGAATTTGGCTAGCATGAGAGGGGAAGGCAAGCTCAACATGTTGGATGATCCATGACAATATAATTTATTTCAGATGTAAGAAAACATAACCCATTATGTTGTATTCCTTGTCCAACGTCAACTCTTTAGCATGTCATATTTTAATGAGTGCTCACAATCATAAAAGATGTCCAAGATAATATATTTATATGTGAAAACATCTCTTTCTTTATTACTTCCTGTTAATTGCAACGATGACCAAAACTATGGTTGTCAACTTTCAACATCTTTTATTCATCATATTCTTTATATGTGAAGTCATTACTTTCCATAAGATCCATGTGATCCCTTTATTTCTTTTTGTTCTATCTCTTTATTTTATTCCCTCAAGATCATAGCAAGATAATCAAGCCCTTGACTCAACACTAATATTTATTATATATAGCTCACGGACTCGATTATATAGAAGTATCATAAAGCAAAACTCAAAACTAGATCATACTAAAACTTTATTCTACTAGATCAAGATATTACCAAAATGATCGAACTAAGAAAAACGGTAAAGATAAAAGTGTGATGGTGATACGATACCGGGGAACTCCCCCAAGCTTTGCAGTTGCCAAGGGGAGTGCCCATACCCAATACTCAGTTCTTCTTTGTTGGTGAAGAAGGCATTTGTGATGATGGATAGTCACACATCGAGCATAGGAGATCCTCCAGTTTGCGGATAATGCCCTTCAATGGGACGATATGCTCCTTCAACAAAATATTTTCACTTGTGAGATACTTGTTTTGAATATGAGCTAACTCAATCATCTTGAAAGCTTCAATCTCCGTTGGGGTAAAGAGATTGTGATGAGGTTGAAGGATGTCTTCTTCTACTACTGCCAGAACTTGATCCCCCATGGCCTTCTTGATCCCATCATCCTTGTTGATCTCTCCGGGCTCTTCTCTCTTCAACTCTATCTTCATTAGCCAAGCATCGTTGCCCTCATTGTTGGAGGAGGGAGACGACATGCTGCCTGGCCTTGACGACCCTGGCAGAAAATAGCTCGAAACAAAAACAAGAGATATTTGCGTGGTACGGTGGTCAAAACCTTCGGGAGATTATATAATGAATTTTTACCGACCAAAAGAAGTATCGTGCAAGAAAACGGAGTCCGGAGAGCACACGAGGTGCCCACGAGGCAGGGGGCGTGCCCAGGGGGCTAGGGCGCCCTACACCCGCGTGGACGCCTCGTGTCCTTCCCAGACTACTTCTTATTTTCCTATTTTCTTAAATATTCCAAAACGGAGAAAAATTGCTACTAGAACTGTTTTGGAGTCGGTTTACTTACTGTACCTCATACCTCTTCCTTTTCGGAGTCTGTAACATTCTGGAAAGTGTCCCTTATGTATTCCTCTGAGGTTACAGTTTCAATAACATTAGTTTCAACATTTATGGGATTACCTGAGATATAATGTATGATTCTTTGACCGTTCACCACCCTCGGATTTGTGCCTTCAAAGTTGTTGATTTTTATGGCACCGAAAAGATAGACCTCCTCGTTGACGTAAGGACCTTACCATTTAGAGAGAAGTTTGCCTGCAAAAAATCTTAAACGAGAGTTGTATAATAATACATAATCACCTACATTAAACTCACGTTTTTATATCCTTTTATCATGCCATCTTTTAACCTTTTCTTTAAATAGTTTGGCATTCTCATAGGCCTGGGTTCTCCATTCATCAAGAGAGCTAATGTCAAAAAGCCTCTTCTCATCGGCAAGTTTGATATCCTAATTGATCTCTTTAATGGCCCAATATGCCTTATGTTCTAGTTCGAGAGGTAAGTGACATGCTTTTCCATAAACCATTTTATATGGAGACATACGCACAGGATTTTTGTATGCAGTTCTATAAGCCCATAATGCATCATGAAGTTTCTTGGACCAATTATTTCTAGATCTATTAACAGTATTTTGCAAAATTAATTTAATAACAACTAAGATATGAGTATACCCATTAGTGGAAGGAAACGGTCCCGTATAATCAAAGCCCCAAACATCAAATGGTTCAATAACAAGTGAATAATTCATAGGCATTTCTTGACGTCTACTAATATTACCAATTCTTTGACATTCATCACAAGAGAAAACAAACTTACAGGCATCCTTGAAGAGTGTATGCCAATAAAAACCGGATTGCAATACCTTATGTGCAGTTCTATCTCCAACATGGTGTCCTCCATAAGCCTCGGAGTGACACTTGCGTAGCATCTGTTCCTATTCATCCTCAGGTACACAATGTCTAATAACACCATCTACTCCTTCTTTACAAAGATGTGGGTCATCCCAGAAGTAATGTCTTAAATCATAGAAGAACCTTTTCTTTTGCTGGTATGTGAAACTAGGTGGTTTAAACTTAGCAACAATATAATTAGAATAATCAGCATACCATGGAGCAGTACGAGAAGTTTTTGTCATAGCTAATTCTTCATCAGGAAAGCTATCATCAATAGGTATTGGGTCATCAAGAACATTCTCTAACCTAGACAAGTTGTCTGCAATGGGGTTCTCAGCTCCCTTTCTATCAATAATATGCCAATCAAATTCTTGTAGCAAGAGAACCCATCTAATAAGTCTAGGTTTAGCATCTTTCTTTTCCATAAGATATTTAATAGCAGCATGATCAGTGTGAACAGTTACTTTAGAATCAACAATATAAGGTCTGAACTTATCACAAGAAAACAAAACTGCTAAAAAAATCTTTTTCAATAGTAGCATAATCTCTTTGAGCATTGTCTAGAGTTTTACTAGCATATTGGATAACATTTAATTTCTAATCAAATCTTTGTCCTAGAACATCCCCTACAGCATAATCACTAGCATCACACATGATTTCAAATGGTAGATTCCAATCAGGAGGCTGGACAATAGGTGCAGAAATCAAAGCTTTCTTAAGTATTTCAAATGCTTCTACACAATCATCGTCAAAGACAAAAGGAACATCTTTTTGTAAGAGATTAGTTAGAGTCCTAGAAATTTTAGAGAAGTCTTTAATGAACCTCCTATAAAAACCGGCATGACCAAGGAAGCTTGTTATACCTTTAATGTCATTAGGACACGACATCTTTTCAATAGCATCAACTTTAGGTTTATCAACTTCAACACCTCTTTCAGAAATTTTATGCCCCAAGACAATACCTTTATTAACCATAAAGTGGCACTTCTCCCAATTTAAGACAAGATTAGTTTCTTCACATCTTTGCAAAAATTGATCAAGGTTGCTTAAGCAATCATCAAAAGAAGTTCCATACACAGAGAAATCATCCATGAAAACCTCAACAATCTTTTCACAAAAGTCAGAGAATATAGCAGTCATACATCTTTGAAAAGTAGTAGGTGCATTGCATAAACCAAAAGGCATAAGTCTATTAGCAAAGGTACTGAAAGGGCAAGTAAAAGTTGTCTTTTCTTGATCCTATTTTGACATAGGTATTTGAGAGAAACCAGAATAACCATCTAGAAAGCAAAAATGAGTATGTTCGGAAATCTTTCTAGCATTTGATCAATAAAAGGTAAAGGTTAATGATCCTTTTTAGTAGCTTTACTTAATTTGCGGAAATCAATTACCATTCTATAAGCTATAACAATTCTTTGTGGGATCAATTCATCTTTATCATTAGGAACAACAGTAATACCTGCCTTCTTAGGGACACAATGGACAGGACTCACCCACTGACTATCAACAATGGGATAGATTATACCTGGCTCCAGAAGCTTTAGTATTTCTTTTCTTACCACTTCTTTCATCTTAGGATTTAACCGTCGTTGGTGATCAACAACCGGTTTCGCGTCTTTATCCAATTTTATTTTATGCTGGCATAGATTGGGACTAATGCCCTTAAGATCATCAAGAGTATATCCAATAGCATCACTATGCTTCTTCAGAGTTTTCAATAATTTATTTTCTTCATTTTCTGAAAGGTTAGAACTAATAATAACAGGATATATCTCTTTCTCATCAAGATAAGCATATTTAAGAGTATCAAGTAAAGGTTTAAGCTCAAACACGGGATCACCCTTGGGTGGAGGAGGATCCCCTAGGATTTCAACAGGCAAGTTGTGTTTCAAAATAGGTCCCTATTTAAAGAATACTTCATCTATTTCCCTTCTTTCAATCATAAACATATCATTTTCATGGTCTAGCAAATATTGTTCTAAAGGATCACTAGGAGGCACGGCAATAGAAGCAAGACCAATAATTTCATCTTTACTAGGCAATTTTTTATCATGGGGTTGTCTATGAAATTTAGAAAAATTAAATTCATGAGACATATCCCCTAAACCAACAAAAACAATATCCTTATTGCAGTCTATCTTAGCATTAACAGTATTCAAGGAGGGTCTACCAAATATAATGGGACAAAAATTTATCTTGTGAGGAACCAAGAACAAGAAAATCAGCAGGATATTTAACTTTCCCACACAAGACTTCAACATCTCTAACAAGCCCCACTAGTGAAATAGTGTCTCTATTGGCAAGCTTAATTGTAACATCAATTTCCCCTATCTCAGCAGGTGCAATATCATGCATAATTTCTTTATATAAGGAATGAGGTATTGCACTTGCACTAGCACCCATATCACATAAGCCATGATAGCAATGATCTCCTATTTTAACAGAAATAACAGGCATGCCTACAATAGGTCTATGTTTACTTTTAGTATCGGGTCTAGCAATTCTAGCAGCTTCATCACAGAAGTAAGTAACATGCCCATCAATATTATCGGCTAAGAGATCTTTAACCATAGAAACACTAGGTTCGACTTTAATTTGCTCAGAGGGAGTAGGTATTCTAGTATTACTCTTACAAACTAGAGTTGAAGCTTTAGCATGATCCTTTATTCTAACAGGGAAAGGTGGTTTCTCAATATAAGTAGTAGGAACAACAGGATCATTATAAGTGGTAGTATTTTCTTCATCTTTAACAGGTGCAACTACTTTTACTTCAATGGGAGGATTATATTTAAACCACTTCTCCTTAGGGAGATCAACATGGGTAGCAAAGGATTCACGGAAAGAAGGTACTATCTCAGAGTCAAGTCCATATTTAGTGCTAAATTCACGGAAAGCATCAGTATCCATAAAAGATTTAACACAATCAAACTTAGGTGTTATACCTGACTCCTTACCTTCGTCAAGATCCAAATCTTCAGAGTTGCATTTAATTCTTTCCAATAAATCCCATTTGAATTCAATAGTGTTCATCATAAAAGAGCCAGTACAAGAATTATCGAGCATGGAGCGATTATCGAGAGAAAGTTGAGCATAAATTTTTTGAATAATAATTTCTCTTGAGAGCTCATGAATATAGCATTAACTTAAGCCCCCCCCCCAAGCTTGAGTGATGCTTTCTCCTTCGTGAGGCCAAAAATTATATATATAATTATGATCACGATGAACAAGATGCATAGGATAAAACTTCTGATGAAATTCTAATTTCAATCGGTTGTAGTTCCATGACCCCATATCATCACATAGCCTAAACCATGTCAATGCCTTTACCTTCAAAGATAAAGGGAAGACCTTCTTCTTGATAACATCCTTGGGAATACCTGCAAGCTTAAATAATCCACAAACTTCATCCACATAGATTAGGTGCAAGTCGGGATGTAATGTTCCATCACCTAGGAAAGGATTAGCTAGCAGTTTCTCTATCATACCCGAAAGAATTTCAAAGTAAACATTTTTAGTAGGTTCAGTAGGTTGAGGAGCAATTCTTTGCTCTATGGTCGGGGTGGAGATACCCCGAACAATCCTCTCAAAGGATTATGTTCTATTATAAAAAGTGACAGTAAATTTCAGCACACTATATAAATTTTTCCTTACCAAATTCCACCTACCAAAGGCACTCCACTCTGTGACAACGGTGCCAGAAAAGAGTCTTGATGACGCACAAGTGTAGGGGATCTATCGTAGTCTTTTCAATAAGTAAGATTGTCGAACCCAACGAGGAGCAGAAGGAAATGATAAGCGGGCTGCCAGGGGGCCCACGAGGCAGGGGGCACGCCCAGGGGGTAGGGCGCACCCCCCACCCTCGTGGATGGTGGGTGGCCCCCTCTGGTACTTCTTTCACCCAATATTTTTTATATATTCAGAAACTTGCTCCCGTGAAGTTTCTAGACTTTTGGAGTTGTGATGTATATGTCTCTAATATTTGCTCCTTTTCCAGCCTAGAATTCCAACTGCCGGCATTCTCCCTCTTCATTTAAACCTTGTAAAATAAGGGAGAATAGGCATAAGTATTGTGAAATAATGTGTAATAACAGCCCATAATGCAATAAATATCGATATAAAAGCATGATGCATAATGGACGTATGAACGCGTCAGGCCACTCCTACTCCTCCAAGTCTGGCACAGCGTCATGCCACTCCTCCTCCTCCATGTCCAGCAGAGTGTCAAGCCACTCCTCCTGCTTCATGTCTGGCACAGCGTCAGGCCACTCCTCCTGCTTCAAGTCCAGCATAGCGTCAGGCCACTCCTACTTCAAGTACCCACCGCGTCTCGCCACTCCTCTTGCTCCAACTCTGCCACATCAGCCGTCTCCGCCGCCTCAGCAATCGTGGAAGAGAGCCGCCGCAGCTATGGTGCGTAGCGGTACAAGTCGAGGTAGTACAGGAGATACAGGTGGAGGCAAGCGATTTCAATATGGTCCAAGCCTCGCTCCTCTTCCTCAGAGGCCTTACTACATGACCAAGGAGCAAAACACAGCCATAGTGAAGGCCCAAGTGGACGCCCATTTTGGACCGAAACCGCCACCACCGCCAAAGGAGAAAGTGCCTGAGAAAGTCGTTGACCACTTTATTCATATGGCAAGAAAACAAGCTCCCAAGCCTGTTGACTCAGACTATGAGCGCAAAATCAGGAAGGCACATCGAGCACGACTATAGAAGGAGTTGAGCTCAAGATCGAGCCAAGCAGATGGCAAAAAATGCGGGAAAACCGTTGCCCAGCTGGGAGAACAAGTGGCGCAATCGATCCCCTGCTTGTTGTACCAAAACATGAGAGTACCGGCGCCGGTCAGCTGGTAATAACCGACAAGCATAGAAGGCATGTTGAAATGCTCGGTATCACTATTGGACAACTTCTCGAGATTGAGCCCATGTCTCCTCTTAGAGAAGAGGACATAAAACAGAAATATGTCCGTAGCGAACCTTTGGTCGAGCCGGAGGAGGTCAAGAACCTCCAAACGAGAATTTATGAATTGCATGATTGGTACACGAAAATTACCAAGAGTTCAAATCGAGAGTCCCTCATGGTGAACGTCAAGGAAGAGCATTACTTCCATGTGCTAGCTCTGTCCGTTGAGTATTCAGAACTATTTCAGTTATTCAATCAAGAAGCACTTGACAAATCTCTCGTCAGTTGCTATTGTCTGTAAGTGATTTCTTTCTGTAATTTAAGTCTCAAGCTAGCTGTAGTGCTCATTGATCGATCATTACCTGTAATTATCCTCACTATATTCTTTTGTGTTGTCTTATGCAGGATGAAGATGTATGAAATGAAAAAAGTTGGACGCTACAACATTGGGATCATTGACCCAAATACCATTAATGAAGACACATGGAAATTGAAATTATATAAAACAGATGTGGAGAAAAAAAATGCTAGAGTTCTTGAAGTGCCTCAATACCAATGAAGATATACTACTTCCTTAGAACATCCTGTGAGTCACACTGTCTTGTACTACAAATTCTGTTTTTGCTTACTAGCTAGCTAGATGTTAATAATTAAGTGTATAGGGTTTAGGGTAGTTGATGAATGTTATGCACATGCCCGATTGATTAAGACACGCAAACATGTGTGCATGCAGTTACCACAGGATCTTGTTAATCATTAAAGTTGAAGAAGGAACAGTTGAAGTACTGGACCCACTACTTGAAAAACAAAGTGACTGCTCAATCTTGAAGGGGATAGTCGATAGGTACTTTCAATCATTATTAACTATATGTCGGCCTCTTTAGTTCGTCATTTCCTGATATCAACTATTTAATGGCTCCTATATTCATTTTCTTTGCTGGCGGGCAAGGCTTGGGAAAAGTTCATCAACGAGACTCAAGGCAAATGGCGAAAAAAGTTGTCTTGGTTTCGACCCAAGGTAAGTAACTAAGTAGTACTAGGTAGCTACCATCTCTTTAATTCTTGTTTTAATACCATTAATTATCATTCTTGATTAATTATTATCTGATTAAATTATATTCTCGTAAATGCCCTGAAGCCGGTGCCGGGGACGGAAGTGTGTGCATACTACATTTGCGAGCACATTCGCATGATGGCGTCCGAAAGGAGCAAATCTGATAGACAGCCATGGGTACGTTTGCCAGAAAACTAGTCACAATTTTAACATCATTATCAAATACTTAGTCACACAAATAATAAACATGCATATTGATCTTATTCTTAACAGTTCAATCAGGTGCGGGAGCAGCTCCTACCAATGGACCGCATACGAGCAGTTCAAGATGAAATAGTGGGATTTTTACTTGACCAGGTCATTGATCCCAAAGGAGAATACCATTACCCGCTACAGCCCCCATGAACCACTCCCAATTTTCATCGTGCTCCGAAGGCACCAAGGCAAATGCCAGTGGCTCCAAAGGCAACATGCAGAAATTGTATATACCTAATTGTATATATATACATATATATATATATGATTGGTTCTACGAGAAATTCTATTTATATATATGCATAACGTGTACAATATGTAGTATTGTAAAGTACCATCAAACAAAAAGAACTAAATGGACAACATAAAATTAAAGGAAAAAGAAATCATGAACCCAAACCCCCCCCCAAACCTTTGAGTACCGCTGGGTGTTACAAACCGGTACTAAAGGGCTCCCCGCCCCCGGCGCTGGCTCGTGCGACATGGTGGCCCTTTAGCGGCGGTTTTTGCAGAACCAGTACTGAAGGGGGGACCTTTAGTCCCCACCCTTTAGTGCCGGTTACAGAACCGGCACTAAAGGGCCTTACGAACCGGTGCTATATCCCGGTTCTGCACTAGTAATAGCTTGCCGAGGAAACTCATTTACTTGAAAGTATAAAGGTGCCCAACCTCTGCATGGATAGGATACATGCACAAGTACCCGGCAAGGCCCGTCTTTTTCATTAATATGTGGATAAGCAAGTACAGATCTTACAGAGCACAAACATGGATAAAGAAGATTACATATTTAAGACTAAAGTTTGGCAAGTGCCTACATATTTTAGAATGAAAAAGATAAGTGCCCCGTAATCCCTTTCGTGTCCCTCTCCTCCTAGTAACTAAAGTGGAAGGTGAAGAGGGCAAAAGGAGCACCTGCGAAGAAGCCCAACCTGACCCCGTTAGGACCAGTGGGATGAATCCTGACAAGATCAGGGGGATGCAGACAAAGCTAATGACCGGGGAGAATGGCTAGGCGACTAACTAGTCACCACCACCAGGGCCAGTAGGAAATGGCAGCATGGGCACCGGCAGGAAGGACGAAGCTCGAGTCCACGAGGAAGCGTGCCGGGATCCAGCTGGAATACTGTTGGAGGAGCCGAAGACATCACCGAAGGAAATATGCCCTAAAGGCACTAACAAAGTTGTTATCTTTATTTCCTTATATCATGATAAATGTTTATTATTCATGCTAGAATTGTATTAACCTGAAACTTAGTACGTGTGTGAATAGATAGACAAAACAAAGTGTCTATAGTATGCGTCTACTTGACTAGCTCGTTAATCAAAGATGGTTAAGTTTCCTAACCATAGGCATGTGTTGTCATTTGATGAACGGAATAATATCATTAGGAGAATGATGTGATGGACCAGACCCATCCGTTAGCTTAGCATAATGATCGTTAAGTTTTACTGCTATTGCTTTCTTCATGACTTATACATATTCCTTTAACGATGAGATTATGCAACTCCTGAATACCGAAGGAACACCTTGTGTGCTATCAAACGTCACAACCTAACTGAGTGATTATAAAGATGCTCTACAGGTGTCTCCGAAGGTGTTTGTTGTGTTGGCAAAGATCGAGATTAGGATTTCTTATTCGAGTATCGGAGAGGTATCTCTAGGCCCTCTCGGTAATGCACATCATGATAAGCCTTGCAAGCAACGTGACTAATGAGTTAGTTGCAGGATGATGCATTGCGGAACAAGTAAAGAAACTTGCGAGTAACGAGATTGAACTAGGTATGAGGATACCGACAATCGAATCTCGAGCAAATAACATACCAATGACAAAGGGAATTCATATCGTTGTGATTGCGGTTTGACCGATAAAGATCTTCGTAGAATATCTAGGAACCAATATGAGCATCAAGGTTCCGATATTGGTTATTGACCGGAGACGTGTCTCGATCATGTCTACATAGTTCTCGAACCCGTAGGGTCCGCACGCTTAACGTTCGATGACTATTTGTATTATGAGTTATGTGTTTTGGTGACCAAATATTGTTCGGAGTCACGGATGCGATCACGAACATGACGAGGAGTCTTGAAATAGTCGAGAGGTAAAGATTGATATATTGGACGATGGTATTCGGACTCCGGAATAGTTTCGGAGTGCTTCGGGTATTTTTCGGAGTACCGAGGGGTTACCGGAACTCCTCGGGGAAAGTAATGGGCCTACATGGGCCATAGGGGCGAGGGGAGGCAGCCCACAAGGGGTGGCCGTGCCCCCTCTCATGGCAAGTCCGAATTGGACTAGGGGAGGGGGCGCACCCCCTTTCCTTCTCCTCTCCCCTCTCCTTTCGCCTTTCCCCCTCCATAAGAAAGGAAGGGGGTCGGATAGGACTTGGAGTCCTATTCGGTTTCCCCACATGGCGCGCACCCTAGGACTGACGCCTCCTCCCCTCCTTCTTTATATACGGGGGCAGGGGCACCCTAAGGCACAACAATTGTTCTCTTAGCTGTGTGCGGTGCCCCCTCCACAGTTTACTCCTCGAGTCATAGCGTCGTAGTGGTTAGGCAAAGCCCTGCACGGATCACATCACCATCTCCATCACCACCCATCGTGCTGACGAAACTGTCCCTCGATCCTCTGCTGGATCAAGAGTTCGAGGCACATCATCGAGTTGAATGTGTGCTGAACTCGGAGGTGTTGTACGTTCGGTACTAGATCGGTTGGATTGTGAAGACATTCGACTACATCAACCGTGTTAACCTCTACAAGGGTACATGGACAAACTCTCCCTCTCTCGTTGCTATGCATCTCCAAGATAGATCTTGCATGATCATAGATTTTTTTTTGAAATTGCATGCTACGTTCCCCAAAAACAACCCGCACCCAACACCCTGGCAAATCGCCTTCCTGGGGAAGAGATGCAGGTGCAGATGGTGTTGCCTCCGGCTGACGATGACGGTGCGCCTGGTGTTCAGCCGGAGTCAGAGCCGTCGTCCTGCCCACCGGCTCCACCGTTATCACCATCACTTCCCTCCTCCTTGCTATCGCTCGAGGAGGAGCTTCTGTCGTCGGTCGAGCTCTCTGCGAAACACCCTAAGGGAGCAACCGAACACCCAAAGACCTTAATGGAGAGCAAGGTGGCGTCCATTAGATTAAAATGAAGAACGTTCCCCGCCTCCATGCTATGGGCATGAGTGAAGGTCTTCGAGCCACGGAGGAGAAGCATGACATGAGGTGCAGGGAACACTACGTCTGCCAGCATGCTGCCATTACAACAACCCCTCATGTGCAGCTTCAGACCCAGCGGCTGTTCAACCACCATCACCCTTGTGAATGGAGATGGAAGCCGAAGGCGACTGCATGGGGCGCGCGCAGTTTGAAGAGAAACTCCAGCGGCTGGTCACCAACGTGGCCTTCGTTTGGACCCGGGGTGACTGGAGGGGGAGCGATCACGACAGCGTCCCTCCCTCCTCATCCCCGAGCACCACGGCGGCCACGTCCTTGTTCTCTCCCACCTCTTCTCACACCGGGCTCCGCCCCCGCGTCCTCAACAGGACAAGGGAGACATTATCTTGTGGAGACCCTCGTTGCTGCTACTGGGGTGCCGCCATGGCCTCTCCCACTTGCCGTGGTGAGGAGAGGAGACCGGAAGAGAGAAGGAGAAGGTGGGTGTGAGCGTACTCCACGCCCAGCCCCCCTTTTATAGGCGAACAGGGCCGAGGGATGGCTCCTCACTCAGGAGGCAGCCGCCCCCCTTCACCAATCCGACCCCCCTGTGTCATCAACGGTGCACAGAATCAAGTCCGCCCTCTAACACGTCTCCGTCGTATCTACTTATGCAAACTCTTTTGCCCGTGTTTTGGACTCTAACTTGCATGTTTTGAATGGAACTAACCTGTACTGACACTATTTTTAGCAGAATTACCATGATGTTACTTTTGTGCAAAAATAAAAGTTCTCAGAATGACCTGAAAATCCACAGAGAATATTTATGAAAAATATAAAAAATATTGGCGAAAGAATCAAGTGAAAGGGGCCCACACCCTGGGCACAAGGGTGGGGGCGTGCCCAGACCCCTGGGGCATGCCTTCCATCCTTGTGAGCCTCCTGGAACTCCATTGACCTCAAGTCCAACATCATATATTCACGTTCGGGAGAAAAAAAAATCAAAGAGCAGGATTCATCGCGTTTCATGATACGGAGCCGCCGCCACACCCTGTTCTTCCTCGGGAGGGCAGATCTGGAGTCCGTTCGGGGCTTCAGAAGAGGGGAATCCGTCGCCATCATCATCATCAACGATCCTCCATCACCAATTTCATGATGCTCACCGCCGTGCGTGAGTAATCCCATCGTAGGCTTGTTGGACCGTGATGGGTTGGACTAGATTTACCATGTAATCAAGTTAGTTTTGTCAGGGTTTGATCCCTAGTATCCACTGTGTTCTAAGATTGATGTTGCTATGACTTTGCCATTCCTAGTGCTTGTCACTAGTGTGCGAGTGTCGTGATTTCACATCTGAACCTATTATGTTTTCATGAATATATTTGTGTTCTTGATCCTACCTTTCAAGTCAATAGTCACCTACTAGGTGTTATGATCTGGCAACCCCGGAGTGACAATAGTCGGGACACTTCTCGGTGAGGACCGTAGTTTGACGAGTTCATGTATTCAATAAGTGATAATGCTTTGGTTCGGTACTCTATTAAAAGGAGGCCTTAATATCTTAGTTTCCAATAGGACCCCGCTGCCACGGGAGGGTAGGACAAAAGATGTCATGCAAGTTCTTTTCCATAAGCACGTATGACTATATTCGGAATACCTGCCTACATTATATCGATGAATTGGAGCTAGTTCTGTGTCACCCTATTTTATAACTATTGCATGATGAATGCCATCTGACATAATTATCCATCATGGATACATTGCCTACGAGCTCGTTTCTTATTTATCTTTGCTTTGTTACTTTTCCGTTGCCACTGTTACAATTGCTACAAAACTGCTACTGTTACTTTTGCCACTGTTACCTTTACTTCCATACTACTTTGCTACTAAATATTTTGCTGCAGATATTAAGTCTTTTAGGTGTGGTTGAATTGACAACTCAGCTGCTAATACTTGATAATATTCTTTGGCTCCCCTTCTGTCGAATCAATATATTTGGGTTGAATAGGATACCCTTCAAAACTGTTGCGATCCCTGTACTTATGGGTTATCAAGACCTTTTTCTAGCATCGTTACCGGGGAGCATAGCTCTATTCTCCGAGTCACATGGGATTTATATCTGTTGATCACTATGAGGAATTTGAAAGATCAAAGAACTACATGTTTTCCCTCAACTACGAGGGGAGGTAAGGAACTGCCATCTAGCTCTGCACTTGATTCTCCTTCTATTTTGAGTAAACTTGTGACACCTACACCTGCTAGTGTTTCTGATATGTTGCATGTTATGGATGATGCCACTTCTGCTATGCATGATGCTTATGATGAAACTACTTCTGTGCTTGATAATACTGTGCCATTAGGTGAATTTCCTGATGAACAACTTGCTAGGGTTAGAGAGAATGAAATTACTGAAACTGATGATATTATTGAATATGATTATGATTATCCCCCTAGATATGAATTGCATGTTGTACCTGAGGGTTATGTTATGGCTGAAGAAACTGCTAGAGACTTCTTTGCTTGCAATGATAAGAAATTATTAGCTAAGCCGGAAGAAAAATCCTTGAATGCTAGAATGAAATATGATCCCGCTTTTGCTACTTCACCTATCTTTGTTACTGATAAGGATTATGAATCCTCTGTTTTATCCGGAGATGATTACGTTGGTTGAATCTGATCCTTTCAATGGTTACGAATCTGAAAATGTTGTGGCACATCTTACTAAATTAAATTATATGGCCACCCTATTTGCTCATGAGGAAAAAATCGCTATTACTATATTCTTAAGTAGTTTCCTTTCTCGTTAAAGGGTGATGCTAAGTTATGGTTTACTTCTCTTGCTCCTGGTTCTGTGCGTAGTCCCCAGGATATGATTTACCACTTCTCTGCAAAATATTTCCCCGCTCATAAGAAACAAGATTTTTTAAGGGAGATATTTAATTTTGTGCAAATTGAATAAGAGTCTCCCACAAGCTTGGGGAGGCTTCTACAATTATTTAATGCTTTGCCTGATCATCCTCTCAAGAAAAATGAAATACTTGATATCGATTATAATGGACTAACCGATGCTTCCAAAGACCACCTAGATAGTTGTGCTGATTGTGTTTTCAGGGAAAGAACTGTTGAGCAAGCTGAATTCCTATTGAATAATTTATTGAGTAATGATAATGATTAGACACTTCCTGAACCAAGTCCTAAGCCAACTCCGAAGAAAAGGGGTATTCTATTTCTCTGTCCTGAAGATATGCAAGAGGCAAAGAAATCTATGAAAGAAAAAGGTATTAAAGCTGAAGATGTTAAGAATTTACCACCTATTGAAGAAATACATGGTCTTGATAACCCGACACAGGTAGTAGAGGTAAACTCTCTCCGTAGATTTGATGAATGTGATATTCCTCATAATAAGTTTGTGAGTCAATGCTTGGATGAGTTTGATAATTTTATTGTTAAACAAGAAAATTTCAATGCTTATGTTAGTAGACAATTGAAACGTAATGCTTACATGCTTGACCATTTGGGTGATTATATGAGTAGAACTATTAATGATCTCAAGCTTATTAGTAAACATGCTTCCATGGTCACCACTCAAGTAGAACAAGTACTTAAGGCACAACATGATTTGCTTAATGAGTTGAATAGTAAGAACAATGATAATGTTGGTAGGGTTATGTCTGAGGTGGTAAAATGACCTAGGAACCTTTGTATCCTGAGGGCCATCCTAAGAGAGTTGAGCAAGATTCTCAAAGAATTAATTCTGATGCACCTAGTCCTTCTAATAAAAAGAAAAAGAAAACTGATAGGACTTTGCATTCTAGTGAACCTGCTAGAGACACACCTGAGAATCCCAATGATATTTCTATTTCTGATGCCGAGACACAATCTGGTGATGAACATGGACCTAGTGATAATGTTAATAATGATGTTCATGTTGATGCTCAACCTAGTAATCATAATGATGTAGATATTGAACCTGTTGTTGATCTTGATAACCCACAATCAAAGAATCAACGTTATGATAAGAGAGGCATTGTTGCTAGGAAAGATGGTAAAGAAAGAGAACCATGGGTTCAGAAACCCATGCCCTTTCCTCCTAAGCCATCCAACAAAAAGGATGATGAGGATTTTGAGCACTTTGCTGACATGATTAGACCTATCTTTTTGCGTATGCGCTTGACTGATATGCTTAAAATGCCTCCTTATGCTAAGTATATGAAAGATATTGTTACTAATAAAAGAAAGATACTAGAAGCTGAAATCTCCACCATGCTTGCTAATTATACTTTTAAGGGTGGAATACCAAAGAAACTTGGAGATCCAGGAGTACCAACTATACCATGCTCCATTAAAAGAAACTATGTTAAAACTGCTTTATGTGATCTTGGAGCCGGTGTTAGTGTTATGCATTTATCTTTGTATCGTAGACATGAATTGAATAAGTTGACACCTACTGAAATTTCTTTGCAAATGGCCAATAAATCAACTATTATACCCATCAGTATTTGTGAGGATGTGAATGTCGTTGTTGCAAACGTTACTATCTTAACGGACTTTGTTATTCTTGATATTCCCGAGGATGATAGTATGTCGATTATCCTTGGTAGACCCTTTTTTAATACTGTAGGGGCTGTTATTGATTGCAAAAAGGCAACGCCACTTTTCATGTTAATGGCAATGAGCATACGGTACACTTTCCGAAGAAACAACCTCATGTATATAGTATCAATTCTATTGGAAAAATATCAACTATTACTATTGGAGGTTTTGAATTTCCTCTACCTACTGTCAAAAAGAAATATGATATTATTAATGTTGGGGACGTGCATATCCCCATTGAGCTAACCTAGTGTTATTTGGAAGTTCTCCGGTTTCATGTCATTCGGAAGAAGTTTGTCAATAAGACTTGATCAACCTTGTTAATGGATTCCTTTCAATGGGCATGAGATGGATGAATTTGGAAGAGACAACTCTCTGTACTGACCTTTTACTTTCTGTTATTTAGATTAAATAAAGGAAAATTTGTATTTTTTCTATTTTTTTGAATTATCCGTGTAATAAAAAATGTCCCAAAAATAAAAGTTCTCCGAATGCCCTGAAAATTTAGTATGATTTTTTTATAGAATATATAACAATTTCTGGCCCTTAGAACACACCAGGGGGCCTCACCAGCTGGCCACAAGGGTGGAGGGCGCGGCCTACCCCCTTGGGCGCGCCCCTGTCCTTGTGGGCCCCACCTGACCCCCCTCCACTTATTCCAGCACCCATACACTCCTTCTTCCTCCAGAAAAAATCACTCCATAGCTCAAACTCGTGCTCTTGCTCATTTTGCTGCCATTTTCGATCCCCTTGCTCAAAGCTCCATTCACAAAACTGCTCTGGGGGATTGTTCCTCGGTATGTGACTCCTCCAATGGTCCAATTAGTTTTTGTTCTAGTGCTTCATTCATTGCAATTTTTTGCTACTGTGGTGACCTTGTTCTTGAGCTTGCATGTCAAATTTATATGGTCCAAAGTAGTTTTGATGCATGATATAGCCTCTAGGCACTTGTGGGAGTAGTTGCTATCAATCTTGTTGAGTTTGGTTCACTTTTATTTTGAGTCACTAAAAATTTCAGAAATTTTCAAAGGAAGAAAATGACGAGGAGATTGTCGAGAGGCTCCTCGAGCCGGGGTTCAAAGCAACGGGAAAATTAGGAGAAGGAGAAGCCCAAGTATAATCTTCCTCGCCCCGCGGAGATTCGGCCGTGTGAATGGCCATGTGATGTATTCTTGTAGGCGGTCAGGATTTATGATGATTTCTATTATTTGGCTGGGAATGTAGGTATCACCAACTTCCTCCTCAACCAGTGTGATTAGTATCTCCTACTCACTAATAGTTTCATGCAAAATTTTCATTTTCATACTAGGAGATCACCACCCATGGTAGACTTTTACCTATATGATGAGTACGAGGAAATGACGCTTTGTGACTTTTGTGAGGTATGTAAATTACCTTATGAGGGTAGCATCGAGGAACCACGTCCTAGTGATGTGGAAGATTTTATTCATGAAGTTGTCGTAGGGGAAAGGAGAAGGGTGTCGGAAGCAAGAGTGGCTAGTTTACATTTTTCCTATTTTGCGCTACTACTCATTATTTGCTGGAAGATGTTTAATTGGTCCTGAGGGGAGTGGAGGCCTTAGTGCTCCAGACCTTGCCATTTTGCGCCATGCTTTACTTCGTGATAGAACTTTCAGTTTAGGCGTTATGGTTGCTAAACACTTCAGTTTAAACCGTAAAAAGGGGCGTATTTTTGGAGGTATCTTGGCCTCCTGCCTTGCTAAACACTTTGAGATACCCATTAGACATTATGAAAAAGAGGAGAAACTACTACCCACTATATATTTAGATTATGACAGCATGGTAGCACATAAGTTTATTCGCCATGATGTGGAAAAGAGACTCATTTATAAGTTGATATTTAGCGAAGATTCTTCCCAGATCATTACCTTGCCTGCACCTACTTTGTTCGATATTCATTTAGGCAGGTACTTTGTTTTTCCCATGGACATTTATGCATACTGGAAGGGGACACGATCCCCACCGCCAGGGACAGAGCCATCACCTGATCCATATGAAGAGTCTATTTATCAGTGGGATCAATAGGAGCTCAGTAACCAGTGGAACCCCCAGGATCCTCCTCAGTACGCTAGAGAGGGCTACTTTCATCCATGGAAGTAGACCAACTTAGGCCAAAAGCCTAAGCTTGGGGGAGTATGTATTTCTAACCAACATTACGTTCATGTTCACACACTCATTTCAGTTGTAGGTGTTCATACATTTTCATTGTACTATCCATGTTAGTTTATTTCTTTTTTCCGTTTTCTTCTTGTGTGTTTGAAAAACCTTAAGAAAAAACAAAAAATTAGTTGCAATTAGTTTAATTTCCATGCATGCTTAGTTGTAATATTAAAACAAAATCCAAAAAGATTTATCGTTCTTATTTTCCTTGTTGGGAGCTTTCTCGGGTAAATAGTTTTTCTCGTTCTTGTTTTACTTTCTTCAGAAAAACAAAAACTCCAAAAATATTTTAGTGTGTTTCTTTGAAATTATTTTCTTTATCTTTGGGCGCCAAGAGGAGAAGACCACGATGAAAATGTTTAGTGGCTCTCATATGCATTATTGTGAAGGAAATATGCCCTAGAGGCAATAATAAATTTTTTATTTTATATTTCCTTATATCATGATAAATGTTTATTATTCATGCTAGAATTGTATTATCCGGAAACTTGATACATGTGTGGATATATAGACAAAACACCGTGTCCCTAGTAAGCCTCTACTAGACTAGCTCGTTAATCACAGATGGGTAAGTTTCCTAACCATAGACATGTGTTGTCATTTGATAAATGAGATCACATCATTAGGAGAATGATGTGATGGACAAGACCCATCTGTTAGCCTAGCATTATGATCATTCAGTTTTATTGCCATTGCTTTCTTCATTACTTGTACATATTCCTTTGACTATGAGATTATGCAACTCCTGGATACCGGAGGAATACCTTGTGTTCTATGAAACATCACAACGTAACTGGGTGATTATAAAAGTTCTCTACGGGTATCTCCAAAGGTGTTTGTTGGGTTGCCATAGATCGAGATTAGGATTTGTCACTCTGAGTATCGGAGAGGTATCTCTGGGCCCTCTCGGTAATGCACATCATGATTAGCCTTGCAAGCAATGTGACTAATGAATTAGTTGTGGGATGATGCATTACGGAATGAGTAAACAGACTTGTTGGTAACGAGATTGAACTAAGTATGAAGATATCGACAATCGAATCTCGGGAAAGTAACATACCGATGACAAAGGGAATAACAAACGTTGTCATTACAGTTTGACCGATAAAGATATTCATTGAATATGTAGGAACCTATATGAGCATCTTGGTTCCGAAATTGGTTATTGACTGGAGAGGTGTCTCGGTCATGTCTACATAGTTCTCGAACCCATAGGGTCCGCACGCTTATCGATGACGGTTATGTATTCTATGAGTTATGTGATTTGGTGACCGAATGTTGTTCGGAGTCCCAGATGAGATCACGGACATGACGAGCAGTCTCGAAATTGTCGAGATTTAAAGATTCATATATAGGATGATAGTATTCGGACACCGGAAGTGTTCTGGGGGTACCGGGTACGTATCAGGTCACCGGAAGGGGTTCCGGGCAAACCCCGGCAAGCTATATGGGCCTAATGGGCCAAGAGGGGAAAAACACCAGCCACTAAGGGGTTGGTGAACCCCCCTACATATGGGATGGCCAAATTGGAGAAAGAAAGGGGAAGACAGAAAGGAAAAAGGGAATAGGATTCCCCCTCCCCCCTCTTCCCTTTCTACTCCGAATAGGAATAGGAAAGGGGGGAGGCCGAATTGGGAGGACCCAAAGTAGGATTTCTCCTACTTAGGGCGCCCCCTTGGCTGCCTCTCCTCCCCTGCAGCCTATATATATGTGTGGGGGGCACCGCTAGAACACACAACAAACATTGTTAGCCATGTGCGGCGCCCCCCTCCACAGTTTACGCCTCTGGTCATATTCACGTAGTGCTTAGGCGAAGCCTGCGAGGATCACTTCACTATCATCATCACCACGCCATCGTGCTGATGAAACTCTCCCTCGACACTTTGCTGGATCAAGAGTTCGAGGGACGTCATCGAGCTGAACGTGTGCATAACTCAGAGGTGCCGCAGGTTCAGTGCTTGATCGGTCAGAACGACAAGAAGTTCGACTACATCAACCGCGTTTTCAAACACTTCCGCTTTCGGTGTACGAGGGTACGTGGACACACTCTCCCCCTCTCGTTGCTATGCATCTCCTAGATAAATCTTGCGTGAGCAAAGGAAACTTTTGAAATTGCATGCTACGTTCCTCAACATATTGTTGATCTAAGAAAGAGCCCATATTATCTTGTCTTCTCCTTTGAATAAATGGTTGCTTGTTCCAGCTTAGTCCAATGCGCATGCACTACTATTATTATGCACACTGTTCGGTCGTGCGAGTGAAAGGCAATAATGACGATATATGATGAAATGATTGAGGTGAGGAAAAGCTGGTATGAAGTCGTCCTATCTTGTTTTTTTGTAAATATGATTAGTTCATCGTTCTTGATTCAGCCAATTATGAATGAAACATTTTTGCAATGACAGTTAGAGATTATAGTTACTCATGCCATGCTTAATTATCTAGGAGTTTATAATGGTTTACCTTGCATGCAAACATGAAAATTAAAATAGTTGTGATGTAGTATGATAGGATGGTATCCTCCTTTGAATGATTTGAGTGGCTTGACTTGGCACATGTTCACGCATGTAGTTGAAACAAAATCAACATAGCCTCCATGATATTTATGTTCATGGTGATTTATATCCTACTCATGCTTGCACTCAATGTTGGTTAATCTCAATGCATGTTTATGACTATTGTCACTCTCTAGTTGGTCGCTTCCCAGTCTCTTTCTAGCCTTCACTTGTACTAAGCGGGAATATTGCTTGTGCATCCACTTCCATAAACCCAAAGTTGTTCCATATGAGTCCACCATAACTTCCTATATATGGTATTTACCTACCATTCCAATTAAATTTGCAAGTGCCAAACTCTAAACCTTCAAATGATAATTTGTTTTGTATGCTCGAATCGCTCATGTACCAACTAGGGCTGTCAATATATTCCATGCTAGGTGGGTTATTCTCACGATGAGTGGACTCTGCTCATCATACACGAGAAAATGACTAGTAACCGGGATGCCCAGTCCCATGCTCAAATCAAATCAAAACAATTGCAAACAAACCTCCCCCTGGACTGTTGTTAGTTATACGGTACCGGTTGCTTCAGACAAGCCATGGAATGTGCCTATTGGTGGTGGGGGTATAAACTTTACCATTTTGTTTGGGAACCGCCTATAATTTATCTACCATGGAAGATACCAAGATCTCTTAGTTGTTATGTTGACAATGAAATCATACGGCACAAAATATTACTTATCTCTATTTCAAAACTCAGGCCCTGGCACCTCTGCAAATCCCTGCTTCCCTCTGCGAAGGGCCTATCTATTTACTTTTATTGTTGAGTCATCATCCTCTTATAAAAAGCACTAGTTAGAAATCACCACTGTCATTTGTATGCATTTTTATTAATTCGTAATGAGTATGACTATGACTGGATATCTTTTACCATTAATTACAATGTCTAGTCAGTCCTTGATTTTCAGGGGTGCTCTGCATTTATGTTTTGCTGACTAGGAAAGGGCTAGCGAGATACCATCTTGTTATATCATATCATGATTGTTTTGAGTAAGTGTTGTCATCCGAGATTTATTATTATTGCTCTCTAGTTGACCATGCCATTGATATGAGTAAATGTGAGACCTAAATGTTATTTTGAATATGGTTAGTTCATAATGTATGCTAAAAACTTGAATGCTGGCTTTACATATTTGCAACAACAAGATCAAATGGAGTTTGTAAGAGTTTTTCTTGAGGAAAAGAATTGGGTTAAGCTTGGGGGAGTTGATACGTCTCCATCGTATCTACTTTTCCAAACTCTTTTGCCCTTGTTTTGGACTCTAACTTGCATGATTTGAATGGAACTAACCCGGACTGACGATGTTTTCAGCAGAATTGCCATGGTGTTATTTTTGTGTAGAAATAAAAGTTCTCAGAATGACATGAAAATCCACGGAGAATATTTCTGGAAAATATAGAAAATATTGGCGAAAGAATCAAGTGAAGGGGGCCCACACCCTGACCACAAGGGTGGGGGCGCGCCCACCCCCTAGGGCGCGCCCTCCGTCCTTGTGGGCCCCCTGGACCTCCACCGACCTCAACTCCAACTCCATGTATTCATGTTCGGGGACAAAGAATCAGAGTGAATGATTCATCGCATTTTACAATACGGAGCCGCTGCCAAGCCCTGTTCTTCCTCAGTAGGGCACATCTAGAGTCCGTTCGGGGCTTCGGAGAGGGGAATCTGTCGCCATTGTTATCATCAACCATCCTCTATCACCAATTTCATGATGCTCACCACCGTGCATGAGTAATCCCATCATAGTCTTGCTGGACCGTGATGGGTTGGATGAGATTTGCCACGTAATCGAGTTAGTTTTGTTAGGGTTTTATCCCTAGTATCCACTATGTTCTAACATTGATGTTGCTATGACTTTGCTATGCTTAATGCTTGTCACTAGGGCCCGAGTGCCATGATTTCAGATCTGGACCTATTATTTTTTCATGAATCTATTTGTGTTCTTGATCCTATCTTGCAAGTCAATAGTCACCTACTACGTGTTATGATCCGGCAACCCTGGAGTGATAATAGTCGGGACAGTTTCCGTTGATGACCATAGTTTGAGGAGTTCATGTATTCACTAAGTGCTAATGCTTTGGTCTAGTACTCTATTAAAAGGAGGCCTTATATCCCTTAGTTTCCAATAGGACCCCGCTGCCATGGGAGGGTAGGACAAAAGATGTCATGCAAGTTCTTTTCCATAAGCACGTATGACTATATTCGGAATACATGCCTACATTATATTGATGAATTGGAGCTAGTTCTGTGTCAACCTATGTTATAACTGTTGCATGATGAATGCCATCTGACATAATTATCTATCATTGATCCATTGCCTACGAGCTCATTTCATATTGATCTTTGCTTCGTTACTTTTCAGTTGCCACTGTTATGATTTCTACAAAACTGCTAATATTACTTTTGCCACTATTACCGTTACTTCCATACTACTTTGCTACTAAATATTTTGCTGCAGATATTATGTCTTTCAGGTGTGGTTGAATTGACAACTCAGCTGCTAATACTTGAAAATATTCTTTGGCTCCCCTTGTGTCGAATCAATAAATTTGGGTTGAATACTCTACCCTCAAAAACTATTGCAATCCCCTATACTTGTGGGTTATCACCCTCCTGCGCCAATCCATGGCGCCTGGCTTTCTGCCATGGCACACATTTCCGCGCTCTCCGCATCCGCCACCAACCATGTGCAATGCATGTAGCATACATGGCGGAAACTCCAGGAGCGAAGAAGCTAGTGGAATGGCAGTCATCGCCCCGTGAACATGGAACATGGGTAGCCCACAAATCATGGCTTAAATCTTCCCCATAACGTCTTACAAGACACACGGAAAAGACGAAAACTGACTCATGCACAGGTTAATTAAGAAGCAAAGAAAACATCAAGGGGTAAGCTATGACAAGCCCCTACCTGTGTACCTGATGGGGCCTACCCCAATGATGCTCGAAAGCATGTTCGGGCCGGGGCTGGGGGCTCCTGTTGGTGCAACAAACCTTGGCGTATGTTGCCCGGACTGTACACAGGCACAAGGGCAAGGCCGCGGCAACAAGACAAGACCAAGCTGAAGAGATAGCTCTTTGAGAAATCAAAGGTCGGATCAAGAAGACAAAGACAAGACAAAAGAGAAAGATATTGACACGTCTCCAATGTATCTACAATTTTTTATTATTCCATGCTATTATATTATCTATCTTGGATGTTTTATATGCAATTATATGCTATTTTATATGATTTTTGGGACTAACCTATTAACCTAGAGCCCAGTGCCAGTTTATGTTTTTCCTTGTTTTTGAGTTTCGCAGAAAAGGAATATCAAACAGAGTCCAATTGACCTGAAACTTTACGACAATTGTATTTGGACCAAAAGAAGCCCACGTAGTACCAGAGATGCACCAGAAGAGTCCCGAGTCCACCACAAGGGTGGAGGGCACCCCCACCCCCCTAGGGCGCGCCCTACGACCTTGTGGGCCCCTCATGGATTCCCCTAAATTGTTCTCGATGCCAACACCTCATAAATATCCCCAAACCTCAAGAACAGAACCTAGAACGGGAGTTCCACTGCCGCAAGCCTCTGTAGCCACCAAAAACCAATCGGGACCCTGTTCTGGCACCCTGTCGGAGGGGGAAATCATCACCGGTGGCCATCTTCATCATCCCGATGCTCTCCATGACGAGGAGGGAGTAGTTCACCCTCGGGGCTGGGGGTATGTACCAGTAGCTATGTGCTTGATCTGTCCCTCTCTCGTGTTCTTGATTTGGCACAATCTTGATGTACCATGGGCTTTGCTATTATAGTTGGATCTTATGATGCTTCTCCCCCTCTACCTTGTTGTAATGGATTGAGTTTTCCCTTTGAAGTTATCTTATCAGATTGAGTCTTTAAGGAATTCAAAACACTTGATGTATGTATTGCATGTGCTTATCTGTGGTGACAATGGGATATTCACGTGATCTACTTGATGTATGTTCTGGTGATCAACTTGCGGGTTCTGTGACCTTGTGAACTTATGCATAGGGGTTGGCACAGTTTTCATCTTGACTCTCCAGTAGAAACTTTGGGGCACTCTTTGAATTTCTTTGTGTTGGTTTGAATAGATGAATCTGCGATTGTGTGATGCATATTGTATAATCAAACCCGCGGATACTTTTGGTGACATTGGAGTATCTAAGTGACATTAGGGTTTTGATTGATGTGTGTCTTAAGGTGTTATTTTAATGCAAACTCTAGGGCTGTTTGTGACACTTATAGGAATAGCCCAATAGATTGATCTAAAAGAATAACTTTGAGGTGGTTTCATACCCGACAATAATCTCTTCATTTGTTCTCCGCTATTAGTGACTTTGCAGTGACTCTTTGTTGCATGTTGAGGGAATTGTTATATGATCTAATTATGTTATCATTGTTGAGAGAACTTGCACTAGTGAAAGTATGAACCGTAGGCCTTGTTTCGAAGCATTGCAATACCGTTTTCACTCACTTTTGTTACTTTCTACCTTGCTGTTTTTATATTTTCAGATTACAAAAACCTATACCTACCATCCATATTGCACTTGTATCACCTTCTCTTCACCGAACTAGTGAACATGTACAATTTACCATTGTATTGGGTGTGTTGGGGACCCAAGAGACTCTTTGTTATTTGGATGCAAGGTTGTTTGAGAGAGACCATCTTCATCCAACGCCTCCCACGGAATGATAAACCTTAGGTCATCCACTTGAGGGAAATTTTCTACTGTCCTACAAAACTCTGCACTTGGAGGCCCAACAACGTCTACAAGGATAAAGTTGCATAGTAGACATCAAGCTCTTTTCTGGCGTCGTTTCCGGGGTGGCTAGATAAGCGGCACTAACACCCCGTCAACTAAGCTCTTTTCTGGCACCATTGTCGGGGAGGTTAGTTCTTGAAGGTATATCTTTAGATCTTGCAATCGAATCTTTTTTGTTTCTGTTCTATCACTAGTTCATTCTATAAAATAAAACTACAAAAAAATGGAATTGAGGTTGCCTCATATGCTTCCTCTTTATAATGTGTTCCGTGAAAATAAGGATTCCGATAATTGTGCTCAATTGCTAGAAGAAGAATTTCTAAAAAATGCTTGGCACTAAATATTTGAATGATGAGCATGATTGCAATGTTGTTAGTATAAATTCCTTGATTATCCATGATGCTAATGATATGCAAAGCCACAAGCTTGGGGATGCTATGTTCGATGAAGATGATATTTTTTTTGTCCCCCAAGTTTTGATGAGCAAAATTATTATGATGATAGCATGCTTCCTATTTATGATGTTTATGTGGATCAAAGTGGGTTTCGAAGAGTGTCAACTTTTGGAAGTAATGATCCCACTATTTCGGAGGGTGATGAATCTTATTGTAATAATTATGAAAGTGGATTTGGAGAGGTCATGACTTTATTTAGTGATGAATCCACTATTTCGGAAGAGATTCCAATTGATTATGAGAACGAAGTTGCTATCTATGATGATTATTGTGATGAAATGTATGCTATATAGAATAATGATAACCATGAAACTTGTCATCTTGATTGTAATTTTCAATTGGATTATGCCTCACATGATAGTTATTTTGTTGAGTTTTCTCCCACTACTATTCATGAGAATAAATTTGTTTATGTGGAGAGTAGTAAAATTTCTATGCTTGTAGATCATCAAAGTAATGCTTTATGTGATGGTTATATTGTTGAATTCATTCATGATGCTACTAAAAATTATTATCAGGGAGGAGTATATGCTTGTAGGAATTGCAATAATATCAAGTTTCCTCTCTATGTGCTTAAAATCTTGAAGTTTTGCTTGTTTTACCTTCCTATGCTAGTTGATTCTTGTTCCCATAAGTTATTTTCTCACAAAATCCCTAGGCATAGGAAGTGGGTAAAGCTTAAATGTGCTTGTCATATGCTTCATGATGCTCCCATTATGTTTCAATCCCTATCTTCTATGTGAGCATCATTGAAATCATCATGCCTAGATAGAAAGGCATTAAAGAAAAGCGCTTGTTGGGAGACAACCCAACATTTATACCTACTATTTTGGTGTGTTCACATGAGTATGCTACCGTATTAATCATGTTTTATAGCTTTTGTTTCAATAAAGTGCCAAGTAAGACCTTTGGGATGGCTTACGGTGATAGTTGATTTGATCTTGCTGAAAAATAGAAACTTTTGTGCCTAGGAGATTAGTTTCCATATTTAACAGAAGCGCGATAAAATAATGACTCTTTTTGCAGAGGATTAATAAACAAATTTCTTAGGACTTCCTAATTTCTCAAGATTTTTGGAGTTACATAAGTATTCGAAATCTCTAGATTACTACAGATTGTCCTATTTTTGACAGATTCTGTTTTCAATGCATAGTTTGCTTGTTTTCTAGTTTCTATGACTTGTATTGCTTAATATAAATTATAGAAATGATAGGGAATAGTAGTCATAATGTGAGAAAAAATATGAATCTTGTCTTGGTTATTTGATTTATTATACTAATTAACGGAGCTTACGAGTTATCTGCTAAGTTTTGTGTTGTGAAGTTTAAAAGTTTCGGGTAAAGTTTTTATGGACTACAGAATAAGGAGTGGAAAGAGCCTAAGCTTGGGGACGCCCAGGGCACCCCAAGGTAATATTCAAGGACAACCAAGAGGCTAAGCTTCGGGATGCCCTGGATGGAATCCCTCTTTCATCTTCATTCATCGGTAACTTTACTTGGAGCTATATTTTTATTCACCACATGATATGTGTTTTGCTTGGAGCGTCATTTTCTTCTATTAGGATTTGCTTGCTGTTATTTATAGTAATGTTTTGCATCTTTTAGTTCAATAAAAAGGTCAAGTATAGCCTTTACCATGCTTATTTTTCAAGTCCATATGTTGCTGTTTTTAAAAACAAAAAGTATGTTGTTACGTTTCGAATATTTGTAAATAATCAGAACATGAAAAAATCTTGAAATTTTTACACAATGAGTAACAACAAATTATCCACAGTGTGGTCATTTTTCAGAATTTTTGAAGTTAAAGAAATATGATTCCTCTTGCATTCTTTACAGACTATCCTGTTTAGACAGATTGCTTTTATGATTACATTGTTTGCATATGTTTGCTTGTTTAATGATTCTATTTGAGGATAGGAGTGTTAAATATGTAGAGACATTTAGTAGGCAATATCAAATAATAATTTTTGTGATTTTCTACAATAGATAATGATAAGGTTTAGCATGGATTTAGACTAACTTATCTCATGAGTTCTTGTTGAGTTTTGTGTGGATGAAGTTTTTAAGATTTAGGGAAACTGCGATATGAAAGGAATTAAGGAGACACAAAAGCTCAAGCTTGGGGATGCCCAAGGTATCCCTAATTAATATTTCAAGAAGTCTCAAGCATCTAAGCTTGGGGTTGCCCTGGTTGGCATCCCACCTTTCTACTTCAACAACTGACAGTTAGTATCAGTTGAGCCTAAGTTTTTGCTTCTTCACATGATATGTGATATCCTTCTAGTGTCACTTTATTTTGTTTTGCATTCTGTTTGGCTGGGGGCTGACTCGTCACCACCGAGGAGGCAACCGCTCCACTCCGCCAACAAGTCCCTCCGCCCTCCTGTGCCTATCCATGGTGCTAGGCTTTCTGTCATGGCACTCATTCCGGCGCCATATGCACCCGCCAGCAACCTAGCGCAATGCATGCAGTGTACGTGGCGGAAATGGCAGGGGCAGTGGGATGAGTAAAATGGTAGTTACCTCCCCATGAACATGGGGCGTGGGTGGCCCGCAGGCCATTACATAAAGTACCCCACGTCGTTCTGCACGACGCAAGGAAAAATCGAAAACTGATTCAATCACAGGTTAATGAAGAAGCAAAGACGATATCAAGAAGGACAAGTAACCCATTGAAGTTTAGCCAAAGTGATTGCCTGTGTATTTGTTGGGGCCTACCCCAACAATGCCTAGAGACATGTATGGGCTAGGCCCGGGGGCTCCTATCGGTGCGACAAAGATGTCACTTGTTGACCAAACCTATACATAGGTGTGCTGGCATCGCATGTTTGACCACAAGCATACAAAGAGAGACCAACACAGAGAAGCAACTCTTTGTGAGATCAATAAGCGGGTCAAGAACACCAAGTCAACATACAAGACACCAAGGCATCACCTTGGGAAGGCCTCCCTTGCCGGGCAGGAGAGCCCGGCAAGGTCGAGACCACCCCAAGGACAAGTCCAAGATTGCCCGGGAAGGCTTGTCTGGGCTGCTAAGGGCAGGAAATCCCGCCAAGGAACCACCGCTCCACCACTCCACCGCACAACAACGCAAATAACTTGTCAATGCAGTGTCGAGTCCCCAGATGATTAAGTGGCCTCCACTAAGCACGTGGCAGCCTGTTGGAAGACAGATTACAATCATATGACACATGTCCAGAGGCATGTCGAACAGATACGAAGAAGAGGATTAAGCGGCACGACAGGTTTGCCGGGCTTCACCCTCAGCATGACACCTGGTAGTGCATTTAATGCACTTTGTCCTAACTGCGAGAGTTAGGTATGATAGCACTGTTTGCTATCTAATCACTAGATAAAGACCATTTTGCTACTTTGGTTACCCTTGAGCTATAAAAGGAGGTCCAAGGCAACATAGAAAGGGATAGGGACCCCCTCACACTTGTACGCACATAGCTGCTTCCTCGAGGCAACGTTGTCGGGCTTGAGCGTTGCATGTTTTCTTGTGATTCCATCATCCAATCCAACAAAAGAAGGAGCAGGGTTTTACGCCTCATGATAGCTCAAACCTGGGTAAAAACCACTAGTGTCATCGCCATCTCATTGCCCCATAGCTTCCACTCTTGTTGCGACGTGATCTCCACCTTGTCGAACCACAAGGGGCTCATGGCCCCATAGGTTATCGTGTCCACCCATGACATCTTCACTGCTCCACCGCATAGCAATGCAAATCACTTATCAATGTGGGGTCGAGTCCCCAAATGATTTATTGGCCTCCGCTAAGCATGTGGTGGCCTGTTGGAAGACAGATTACAATCATATGGCACCCGTCCAGAGGTGTGTCGAATAGATAAGCAGAAGAGGGTTAAGCGTCACGACAGGCTTGCCAGGCTTCACCCTCAGCATGACACCTAGCAGTGCATTTAATGCACTTTCACTGGTACCGTGAGGTGCTATACAAACAATTTTTAACCCCTTTCTGCAACGGTGTTTTGAACCGTCGCCAAATGAGTGACTGCGATGGGGGGGGGCGGGTCCTTCCCACGTGACCCAGAAACCGTCGGGGATAGGGAGCCTTGATGCATAGAGTTGTCCCTATAAAACTATTTCTGATATCTCAAATATCCTAAACGCTTCATCCCTGCAACTCGTTTGTGCTTGCATTTCCATCGCAGTCGGTATTCTGTGGTGCTACGTTTACGATGCGCGACCCATCACAAACAGTTCAAAATATAGAAGCAGACAATCACACACATTTACTTTTCCTTGACTGGATGCAATTCGATGTAAGAGCGCATACAGTTGTCCCTATAAAACTATATGCGAAGCTTCAATACATCCCACAGGATTCATCCGTCGTACCCGTGTCGGATGAAGACCTATCGCACGCGTTCTTCTATGACCAAACGTTTGTGATGGGCATAACATCATAAACTGTCCATAATTGTGAAGCATGTGTGATAAGGTGACTTTTGCAAACATTTAATAAGAAAGAACTATGTGCGATCTTGTTGGTAATCGCACACATTTTTCCTTAGCTGATCGTGTGTGCAGTAGAGATTGATCGCACACGTATTGGATCCGAGAAACGTGTCTGATCTCCATGTCTATCGTAGATATTTCACTTTCGCAAACTGTGTGCAGTGTAATCCCTAATTTTATCCCAAATTTAAAAATCACATGAAGACCTATCCCTAATTATATGCACTGCTAGGTGTCATGCTGAGGGTGAAGCCCGACAAGCCTGTCGTGCTGCTTAATCCTCTTCTGCTTATCTGTTCGACATGCCTCTGGACGGGTGTCATATGATTGTAATCTATCTTCCAATGGGCCGCCACATGCTTAGTGGGGCCACTTAACCATCTGGGGACCCGACACCACATTGACAATTGATTTGTGTTGTTGTGCGGTGGAGCGGTGGAGCGGTGGTGCCTTGGCGGGATTTCCTGCCCTTAGCGGCCCCATCAAGCCTATCGGGGCAATCTTGGACTTGTCCTTGTGGTGGTCTCAACCTAGCCGGGATTTCCTGCCCAGGAAGGGAGACCTTCCGAAGGTGATGCCTTGCTGTCTCATATGTTCACTTGGTCTTCTTGATCCGCTCATTGATCTCACAAAGAGCAGTTTCTCTGTCTTGGTCTCGTTTTGTATGCTTGTCGTCGGACATTTGGACATGAATGATTCAAAGCAATAGTCTATAGTTTGACATGAAGACATAAATACTCAAGCATACCAACAAGAAACCATGTCTTTCAGAAGATCAATGCTAAAGAAAGTTATCCTTTGCCCATTATGCTCAATCACTGATCCATTCATGAAACACATTCAACATTAGCTACATCCAATGCACAAGTTTGACAATAGTGCTCTTTATTTGGTGCTTTGTAATAGGAGATGGAGACTCAAAATATATTTTTTGCATAATAGTAAAAAGGTAGGACCTTCGCAAAGGAAAGCATAGATTTGCAGAGGTGTCAGAGCTCAAGGCTTAAATTAGAGATAAAATTATTTTGAGAGGTCTGCTTTTCCTTTCAAAGAAAACTACCAAGAATATTCAATATCTACCATGCTAGACAAATTATAGGTTGTTCCCCAACATAAAATGAAGTTTATTTTCTTTCCACCATTCTTTCACAACCACGTCCAGCCGTATCCATGGGAGCCTTCAATACCAACACTTTCCAAGGAATTTACTATTATCATCATATTATTTTTTTCATTTTGGGACTGGGCATTCATATTACCTACCACACTCTCGTGCAATGACAAGTGAATAAACACTCATCATGAGAATAAAATGCCTAGCATGGAAAATATTGGCCACCCCTACCGTTTCATGAGTGGTACGGGCACACAAAACATAAATTTATTTTGAAAAATTAGAGTTGGCACATGCAAATTTACTTGGAACGACATGGAAATACCGCATATAGGTAGGTATGATGGAATCATTTGACACAACTTTGAGTTGGTACACGCAGCGTTCCCACTTGGTACAAATGAAGGCTACCAAATAGATTGAGAAATGACCAACGAAAAAGCAAAAACTGTCATAAACATGCACTGAACATAACTAACACTGAATAGTGCACCATAAGTAGGATGTAACGTTGTTGCATAACAACTGACTTTATGTGCATGCATAGGGAATCACAAACCTTAACACCAATATTCTTACTAAACCACAATTACTCACTATAACGACCCACATATTATCATCTCCGTATCGCAAAACTATTGCAAGGAATCAAACTTATCATATCCAATGATCTATATGAATGTTTTTATTATATCCCTCTTGAATATTCATCACTTCGGGACCAAATTCATATCTTGTGCAAATTACCATTACTATTATCAAATCTCAAAAAGGTTGTAGCAACCCGATCCCAATGGACCGTGGTCGCTGTGCTTAAGTGTCACCCATGTATCGGTATTGCTGACACACACAGTACTCGAGAATTTATAACAGAGTTCAATCACAGACTTATTACATCGAGGGTATCATAAAGAGTACTTATTACAATAACATGGCTGAAGGCCATCTAAATAAGATAACTGTGGAAGCATCTAAGATAAATGAGTCCATCCAACTCCACGGCAAAACTGAGTGCATGACAACGACCTATCGCACCTTACTCTTCGTCTAAAAATTCAGCAACATGATATGTTATAGCTGTGTAGGTCAGCACATAGAATATGCTGGAAAGATAACACAATAGAGCAAAGAACAGATAACAGCTATCACTACATGCATATATGGTTGCTGGAGGCTCTACGGTTAACATTTGCATAAAGCTAATTTTTCCCTACAACAAAGGAATACATTTTATTTAACTACAAAGTTTATGTCATTATTGAGAAGATTCCTCCAACTCAATCCCAAAATAGTAATTAGTAACCCAACAAACTCATTAAGTAAAGTGATGAGATCAATCAATAATTCAAATACCAGATACTCAAGATGTTCGTAACCGGGGACACAGCTAACCATGATTAGTTTATACACTCTGCAGAGGTTTGCGCACTTTTCCCCTACATCTTCTAGCCTACCACTGAAAGAGGTCACACAACTTACTCAACTATGCTAGACCCCATAATGGCTTGTGGCTGCACACGGAAGTTTCTGAGCATGAATAATATTATGATCCCTTTGAGCCTGGGTGGCATTCCTTAGGATGATCACACAGGTACTCCAGGATATCCTAGGACAACACCGGAGTGCTCCAGGTGCCCGCAACCAATCCACCCAGACATGTATTAAAATAGCCACCTTAAGTTTCCCTTAGTTATTATTAACTCTCACATCTTTCATGAATCTCACATACCAATCCACGTCTACAAGCATAGCAAAGCAGTATAAGCATAACGTATAATACCCGGGGTTTGATCTAAGTCAATAAGTTCGTACCTCATCAACTACTTCTCACACCCACATGTTATCAAATCATACATAAGCACTCAAGCATAAGATGCAAAGGTAAAAGTAAAGAGCTTCGATTTGCAAAAAGAATCAATCAAATCAGAGATACGAAACTCAAACTATGATCAAAAGAATTTCAAATTCAAATCTGCTTGAAACAAAATTTTAAATTTTCAAAATCATGTTCAAGTTGTTTATCTGGACAGAGGGGAACAAGACGAAGATTTTGGCATTGGTTTCATTGGATTTGGACAAACGAACAAAAAGTAGCGAGGGATTTAAGATCAGGGACTAATCTATAAGAAAACTAATCGCGGATAGGTCCCTAGCTGAAAAATAGATTGAAAAGGAAAATTTAACGGACAAACGTTCGCTGCAGAACCTAATCTAATCAAAACTATTCGCTACCGAGAACTAATGGACGAACGTCTGCTAAATAAACTAACCAAAAAAATAAACCAATCGAACCGGGAAAAACCGAAGAAAACCAATCTAGGGTTTATACCGAAAAAACCGGCGAGATCCGGCGGCGGCGGCGGTTGCGGCGGCTTCTGCGGCGATGGCGGGGTGGGGCAGTGGCTACGGCGGTGCAGCTACGCGGCGGGGGAGTGCGACGGCGAGGCGGCGAGCGGTGGCGGCTGCTGCTACTGCTTCGATGATGAGAGGGGGGTCGTGCCATCTTTTAAAGGAGGCGGGGAAGGCGGTGGCTTGGGGAGGGGGCAAGGGAGCGCTGGTGGTGGAGTCTGAGCCGAACTCGGCGGCGGCGCGAGCGGGAGTCCGTCCCGGGGACAGGGACGAGGCGGTGGCGGCTGGGCCGTGGCCTGGCGCTAGCTGGGCCGACCCAGTTTTGGCGGGAACTTTTTTTCTTAAATAAATTTCACCGCGAATAAAAATTTCAAATAAAATAAAATAAAAATTCTAAAATTCCAGAAATAATTTTCAAGGTCCTCTCCTAATATTTAGGACAAAGTGACCATTTTTCTGGGCTAAAATGCAATTTTTCCCTAATTTAACCGAATAAGATATCAAATAAAATTCAAATAAAATATATTTTTATTCAAAATTAAATTTCCATTATTTCCTCGATATTTTGACGAATTCATATTATTTTCTCTCATTATTTTATTTATTTTGAAATAATTGGAAATATAATTTCAAATAAAAATCACTTTGATCCAAATTACCAATTTTGAAAATTCAAAAATGGAATTTAATGAAAACCTCCAACTCTCTCAAATGGTCCTTGAGTTGCTTAAGGTCTCTTGGATCTAAAAATGTCCAAATAAATCAAGTTCAAAAATGCTCAAACCATGGATGCATATGATGACCTAATGATTAACATCCAAATTGAAAATTGGGATGTTACAAACCTACCCCCTTAAAATGAATCTCGCCATCGAGATTCGGGTTGGCTAGCAAAAAGGTGTGGGTGGTCCTTCCGTAGGTCTTCTTCTCGCTCATAGGTGGCTTCTTCCTCGGTATGGTGGCTCTGTTGGCAAACTCGAGAATCTTGACAGGTTTCTCCTCATAGCTTAGATCACTCTCCAACTGAATTGCTTCCATGGGCACTGTATCTCTTAGAGGAATATCGGCCATCTCCTCATGGCACTTCTTCAACTGGGAAACGTGAAACACATGGTGTACACCTGACAAACTTTCGGGTAATTCCAACTTGTAGGCAACTTCACCTATACGTTCCAAAACTCGGTATGGTCCTACAAATCTTGGTGCTAACTCTCATTTGACTCCTAATCTTTTAGCTCCTCGAAGTGGTGACACACGAAGATATGCTGTAGCGACCCGACCTCAGACGGTCAAGTCTCTATGCTTAAGTGTCATCCATGGACCGGTAATGCTGACACAGACAGTACATAAAGGATTTATAACAGAGTAGAAATCACACACTTATTACATCGATAGTCTCCAAAGAGAACTTATTACAATAAATATGGCTTAAGGCCATCTAAATAAGATAACAGAGGAAGGCTTGGAAGATAAAGTGAGTCCATCAACTCCAACGGCATAGCTAAGTGCACGACAACGACCTAGTGCACCTTACTCTTCATTTGAAAAGTCTGCAACATGATATGTAGCAGCCCGAAAACGGGTCAGGACATGGAATATGCTGGCAATATAACATAGTAGAGCAATGAACAAGATAAATGCTATCACTACATGCATATATGGCTGGTGGAGGCTCTATGGTTATAATGTTTTGCGAAAAGCCAATTTTTCCCTACAACAAAGGAATATGTTTTATTTAATTATCATGGTAGTTGAACAACATTGAGAGGGTTCCTGCAACTCAATCCCTAATTAAAAGTAATTATCAACCCAACAAATTA
Organism: Triticum urartu; assembly: GCF_056163025.1. Classification (NCBI taxonomy): domain Eukaryota; kingdom Viridiplantae; phylum Streptophyta; class Magnoliopsida; order Poales; family Poaceae; genus Triticum; species Triticum urartu. The sequence goes on from NC_141874.1 coordinate 324,665,742, forward strand.
ATTTAGAGTGATGAGATCCACATGATAATTCAAGAACCAGATACTCAAGATGTCCATAACCAGGGACACGGCTAATCATGATTAGTTTGTACACTCTGCAAATGTTTGCGCACTTTTCCTCACAAGACTTAGTCTCCTCCGTTGGATTTCTCGCACTACATGGTGTTTGAGAAACGGATGACCGAGACACAGTCTTTCAGAAACATTAACTCTTTACTCTGGGTGGACATTTACACCTATTTTCCCCTACATCTGCTAGCCCACCACTGAAAGAGGTCATGCATGTTACTCAACTATGCTAGAGCCCTTAATAGCTTGTGGCTGCACACGGAAGTTTCTAGCAAGAATAATCTTATGATCCCTTTGAGCCTGGGTGGCAAACCATAGGATGATCACACGGGTATTCTGGGTTATCCTAGGACAACACTGGATTCTCCAGGTGCCCGCAACCAACCCACCCAGATGTGTATTTAAGTAGCCACCTTAAGTTAACCATTAATTAACAAACTGATATCTATCATGGATACACTCAAACCCAAACCACGTCTACGAGCATAGCACGGCAATATAGGCATAACGTAGAAGTAACTCCCGTGGGTTTGATAATAAAAGGGCAATTGGTTCTACCTCATCATCTACTTCCCAATACCCATATCTTAATCACATCCTAATCCTGCAATATTTGAGGATTGAAACTAATGCATAAAAACTGGGTATGAAAAGAGTATGATCAATGTGTTACTTTCCTTGCTGACGATCCGCAAAACCTAGTGACTCCTAGTAGCACGCTTTGCACTCCGAGAATTCTACCACGAACAAACAATAGCATACATAAGCACTCAAGCATAGATGCATGGGTAAAACTCAAATAAGAAGATCGAATCTAAAAACTCAACTGAAAAGATTCGATGTGCAAGAAGAATCAATCGAATCGGAGCTACGGAACTAAAACTACGGCCAAAAGAATTTCGAATTCAAATCTGCTGGAAACCAAAATTTTAAATTGTCAGAACCATGTTCAAGTTGATTAAACAGACAGAGGGGTTCGAGACGAAGATTTTGGCGTTGGTTTTACTGGATTTGGACAAACGGTTAAGAAAACGGTGAGGGTTCGAAAATCCGGGGCTAATCTGCGATAAAAATAATCGTGGATAGGTCCCTGGCCGAAAAAGAAAATAAAAAGAAAAGACTAACGAACGAACGTTCGCTGTCTAAACCTAAATGGCGAACGGCGTTCGTTAAAACAAATGAACGGACGAATGTCCGCTAAATAAATAAACCGGTGAAAAACCGAACCAATCTAACTAAAAAAATAAACCGATCTAGGATTTTTTGAAGAAAATGACGGTTCTTACCTAAAAACCAAAAAAATCGACGGCGGCTCGAGGTCAACGGTGGCGGCGGGCCAGCGAGATCTGGCGGGCGGGGCGTCGTCTAGCGGCATGCGCGCGGCGGCAGGGCGAGGCGCGGCGGTGTGCGGCGCGCAGGCGGCGGCGGGAGGCTCGGCGCAGGCGGCGACGAGCGGCGGCGGCAGGCGGGCGCTGCTTCTGCTGTTGGCGGTGGCGGCAATGGTGAGAGGCGACGGGGGGCAGCGGTATATATAGGAGGGGGGCGTGTCTTGGGGAGGGGGCCGGCCCAAGGTGGAATCTGGCTCGGACTGTGCCTCGGCGTCCGTGCCGGCGACGGCACGATGCGAGGGAGGCGGCGCGGGGGAATAGACCTAGTGCAGTCCGGGTTTTTGTTTTTAAACAGATTCCGCCGAGAAAAATCCTAATAAATATAAAAAATTACAAAAATGCCAAAAACAATTTTCACCGTCTAAATAGAATAGTTAGAACTTAGTGCACATTTTCTTGGCCTAAAATGCAATTTAAAAAAATGCTTATTTTTTCTAATTGAAATAAAATGGCAATAAAATCCAAATAAAATTATTTATTTGATTTTAATATTTTTCATCCAATATTTCATTTATTTTGGAGAAGTCATATTATCTCCTCTCATATATTTTAATATGAAATATTTTCAGAGAGGAAAAATAATTAAAACCAAAATGATCCTTGTTTCGATATTTGACGAAATTCAAATATGAAAATGGTGAAATCCCCAACTCTCTCTGTGGGTCCTTGAGTTGCTTAGAATTTTCGAGGATCGCAAAGCAAACTGCAATAAAATATTATATGCATGAATGACCTATGTATAACATTCCAAAATGAAAATTTGGGATGTTACAAACCTACCCCCCTTAAAATGAATCTCGTCCTCGAGATTCGGTTTGGCTAGAAAATAGGTGTGTGTGGTCTTTCCGTAGATCATCCTCTCGTTCCCAGTTGGCTTCATCCTCGGTATGGTGGCTCCACTGAACTTTGCAAAACTTGATAACCTTGCTGCGTGTCACTCGGCTGGCAACCTCGAGAATCTTGACTGGTTTCTCCTCATAGGTCAGATCACAATCCAACTGAATTGCTTCCAGGGGCATTATATCTCTCAGAGGGATATCGGCCATCTCTGCATGGCATTTCTTCAACTGGGAAACGTGAAACACATCATGAACTCCTGACAGTCCTTCGGGTAACTCCAACTTGTAGGCTACTTCTCCCATACGTTCCAAAACTCAATATGGTCCTACAAATCTCGGGGCTAACTTTCCCTTGACTCCAGAACGTTTAACTCCCCGCAGATGTGACACACGAAGATATGCTCTGTCTCCGACTTCATAGACTACCTCCTTGTGTTTCGAGTCTGCATAACTCTTCTGCCTGGACTGAGCTACCTTCAGTCTATCTCGAATCAACTTCATCTTCTCTTCTGACTCTTTGATTAAATCTGGTCCAAACAACTGACGGTCTCCAACTACATCCCACATCAACGGTGTCCTGAACCTCCGTCCAAATAAAGCTTCGAGAGGTGCCATCTTCAAACTGGCCTGGTAGCTATTGTTGTATGAGAAATCCGTGTAAGGAAAATTGACATACCAACTAGATCCATAATCTAGCGCACAAGCTCTCAACATGTCTTCCAGAATCTGATTGACTCTCTCGGTCTGTCCATCTGTCTGCGGATGAAAGGTTGTACTAAACTCTAGTCTGGTCCCCAAAGTCTTCTGCAGTTGATGCCAAAACTTTGAAGTGAATTGTGTTCCTCTATCTGATATGAGGGTCCTCGGAACTCCATGCAGACATACGATTCTGGTCATATATATCTTGTCTAACTTTGAACTCGTATAGGTGGTTTTAACTGGGATGAAGTGAGCCACTTTTGTCAAATGATCCACTACTAACCAAATAGAATCATATCCCGATCGGGTCCTGGGTAATCTGGTGATAAAATCCATGCCAAGCTTATCCCACTTCCATTCGGGTATCAGCATAGGCTGTAGTAATCCTGCTGGCTTCTAATGTTCTGCCTTCACTATCTCACATACATCACATACTGCTACATACTCGGCAATATCCTTCTTCATTCCTGTCCACTAGAGACTTTCCTTCAAATCCAAATACATCTTGGTGTTTCCAGGGTGTATCGAGTATGGCGAGTCATGAGCCTCTTGTAGTATCAACTTCCTGATCTCTGCATTATTTGGTACATAAACACGGTCCTCAAACCACAAGGTGTCGTGCTCATCCTCACGAAAACCTTTGGCTTTTCCCTTGCTCATTTTCTCCTTTATCTTGACAATTTCTTTGTCATCCTTCTAAGCTTCTCGAATCTTTCCCAATAATGTTGACTGAACCTCCAATGCTGCAACAAAACCTCTAGGAACTATCTCCAAACGAAGTTCCCTGAGATCCTCGACTAACTCCCTTGGTAACCCTCCTGTTAAGAGAGTATTAACATAACTCTTCCGGCTCAAAGCGTCTGCTACGACATTAGCCTTTCCTGGATGATAATGCATCTTCAAATCGTAGCCCTTTATGAGCTCCAACCATCTCCATTGCCTGAGATTCAACCCCATCTGAGTAAAAATGTACTTCAAACTCTTATGATCCGTGTACACATTACAACGGTTTCCAATAAGAAAATGTCTCAACGTCTTGAGTGCATGTACTACGGCTGCTAACTCCAAATCATGCGTGGCATAATTCAACTCATGCGGTCGAAGCTGACGAGAGGCATACGAAACAACTCTTCTGTCTTGCATAAGTACACCTCCAAGTCCTAAGCGAGATGCGTCGCAATACACTTGGAAATCCTTGCGTATATCTGGCAGAATCAGCACTGGGGTTGTAGTCAAACGTTTCTTCAACTCCTGAAAACTGGCCTCACATTCTTCTGTCCATTTGAACTTGGTGTCCTTCTTCAACAACTTCATCATGGTCTTCGCAATCTTAGAGAAATTGTCGATATATCTCCGATAATATCCTGCGAGTCCAAGAAAACTGCGGATTTCTCCAAGTGTCGTGGGTGATAGCCAATCTGTGACTGACTTAACCTCGCTGGGGTCTACTGCTATACCTTCTCCTGATATAACATGTCAAAGGAAGCCAACTTCCTTCAACCAAAACTCACATTTGCTGAACATGGCATACAACCGATGGTCCCTGAGCTTCTCGAGAACTAAACGCAAATGCTCCTTGTGTTCCTTTTCATTCTTCGAGTATACCAAAATATCATCAATGAACACCACGAAAAAATTATCCAAGAACTCCATGAACACCTTATTCATCATACTCATGAAATAGGCTGGGGCGTTACTCAATCCAAATGACATAACTGTGTACTCTTATAGCCGTACCTTATGGTGAAAGCTCTCTTAGGTATGTCCTGTTCACGGATCTTCAGCTGGTGGTATCTTGATCGTAAATCGATCTTGGAAAATACTTTAGCTCCTTGCAGATGGTCAAACAAATCATTGATCATTGGTAGAGGGTACTTGTTCTTGATCATCACTTCATTCAATGCACGATAGTCAACCACCATTCTCAGAGATTTATCCTTCTTCTCAACCAAGAGCACTGGAGCTCCCCATGGTGACGAGCTTCATTGAATGTAACCTTTCTCCAATAACTCCTTAATCTGTTTCTTAATCTCCTCCAGTTCATTTGCGGGCATCCAGTATGGTCTCTTCAATATTGGTCCGGTGCCTGGCAACAGCTCTATCAAAAACTCAATGTCTCGATCTGGCGGCATGTCAGGTAGTTCCTCTGGAAATACATCCGAGTAATCCTTCACTACAGGGACTTCTTCCTGAACAACTCCCATGAGAGAATTTACGTGGGTCCTCTTTGGTGTATGCCTCGATACATACTTAATCCTTTCTCCCTCCGGTGTGGTGAGTATAATTGACTTACTGGCGCAATTGAGGTTTCCTCCATACATCGATAGCCAATCCATTCCTAGTATCACATCCAATCCTTGTGAGTCCAGAATTACCAGGTCTGAGGGGAAACATGCCTACCTATGGTTAATGGCACCTGAAAACAAGCTTGGCTTGCCATATGCTCCGCTCCTTGCGAGCTTACTAACATAGGTGTCCTAAGAACTTTGGTGGGCAACTGATACTTATCCACAAATCCCCTTGAAATGTATGAATGCGATGCACCAGAATCAAAAATAACGAGAGCGGTAAATGACTTAACCAAAAACTTACCGATAACTGCGTCTGGATGCTCTTCAATGTCCTCCACATTAACATGGTTCACTTGTCCCCTATTGAAAGGGTTGGGCTTCTTCCCAGAGCTTCCATTGCCATTTCCATTCTTCGCTTCAGGGCACTCAGTGGCATAGTGTCCAGTCTCCCCGCACTTGAAACAAGTAATGTGACTTAGGTCCTTCTTGTCGGGTGTGGCTGGATTGGAGCGGTTCTGGTTGCTGCCTACTCCATTCCCATTTCCATTCTTGGGGCCATTGTGGTTATGCGAACTTCCTACATTGTGGGTATGGCCTCCATGGTTAAGGGTATTGAGGGAGTCCTGGATTAGGGGGTGTCCGGATAGCCAGACTATACCTTCGGCCGGACTCCTAGACTATGAAGATACAAGATTGAAGACTTCGTCCCATGTCCGGAAGGGACTTTCCTTGGTGTGGAAGGCAAGCTTGGCGATACATATATTTAGATCTCCTACCATTGTAACTGACTCTGTGTAACCCTAGCCCTCTCCGGTATCTATATAGGACAAACAACAATCATACCATAGGCTAGCTTCTAGGGTTTAGCCTCTCTGATCTCGTGGTAGATCTACTCTTGTACTACCCATATCATCAATATTAATCAAGCAGGACGTAGGGTTTTACCTCCATCAAGAGGGCCCGGCCCTGGGTAAAACATCGTGTCCCCTGCCTCCTGTTACCATCCGGCCTAGACGCACAGTTCGGGACAACCTACCCGAGATCCGCCAGTTTTGACACCGACAGGTATATCCTCCTGAGTTCGGGGTAAAACAAGGCTTCTGCTGAGCTCCTGAATTGTACTTCCCTTGTCCATACTTCCTTTTGCGGCTCTCAATCTGCTGTTGCTTCCCTTCAATCATAAGAGCCTTATCTACCAATTCCTGGTAGTTGTTAAATGTTGCCACCATCAACTGCATACTCATCTCATCATTCAACCCTTCCATAAACTTCTCCTGTTTCGCAGCATCTGTGGCCACATCATCTGGGGCATAGCGGGCTAACTTGCTAAACTCATCCACGTACTGCCCCCATAGTACGGTTGCCCTGGCATAAGTTGCGAAACTCACGCTTCTTCATGCTCATAGCTCCAGTTAAAACATGGGTTGTGCGGAAAGTTTGCTTTAACTGTTCCCAAGTGACATTGGCTATAGGAAAAGTAGTTGTGTAATTCTCCCACTAGGATGCTGCAGGTCCATCCAATTGATGTGTGGCAAAACGCACCTTCTCCGAATCTGTGCAACCCGCGGTGGTCAACTCCCTTCCAATCCTGTGTAGCCAATCATCAGCAACTATCGGCACGGTGCTACTAGAAAACACCGGCGGCTGCAACCTCAGAAAACAGGCTAAGTTATGAACTGGAGGTGGTGGCGGTGGGTTATTGTTTTTGGTTTTGTTGCCTTGGTTCTGGACTAGAAACTACATCAGTGTATTCTGCTGTTGGATCAACTGAGTGAGCTCGGGTGGGAAGACAAATCCGGGGTCACGTGTCAGAGGCATCTGATGGGTTTAGAGGGGAGAGATTAGAATAGAAAGAGGTCTAGTGAGAAAACACTACCCATATGCACATGAGTCAAACACAATCATATCACACCAAATCAATTTCAAGCAAGGGCATACAATCGATCTAACTACCGTTACAGTGCTCAGACTATACTATTTACATGGGGGAATACTACTGATCATATGGTGGTCTACTAGAAATTTTGATCGGTGGAAGACTCCATGATATCCGCTCCAGCTTCGTCTTCGTAATCATCATCACTGCTGTCGGGTCGGAGTTGGTGTCGTCGATGATGATGTAGTCTTCAGAACGAATGTCCTTGGATTGATCGCCATCTCCTCCTGGCGCGGGATCTCCCATGAATACTCCAAGCTTCCTCGTCAGGTCTTCATTCATCTCCACTAGTATTGCGATTTCCTCCTCGTATCCATCACGTGTAGTCTTGAGTTCCTCTTCTAGTTCCATGTTCCTAGTCATCACCTTCTTCAGATCTATCATGCTTGCGCACATTTGGTTCTCCTGGCGAGGAATGTGCTGGTTTAACTCCTGGATGAAAGCTGCAATGGACATGTCCCTCCTGGTGCTGATCATCTCCCATTGCTCATCTCGACACCCACATATCTGGTACATAGTGTCCTTCAGCTCCTGTTTGTAGACTTCTCCGATGTGTCCCATAGCAATGTGGGCTGCCATGCTCTTTCCTAGAATCCAGGTTGGTGCATCAAAGGAAAACTCTATGGGCTCAGTGACTGGTGTGAATGTCCTTCCTAGAACTTGAACTCGAATCATCCAACGCTCCTCTTCTGGTAAAGTGGCGGTGTAGGTCTCGGTGAAGCTTTGTATTCCTATGTTTAGGTACCTAGTGACTTCCTTCAAGTGTCTTCCAAAGGGGGTGTCTTCATCTGGTTGTGCAAACTTGTTCCTTGCGTCGACCATCCTATAGAGTAGAAAATCAAGAGGACTAAGAAGTGAGTAGAGAAGAGTGACCTATGGCTCTTATTAGTGGTTGTGTCCTACATTAAGCGTGTGCTCTGATACCATGTTGTAGCGACCTGACCTCAGACGGTCAAGTCTCTGTGCTTAAGTGTCATCCCTGTATCGGTAATGCCGACACACACAGTACTCGAAGGATTTATAACAGAGTAGCAATCACGCACTTATTACATCGATAGTCTCCAAAGAGAACTTATTACAATAAATATGGCTCAAGGCCATCTAAATAAGATAACAGCAGAAGGCTTGGAAGATAAAGTTAGTCATCAACTCCAACGGCATAGCTGAGTGCACGACAACGACCTAGCGCACCATACTCTTTATCAGAAAAGTCTGCAACATGATATGTTGCAGCCTGATAACGGTTCAGCACATGGAATATGCTGGCAATATAACACGTTAGAGCAATGAACAAGATAAGTGCTATCATTACATGCATATATGGCTGGTGGAGGCTCTACGGTTATAATGTTTTGCGAAAATCCAATTTTTTCCTACAACAAAGGAATATGTTTTATTTAACTATCATGGTAGTTGAACAACATTGAGAAGGTTCCTCCAACTCAATCCCGAATTAAAATTAAATATCAACCCAGCAAATTAATTTAGAGTGATGAGATCCACATGATAATTCAAGAACCAGATACTCAAGATGTCCATAACTGGTGACACGGCTAATCATGATTAGTTTGTACACTTTGCAGAGGTTTGCGCACTTTTCCCCACAAGACTCGATCTCCTTCGTTGGATTTCTCGCACTACATGGTGTTTGAGAAACAGATGACTGGGACACAGTCTTTCAGAAACATTAACTCTTTACTCTAGGTGGACAAATACACCTACATTCCTCTACATCTGCTAGCCCACCACTGAAAGTGGTCATCCAACTTACTCAACTATGCTGGAGCACATAATAGCTTGTGGCTGCACATGGAAGTTTCTAGCAAGAATAATCTTATGATCCCATTGAGCCTAGGTGGCGAACCATAGGATGATCACACGGTTACTCCGGGATATCCTAGGACAACACTGGATTCTCCAGGTGCCCACAACCAATCCACCCAGATGTGTATTTAAGTAACCACCTTAAGTTAACCATTAATTAACAAACTCACATCTGTCATGGATACACTCAAATCCAAACCATGTCTACGAGCATAGCATGGCAATATACGCATAACATAGAAGTAACTCCCAAGGGTTTGATAATAAAAGGGCAATAGGTTCTACTTCCCAATACCCACATGTTAATCAAATCCTAATCATGCAATGTTTGAGGGTTGAAACTAATGCATAAAAACTGGGTATGAAAAGAGTATGCTCAATGTGTTACTTGCCTTGCTAACGATCCGCAAAACCTAGTGACTCGTAGTAGCACGCTTCACACTCCAGGAATTCTATCGCAAACAAACAATAGCATACATAAGCACTCAAGCATGGATGCACGGGTAAAACTCATCGAATCTGAAAACTCAGCTGAAAAGATTCGATCTGTAAAAAGAATCAATCGAATCGGAGCTACGGAACTGAAACTACGGTCAAAAGAACTTCGAACTCAAATCTGCTTGAAACCAAAATTTTAAATTGTCAAAACCATGTTCTAGTTGATTAAACAGAATGAGGGGTTTGATACGAAGATTTTGGCATTGGTTTCACTGGATTTGGACAAACGGTTAAGAAACGGCGAGGGTTTGAAAATCCCGGGCTAATCTGCGATAAAAATAATCGTGGATAGGTTCCTGACCGAAAAAGAAAATAAAAAGAAAAGACTAACCGCGGCGAGCGGCGGGCCCTGTTGCTGCCGCTGTTGGCGGCGGCGGTGATGGTGAGAGGCGGCGAGGGGGGGCACTATATATAGGAGGGGGCGACGTGGCTTGGGGAGGGGGCCGGCCCGAGGTGGAGTACGGCTCAGACTCTTCCTCGGCGTCCATGCCGGCGACGGCGTGGCGCGAGGGAGGCGGTGCGTGCAAACGGGCCGGATGGGTTGCGGCCCAGTGCGGTCCAGGATTTTTTATTTTTTTAAACAGATTCCGCTGAGAAAAATCCTAATAAATATAAAAAAATTCTTAAAATGCCAAAAACAATTTTCACCATCTAAATAGAATATTTAGAACTTAGTGAACATTTTCTTGGCCTAAATGCAATTTAAAAAAATGCATATTTTTTTCTAATTCAAATAAAATGACAATAAAATCCAAATAAAATTATTTATTTGATTTTAATATTTTTTCTACAATATTTCGTTTATTTTGGAGAAGTCATATTATCTCCTATCATATATTTTAATATGAAATATTTTCGGAGGGGAAAAATAATTAAAACCAAAATGATCCTTGTTTCGATATTTGAGGAAATTCAAATATGAAAACAATGAAATCCCCAACTCTCTCCGTGGGTCCTTGAGTTGCTTAGAATTTTCGAGGATCGCAAAGCAAACTGCAATAAAATATGATATGCATGAATAACCTATGTATAACATTCCAAATTGAAAATTTGGGATGTTACATATGCGTTGTCTCCAACTTCATATGTTACATCCTTGCGTTTAGTATCAGCATAACTCTTCTTCCTAGACTGTGATACCTTCAGTCTATCGCGAATCAACTTAACCTTCTCTTTGGACTCTTTTATTAAATCTGGTCGGAACAATTGTCGATCTCGAACTTCATCCCACATCAGTGGTGTCCTGCACCTCCTTCCATACAAGCCTTCGAAAGGGGCCATCTTCAAACTAGCTTGGTAGATGTTGTTGTACGAGAACTCTGCGTAGGTCAAATTATCATCTCAACTAGATCCATATTCCAGCGCACAAGCTCTCATCATGTCCTACAAAATCTGATTGACTCTCTTGGTCTGTCCATCTGTCTGCGGATGAAAGGTTGTACTGAACTCTAGCCTGGTACCCAAAGTCTGGTGTAATTGATTCCAAAACTTCAAGGTAAACTGTGTTCTTGTATCGGATCAACTTTGGTCAAGCGATCAACTACTACCCAAATGGAATCCTATCCTGATCATGTCCTGGGTAATCTGGTGATGAAATCCATGCCAAGTTTATCCCACTTCCATTCGGGTATCGGCAAAGGCTGAAGTAATCCTGCTAGCTTCTGATGCTCTGCCTTAACTCTCTGACATACATCGCATATGGCTACATACTCGGCAATATCCTTCTTCATACCTGTCGGTGTCAAAACCGGCGGATCTCGGGTAGGGGGTCCTGAACTGTGCGTCTAGGATCGATGGTAACAGGAGACGGGGGACACGATGTTTACCTAGGTTCGGGCCCTCTCTATGGATGTAATACCCTACATCCTGCTTGATTGATCTTGATGAATATGAGTGTTACAAGAGTTGATCTACCACGAGATCATAATGTCTAAACCCTAGAGGTCTAACCTGTATGACTATGGTAATGTGTATATCCTTTCCGGACTAACCCCTCCGGTTTATATAGACACCGAGGGGATCTAGGGTTTACATAGAGTCAATTACATAAGAAGGAATCTTCATAGTCGGTCGCCAAGCTTGCCTTCCACGCTAAGGAGAGTCCAATCCAGACACAGGTACAGTCTTCGGCCTTCATATCTTCACAGCCCATCAGTCCGTCCCATGGATAACAGGCCGGATGCCCGAGGACCCCTTAGTCTAGGACTCTCTCAATACCTGCCCACCAGAAACGTTCCTTCAAATCCAAATACATCTTGGTCTTTCCTGGGTGAATCGAGTACGACGAGTCATGAGCTTCCTGAAGTATTAACTTCCTGGTCTCTGGGTCATTAGGCACATAAATACTATCCTCAAACCATAAAGTTTCGTGTTCATCCTCACGAAAACCTTTGGCCTTTCTATTACTCATCTTTTCCTTTATCTCCGCAATCTCCTTATCAGTCTTCTGGGCTTCTCGAATCTTTACCAAACAAGGTTGACTGAACTTCCGTTGATGCAACAAAACCTCTCGGAACTATCTCCATTTGAAGTTCTCTGAGATCTTTGGCTAATCCTGAGGTAATCCTCCGGTTATGAGGGTATTAGCATAACTCTTGCGGCTCAACGTGTCTGCTACAACATTGGCCTTTCCCGGATGATAATGCAGCTTCATATCATAATCCTTTATGAGTACCAACCATCTCCTTTGCCTGAGGTTCAACTCCTTCTGCATGAAGATGTACTTCAAACTCTTATGATCCGTGTATACACCACAATGCTTTCCAATAAGAAAATGTCTCAAGGTCTTGAGCCCATGCACTATGGTTGCTAACTCCAAATTATGCATGGCATAATTCAACTCATGAGGTCGAAGCTGACGTGAGGCATATGAAACAACTCTTCCATCTTCCATAAGTATGCCTCCAAGACCCTGGCGAGAAGCATCACAATATACTTGAAAATCCTTGCATATATCCGAAAGGATTAGCACTGGGGCTGTAACTAAATGTTTCTTCAACTCCTGAAAACTAGCCTCACATTCTTTGGTACATTTGTACTTGATGTCCTTCTTCAATAACTCCGTCATGGGCTTCACAATCTTGGAAAAAATCTCAATGCATCTCCGCTAGTATCCTACGAGTCTAAGGAAACTACGTATCTCTCCAACTGATGTGGGTGTCAACCACTCGGTGACAGACTGAACCTTCTTAGGGTGTACTGCTATACCTTCTCTAGATATAACATGTCCGAGAAATCCGACTTCCTTCAACCAAAACTCAGATTTGCTGAACTTGGCATATAATTGATGTTCCCTGAGCTTCTTGAGAACCAAGCGCAAATGTTCTTTGTGTTCTTCCTCATTCTCTGAGTACACTAATATATCATCAATGTACACCACGGCAAACTTGTCCAAGAACTCCATGAACACCTTATTCATCATACTCATAAAGTAGGAAGGGGAGTTAGTTAAACCAAAAGACATGACCGTGTACTCATCTAGCCCGTACCTTGTGGTAAAAGTTGTCTTAGGTATATCATGTTATTGGATCATCAGCTAGTGCTATCATGATCGAAGATCGCCCTTGGAGAATACTTTAGCTCCCTGCAGCTGGTCAAACAAATCATTGATCATTGGTAGTTGGTATTTGTTCTTGATTATCACCTCATTCAATGCACGATAATCAATAACCATTCTCAAGGATCCATCCTTCTTCTGAATTAAGAGTGTCGGGGCTCCCCACGGTGATGAACTTGGTCGAATATAACCTGTAACATCCCAAATTTTCAATTTGGAATGTTATACACTAGATCATCATGCATAGCATATTTTCTTGCATTTTGGTTGATCCTAGAAATTTTACGCAACTCAAGGACCCACGGAGAGAGTTGGAGATTTCGTTATTTTCATATTTGAGAGTTTTCTCAAATTTTGAAAAGAGGATCATTTGATTTATTTATTTCATCTTCAATTATTTTTCCAATATCAAAAATATAGAGAGGGAATAATATGACTTTCCCAAAATTGAGGAAAAATGAAGATTTAATAAATAGATCAAATTTTGTTTGCCGGAGTTTTGTTTGCATTTTATTTGGATAGGGAAAAATGCGCGTTTTCGAAAATTGCATTTTAGGCCCGGAGAAAAGTTCATTTTGTTCGGCTCATTTTTAGGAGTCGGGGAAAATTTACTTTAGGTTTTTCGGAGTTCGTTTAGTTCTCTTTTGTTTTTTTTCTGCGCGCTGAACCAGTTAAAAAAACAGAAAAGGGAGCCTCCCGCCAGGCCAGCCGGGCCTAAGGCCCAGCCAGCCAGCCGCCTCCCCAGCTCCCTGCGCGCGTGCGTGCGCTGTGCGCCAGGCGCAGGAGCGCCAGGCCGCCGCCGCCTCGCCTCTTAGCCGAATCCTTTTAGGATTCTAGGCTAGCCCTTTTCCTTTGTTCCGTTTTCCTTTTTCTTCTAGGACTCTTTTTCCTATTCTATTTCTTGTCCCCTACCCCAAGTAAACCCCCCCTCTCCCCAATATAAATACCCCAACACCCTCCCCTCTAAACCCATCAAATCAAACCCCAAGCCCTCCACCGCACCCCACCCCGCGCCCTACACGCCGCCGCACTTTGCCCACGCCGCCGCCGCCGGAGCCCCTCGCCGGAGACCACGCCGGAGGTTGCCCCGCGTCTCTTTTCCTCGGATCGTTTTCTTCTAATCGTTTCGATTCTTTTCTTCTCTTCTATTTCGTTTTCTAGATCGGTTTTTCGTTTCGGTTTTCTTCTCCGAAACCCTAGATCAGATTCGTTTTCTTTTCCGATTTAGTTGCCTTTGGACCGTTCACCGGACCGTTCGTCCTAACGAACGTGATCATCAGATTCTTCTAGGTTAACGGACGTCCGTTCGTTTAACCGTTCCTCGTTTTCTTTTCGTCGGATTTATTCCGCGATCGTGATCTCAGATCCGATCTTCGTTCTAGTCTTTCTTCTCGCTCGTTTATCGGAATCGGGTGATTCAAGCGCCTGGAGTTTCGTTTCGAAACCGCCGTTCCGTCTAATCAACTTGAACAAGCTTTTGCCCCGGTAAAATTTGACCTAGTTTCAACTTGCTAGAACCGAGTTGTTTTCTTCCGCCGTTTGTTTTTCGTTTCTTTGTTCGGTTCGTTCTTTCTTTGCAACCGGAGTTCTTAAGTTGAACTATCTGGTTCGTTCTTTTGTTCGAGTTTTACCTGTGCATTAGATGAGTACTTATTGTATGCTTGTTGTTTGTCTGTGATAGATCACCCGGATTGCGCCGCTTGTTACTTCAATTCCCTAGGTCTCGCGGATCATCAGCAAGGCAAGTAACACTTTGATCATATCTTTTCTACAACCCATGTTTTATTGCATTAGATCAATCCTCACACATTGCATGATTAGGATCTAATTAAATTGTGGGATGGGAAGTAGATGAGGTAGTACCTATTACCTGTATTATTATGAAACCTTTGGGAGTTACTTCTACGTTTGCTTATTATGCCATGCTATGCTAGTAGACGTGGATTGGGTGAGTGATATCCATGACAGATGTGAGATTGATAATTTTAATGGTTTATCTAAGGTGGCAACTTAAACACACATCTGGGTGGATTGAGGCACCTGATGTCTATCAGGACTTGCCTGTTTTTTTCGGACCGCCACCCAGGCTCAAAGGGATCATAAGATAATTCATGCTAGAAACTTCCGTGTGCAGCCACATGCTACTATGGGCTCTGGCATAGTTGGCTAAGCTGTGAGAACTCTTACGGGTAGACTAGCAGATGTAGGGGAAAGTAGGTATACCGGTCTACCCACATGTAAGGTGCTAGCGCTTCTGAAAGACTGTGTCTCGGTCATCCGTCTTCTCAAACACCCTGCAGTGCGAGAAACCAAACAGAGGCGATCGAGTCTTGTGGGGAAAAGTGCGCAAACCTCTGCAGAGTGTATAAACTAATCATGATTAGCCGTGTCCCCGGTTATGGACAACTTGAGTATCTAGTACTTGAATATCATGTGAATTTCAACATGTTACTTCTAATTAATGTTGTTGGGTTTTAATTATTTTTAATTGGGATCGGAATGCTGTCAACCATTCCCGATGTTTCACAACCACCATGATAGTTAAATAAATTTATTCCTTTGCAGTAGGGAAAAACTGGCTTTACGCAAAATAGTAACCATAGAGCTTTCCACCAGCCTTATATGCATGTAGAATAGCTGTTTCATTCCATTACTCTCTATGTGTTACATTGCCAGCATATTCCATGTGCTGACCTGTTTTCGGGCTGCAACTTCTCATGTTGCAGACTTTTCAGACGACGAGTAAGGTGTTTTTAGGTCATGGCCCTATACTCAGTGATGCCGTTGGAGTTGATGGACCTATTTATCTTCCAAGTCTTCCGCTGTTATCGACACTAGATGGCCTTAAGCCATTTTTATTGTAACAAGTTCTCTTTGAGACAACGATGTAATAAGTGTGTGATTGCCACTCTGCTATAAATCTTCGATGTACTGTGTGGTGTCAGCATTACTGATCCAGGGATGACACCCGAGCACAGTAGACTTGATCCATTCGGGTCGGGTCGCCACAGAGATGGTATCAGAGCACACGCTGACTGTAGGACACGACCACTAAGTTAAAGCCATAGATCACCATTCTCTTGTCATTTTCTAACTCCTCATCTTTTCTACTCTTTTAGGATGACGAACGTGAAGATTAAGTACGCTCAACCGGATGAAGGCACACCTTTTGGATTTCACCTGAAGGAAGTCACCAAGTACCTGAACATTGGATTACCAAGCTTCACGGGAACCTTCAATGCCACTCTGCCTGAAGAGGAGCGCTGGAAGATTGAAGCTCACATTCCAGGATGGACATTCGCGCCAATCACGAAGCCCAAAGATAGTGTTTTCAATGCACCAACCTGGAGTCTGGGAAGGAGCATGGCAGCTCATATCACCATAGGACGCACTGGAGAAGTTTATCAAGAAGACCTCAAGGACACTATCTACCAGATCTGCGGACGCTGAAATGAACACTGGGAGTTAGTCAGCACCAAGAAGGATAGATCTATTGCATGTTTCATCCAGGAGTCAAACCAGCACATTCGACGCCACGAGAACCAGATGTGCAATGATATGATAGAGTTGAAGAATGCGAAGGCAAGGATCATCGAGCTAGGAGGAGAACTGAAGTCTACACGCAAGGACTACATGGATGAGATCGTAGCTCTACCGAGACACAATGGCGATCTTAAGTAGGAGATTGAAGAACTCAAGAGGAAGTTAGCATCCATGGAGGAAGACGAGTACGTCGCATGTCCGGACAACTACATCATCATCGACGACACCGATTCGGATCCAAGTGAACCCGACTTTGAAGACGAAGCTGGAGCAGATATCATGGAGTCTTCCACCGGTTCAAATTTCTAGATGACCACCAGATAGTAGTAGTATTCCCCCATGTAAACATTATAGTCAAGCACTTTTGCGATAGTTAGACCGTTTGTAAGCCCTTGTTTGATTGAATGAAGTGATTTTGTGTGCATTTGCTCATGTGCATTGGGGTAGTGTTTTCCCTTTAGACCTCACTCTATTCTTAATTCTCGTCTTTTCTAAACCCTCAGATGCCTCCGAGACGTGACAATGGATTCCCACCGGAGCTCACTCAGTTGATCCAGCAGCAGAATCAATTGATGCAGATGTTAGTCCAGAACCAGCACAACAACAACAACAACCCACCACCACCACCACCTGTTGACCACTTAGCCCGTTTCCTTAGGCTGAATCCGCCGGTGTTTTCTAGTAGCACCGAGCCGATAGTAGTAGACGATTGGCTCCGCAAGATAGGAAGGGAGTTGACCACTGCAGGATGCACGGATGGTGAGAAAGTGAAGTTTGCCGCTCACCAGCTTGACGGACCCGCGGCAGCATGGTGGGAGAATTTCACAGCCACTTACCCAGTTGACACTGTCACATGGGATCAGTTTCAGCAAGCTTTCCGCACTGCCCATGTTTCAGCAGGAGCTATGGCCATAAAGAAGCGTGAGTTTCGCAACTTACGCCAAGGAGGAAGGACTGTTGGCCAGTATGTTGATGATTTCAGCAAGTTAGCACGTTATGCCCCCGATGACGTTGCTACGGATGCAGCTAAGCAGGAGAAGTTTCTGGAAGGATTGAATGATGATCTAAGCATGCAGTTGATGGTAGCGATTTTCAACAACTACCAGGAGTTGGTAGATCGTGCCATCATGATTGAAGGGAAGCAACAGCAGATTGAGAACCGTAAGAGGAAGTATGGACAGGGGAAGTATAACTCTGGAACCCAGCAGAAGCCCCATTTTACCCCTAAACCGGGATTTCAGTTTCAGCACACCCATGGAGGAGGTAGCTCGCACAACCATAATGGCCACAAGAATGGTAATGGGAATGGAGGAAGCAACGGCCAGAACCGGACCACCCCATCGACCCCAACCAAGAGAGACCTGAGTCAAGTCACCTGTTTCAAGTGTTCCAAGACCGGACATTATGCCAATGAATGTCCTGAAGGCTAGAATGGAAATGGCAATGGAAGCTCTGGGAAGAAGCCAAACCCTTTCAATAGGGGATAGGTGAACCACGTTAATGTGGAGGAGGTTGAAGATCAGCCTGATGCCGTAATAGGTAAGTTTTTTGTTAAGTCATTTACCGCACTCGTTCTTTTTGATACTGGTGCATCGCATTCATACATATCAAGTGGATTTGTGGAAAAGTATAGCCTGCCCACTAGGATTCTTAAAACACCTATGCTAGTGAGCTCGCCAGGAGCAGAGTACATGGCCAGACAAGGATGTTTTCAAGTGCCATTAAGTATAGGAAGGCATGTTTTCCCAACGGATCTAATTATTCTGGAATCCCAAGGTCTGGATGTGATTCTTGGTATGGATTGGCTGTCGATGTATGGAGGAAACATCAATTGCACCAGTAAGACAATTTTTCTTACCACACCAGAAGGAAGAAGGATCAAGTATGTATCCCGGCATGTGCCAAAAAGGACACAAGTAAATTGCCTAACAGGAGTCGTGCAGGAGGAA
The DNA here is from genome assembly GCF_056163025.1 of Triticum urartu. Classification (NCBI taxonomy): domain Eukaryota; kingdom Viridiplantae; phylum Streptophyta; class Magnoliopsida; order Poales; family Poaceae; genus Triticum; species Triticum urartu. Next base: position 324,684,334 of record NC_141874.1, read on the forward strand.
GTACCAGTGGTAAAGGATTTTCCTGATGTATTTCCTGAGGAATTGCCAGGCATGCCACCGGATAGAGACATTGAGTTTTTGATTGAGTTATTGCCAGGTACAGGCCCAATATCGAAGCGACCGTACCGGATGCCAGCAAAGGATTTGGTGGAAATTAAGAATCAGATTAAGGAGTTAATGGATAAAGTTTACATTCGCCCAAGTTCTTTGCCTTGGGGATCACCCGTACTTCTAGTGGAAAAGAAGGATGGATCATTAAGGATGGTTGTAGGTTATCGGGGATTGAATGAAGTAACCATCAAGAACAAGTACCCACTGCCAATGATCAACGATCTGTTTGATCGGTTGCAAGGAGCTAAAGTGTTTTCCAAGATCGATTTGCGATCAGGGTACCATCAATTGAAGATTCGGGAGCAGGACATACCTAAGACAACATTCACCACGAGATATGGACTGTATGAGTATACTGTTATGTCATTTGGATTGACTAACGCACCTGCCTATTTTATGAACCTGATGAACAAAGTGTTTATGGAGTTTTTGGATAAGTTCGTCGTAGTGTTCATTGATGAAATCCTGGTTTATTCAAAGAATGAAGAGGAGCATAAGGAACATTTGCGTTTGGTTTTGGAGGAACTAAGGGAACATTAGTTATACGCCAAATTCAGCAAATGCGAGTTTTGGTTAAAGGAAGTTGGATTCCTCAGACACGTTATATCTAGAGAGGGTATAGCAGTTGACCCCACAAAGGTTGAGACCGTAACCGAATGGGAAGCACCAACAACAGTTGGAGAGATCCGGAGTTTTCTTGGACTCGCAGGATACTACCGGAGATTTATTGAGAATTTCTCAAAGATTGCGAAGCCTATGACGGAGTTGTTGAAGAAGGATACTAAGTTCAAATGGACTGAGGAGTGTGAGGCTAGTTTTCAGGAGTTGAAGAAACGTTTGGTTACCTCACCAGTATTGATTTTGCCAGATCAGACCAAGGATTATGAGGTGTATTGCGACGCTTCACGTCGAGGACTTGGAGCAGTGCTTATGCAGGAAGGGAGAGTTGTTTCGTATGCTTCACGGCAACTGAAGCCTCATGAGTTGAATTATGCCACGCATGATTTGGAGCTAGCAGCCGTAGTGCATGCATTGAAAACGTGGAGACATTTCCTCATTGGAAATCATTGTGAGGTGTACACGGATCACAAGAGTTTGAAGTACATTTTCACTCAGAAGGAGTTGAACCTCAGACAAAGGAGATGGTTGGAGCTCATCAAGGATTATGACATGAGATTGCATTACCATCCAGGAAAAGCTAATGTAGTAGCTGACGCATTGAGCCGTAAGAGCCATGTCAACACCCTAGTGACGGGAGAAATACCCAAGGAGTTAGTAGAAAACCTTCGTGAGTTATGTTTGGAAATAGTTCCGAGAGGCTATGTAGCAGCATTGGAGATTCAGTCAACATTGATGGATAAAATTAGAGAAGCTCAGAAATCTGACAAGGATATTGCTGCTATAAAAGAGAAATTGAGCGAAGGAAAAGCAAAGGGATTTTGTGAGGATGAGCACGATACCTTATGGTTTGAGGACCGTGTTTATGTGCCAAATGACCCGGAGATCAGGAAGTTGATTTTGCAAGAGGCACATGATTCACCGTATTCGATTCACCCAGGGAATACCAAGATGTATTTGGATTTGAAGGAAACATTCTGGTGGACCGGAATGAAGAAGGATATTGCAGCATATGTAGCAGTTTGTGACGTATGTCAGAGAGTAAAAGCAGAGCATCAGAAGCCAGCAGGATTGTTACAACCATTGCCGATACCCGAATGGAAGTGGGATAAGATAGGCATGGATTTTATCACAGGACTACCCAGGACAAAGACAGGCTACGATTCGATATGGGTAGTAGTTGATCGTTTGACAAAGGTAGCACATTTCATTCCAGTTAAGACCACTTACACCAGTGCTAAGTTGGCGAAGATATACATGACCAGGATCATTTGTTTGCATGGAGTTCCGAGGAGTATCGTATCAGATAACAGTTTCGTCCCATGACAACAGTTACGAAGTTGGAGACCGTCAATTCTTTGGACCAGATTTGATTAAGGAGTCTGAACGGAAAGTTAAGTTGATTCGCGATAGGCTCAAGGTAGCCCAGTCCAGGCAGAAGAGCTACGCAGACTCTAAACGCAAGGAGACAGTTTACGAAACCGGAGACAAAGTTTATCTTCGAGTATCCCCACTTCGAGGAGTTAAGCGCTTTGGAGTTAAGGGAAAATTAGCATCACGTTTCGTTGGACCGTATAAGATCTTGGAACGTATGGGAGAAGTCGCTTATAAGTTGGAACTACCAGAGGGACTGACAGGAGTTCATGATGTATTCCATGTTTCTCAACTGAAGAAATGTCACGCCGAAATGGCGGAGGTACAGCTAAGAGATACAGTGCCACTTGAAGCAATTCAGCTGAAGGATGACTTAACGTATGAGGAGAAGCTAGTCAAGATTCTCGATTATGCCAGCAGAGTTACTCGCAGCAGGGTTATCAAGTTTTACAAAGTTTAGTGGAACCACCACTCAGAGGATGAAGCCACCTGGGAAAGAGAAGAAGATTTGCTCAAGGACCACCCTCACCTATTTTCTAGCCAACCCGAATCTCGAGGGCGAGATTCATCTTAAGGGGGGTAGGTTTGTAACATCCCAAATTTTCAATTTGGAATGTTATACACTAGATCATCATGCATAGCATATTTTCTTGCATTTTGGTTGATCCTAGAAATTTCACGCAACTCAAGGACCCACGGAGAGAGTTGGAGATTTCGTTATTTTCATATTTGAGAGTTTTCTCAAATTTTGAAAAGAGGATCATTTGATTTATTTATTTCATCTTCAATTATTTTTCCAATATCAAAAATATAAGAGAGGGAATAATATGACTTTCCCAAAATTGAGGAAAAATGAAGATTTAATAAATAGATCAAATTTTGTTTGCCGGAGTTTTGTTTGCATTTTATTTGGATAGGGAAAAATGCGCGTTTTCGAAAATTGCATTTTAGGCCCGGAGAAAAGTTCATTTTGTTCCGCTCATTTTTAGGAGTCGGGGAAAATTTACTTTAGGTTTTTCGGAGTTCGTTTAGTTCTCTTTTGTTTTTTTTTCTGTGCACTGAACTAGTTAAAAAAAACAGAAATGGAAGCCTCCCGCCAGGCCAGCTGGGCCTAAGGCCCAGCCAGCCGGCCGCCTCCCCAGCTCCCTACGCGCGTGCGTGCGCTGCGCGCCAGGCGCAGGAGTGCCAGGCCGCCGCCGCCTCGCCTCTTAGACGAATCCTTTTAGGATTCTAGGCTAGCCCTTTTCCTTTGTTCCATTTTCCTTTTTCTTCTAGGACTCTTTTTCCTATTTTATTTCTTATCCCCTACCCCAAGTAAACCCCCCTCTCCCCAATATAAATACCCCAACACCCCCCCTCTAAACCCATCAAATCAAACCCCAAGCCCTCCACCACTCCCCACCCCGCGCCCTACACGCCGCCGCACTTTGCCCACGCCGCCGCCGCCCTACGCCGCCGCCGCCGGAGCCCCTCACCGGAGACCTCGCCGGAGGTTGCCCCGCGTCTCTTTTCCTCGGATCGTTTTCTTCTAATCGTTCCGATTCTTTTCTTCTCTTCTGTTTCGTTTTCTAGATCGGTTTTTCATTTCGGTTTTCTTCTCCGAAACCCTAGATCGGATTCGTTTTCTTTTCCGATTTAGTTGCCTTTGGACCGTTCGCCAGACCGTTCGTCCTAACGAACGTGATCATCAGATTCTTCTAGGTTAACGAACGTCCGTTCGTTTAACCGTTCCTCATTTTCTTTTCGTCGGATTTATTCCGCGATCGTGATCTCAGATCCTATCTTCGTTCTAGTCTTTCTTCTCGCTCGTTTATCGGAATCGGGTGATTCAAGCGCCTGGAGTTTCGTCTCGAAACCGCCGTTCCGTCTAATCAACTTGAACAAGCCTTTGCCCCGGTAAAATTTGACCTAGTTTCAACTTGCTAGAACTGAGTTGTTTTCTTCCGCCGTTTGTTTTCCGTTTCTTTGTTCGGTTCATTCTTTCTTTGCAACCGGAGTTCTTAAGTTGAACTATCTGGTTTGTTCTTTTGTTCGAGTTTTATCTGTGCATTAAATGAGTACTTATTGTATGCTTGTTGTTTGTCTGTGATAGATCACCCGGATTGCGCCGCTTGTTACTTCGATTCCCTAGGTGTCGCGGATCATCAGCAAGGCAAGTAACACTTTGATCATATCTTCTCTACAACCCATGTTTTATTGCATTAGATCAATCCTCACACATTGCATGATTAGGATCTAATTAAATTGTGGGATGGGAAGTAGATGAGGTAGTACCTATTACCTGTATTATTATGAAACCTTTGGGAGTTACTTCTATGTTTGCTTATTATGCCATGCTATGCTAGTAGACGTGGATTGGGTGAGTGATATCCATGACAGATGTGAGATTGATAATTTTAATGGTTTATCTAAGGTGGCAACTTAAACACACATCTGGGTGGATTGAGGCACCTGATGTCTATCAGGACTTGCCTGTTTTTTTTCGGACCGCCACCCAGGCTCAAAGGGATCATAAGATAATTCATGCTAGAAGCTTCCGTGTGCAGCCACATGCTACTATGGGCTCTGGCATAGTTGACTAAGCTGTGCGAACTCTTACGGGTAGACTAGCAGATGTAGGGGAAAGTAGGTGTACCGGTCTACCCACATGTAAGGTGCTAGCGCTTCTGAAAGACTGTGTCTCGGTCATCCGTCTTCTCAAACACCCTGCAGTGCGAGAAACCAAACGGAGGCGATCGAGTCTTGTGGGGAAAAGTGCGCAAACCTCTGCAGAGTGTATAAACTAATCATGATTAGCCGTGTCCCCGGTTATGGACAACTTGAGTATCTAGTACTTGAATATCATGTGAGTCTCAACATGTTACTTCTAATTAATGTTGTTGGGTTTTAATTATTTTTAATTGGGATCAGAATGCTGTCAACCATTCCCGATGTTTCACAACCACCATGATAGTTAAATAAATTTATTCCTTTGCAGTAGGGAAAAACTGGCTTTACGCAAAACAGTAACCATAGAGCTTTCCACCAGCCTTATATGCATGTAGAATAGCTATTTCATTCCATTGCTCTCTATGTGTTACATTGCCAGCATATTCCATGTGCTGACCCGTTTTCGGGCTGCAACTTCTCATGTTGCAGACTTTTCAGACGACGAGTAAGGTGTTTTTAGGTCGTGGCCCTATACTCAGTGATGCCGTTGGAGTTGATGGACCCATTTATCTTCCAAGTCTTCCGCTGTTATCGACACTAGATGGCCTGAAGCCATTTTTATTGTAATAAGTTCTCTTTGAGACAACGATGTAATAAGTGTGTGATTGCCACTCTGCTATAAATCCTTCGATGTACTGTGTGGTGTCAGCATTACTGATCCAGGGATGACACCCGAGCACAGTAGACTTGATCCATTCGGGTCGGGTCGCCACATAACCTTTCTCCAATAACTCCTAAATCTGCTTCTTAATCTCCTCCAGATCATTTGCGTGCATCCGATACGGTCTCTTAGATATCGGTCTGGTGCCTGGTAACAGCTCAACCAAAAACTCAATGTCTCGGTCTGGTGGCATGCCTGGTAATTCCTCCGGAAATACATCGGGATAATCCTTCACAACCGACACTTCCTCCTGAACAACTCTAGAGAGTGAATTTACTTGAGTCCTTGTTCGCGCATGCCTGGACACATACTTGATCCGTTTCCCTTCTGGGGTGGTGAGAAGTATTGACTTACTAGCAGAATCGTTGTTTCCTCCATACTTCGATAGCCAATCCATGCCTAGTATTATATCCAATCCTTGTGACTCCAAAATAATAAGGTCTGAGGGGAAAACATGCTTACCAATGGTCAATGGCAACTGCTCAAACCATCGGCTGGCCATATACTCCACTCCTGGTGAGCTTACTAACATGGGTGACCTAAGGGCTAAGGTTGGCAAATTAAACTTGTCCACAAATCCCCTAGATATGTATGAATGCGTGCACCAGTGTCAAAAAGAACAAGGGTGGTAAATGACTTAATCAAAAACTAACCAATCACCGTGTCAGGCTGCTCTTCAACTTCCTCCTTGTTGATGTGGTTCACTTGTCCTATGGTAAAGGGGTTTGGCTTCTTTCCTAAGATTCCATTACCATTACCATTCTTTGCTTCAAGACACTCGGTGGCCTAGTGTCTAGTCTTCCCGCATTTGAAACAAGTAATGTGACTCAGATCCTTCTTAGCGGGTGTCGCGGGGTTGGAACGATTCTGACTCGTGTTTCCTCCATTCCCATTACCATTCTTAGGGACACTATGGTTTTGTGAACTTCCTCCATTGTGAGAATGTCCTTCATGGTTATGATGGGTGTGTCCTCCTGAGTACGGGGTGCTACCGCTTGAGCATGCGTTGGTTTTCCCTTGAAGAGGAAAGGGTGATGCAGCAAAGTAGCGTAAGTATTTCCCTCAGTTTTGAGAACCAAGGTATCAATCCAGTAGGAGACAACACACAAGTCATCTAGTACCTGCACAAACAATCAAGAACCTTGCAACCAACGCGATAAAGGTGTTGTCAATCCTTTCATAAAAGTGAGATCTAATAAAGATAGTAGAGTAAATATTTTTTTTATATTTTTGTTGTATAGATTGGAAAGTAAAGATTGCAAAATAGTAAACAAGATGAGATGTAAATAAAAGAGATGCAATATAATAAGAAAGAGACCCGAGGGCCATAGGTTTCACTAGTGGCTTCTCTCAAGATATCATGTATTACGGTGGGTGAACAAATTACTGCCGAGCAATTGATAGAAAAGCGCATAGTTATGAGAATATCTAAGCCAATGATCATGAATATAGGCATCATGTCCGTATCAAGTAAACCGAAACGATTCTGCATCTACTACTATGACTCCACACATCAACCACTATCCATCATGCATCTAGAGTATTAAGTTCATAAGAACAGAGTAATGCTTTAAGCAAGATGACATGATCTAGAGTGATAAACTCAAGCAATATGATATAAACCCCATCTTTTTATCCTCGATGGCAACAATACAATATGTGTCTTGCTGCCCCTACTGTCACTGGGAAAGAGCGCCACAAGATTGAACCCGAAGCTAAGCACTTCTCCCATTGCAAGAAATATCAATCTAGTAGGCGAAACTAAACCGATAATTCGAAGAGACTTGCAAAGATATCAAATAATGCATATAAGAATTCAGAGAAGAACCAAATAGTATTCATAGATAATCTTTTTCATAAACCCACAATTTATCGGATCTCGGTAAACACACCGCAAAAGAGTACTACATCGAATAGATCTCCAAGAACATCGATGAGAACTTTGTATTGAGAATCAAAGAGAGAGAAGAAGCCATCTAGCTAATTACTATGGACCTGAAGGTCTGTGGTAAACTACTCACCCTTCGTCGGAGAGGCTATGGTGTTGATGTAGAAGCCTTCCGTGATCGATTCCCCCTCCAGCAGATCGCCGGAAGAGGCCCCAAGATGGGATCTCACGGGTACAGAAGGTTCCGGTGGTGGAAAAGTGGTTTCATGGGTCTATGCGATTGATCTAGGGTATAAGAGTATATATAAGTGGAAGAAGTATGTCGGTGGAGCTACGAGGGGCCCACGAGGGTGCGGGGCACGCCTACACCCCTAGGCGCGCCCTCCTGCCTCATGCCCACCTCGTGGCGTTCCAGACTTCAACTCCAAGTCTTCTGGTTTGCTTTCAGTCCAAGAAAGATCATCGTGAAGGTTTCATTCCGTTTGGTATTCCTTTTCTGCGAAACTCTAAAATAGGCAAACAAACAAAAACTGGCACTGGGCCGCCGGTTAATAGGTTAGTCCCAAAAATAATATAAAATAGCATATTAAAGCCCATTAAACATCCAAAATAGATAATGTAATAGCATGGAACAATCAAATATTTTAGATACGTTGGAGATGTATCAAGCATCCCCAAGCTTAATTCTTGCTCATCCTCGAGTAGGTAAATGATAAAAACAGAATTTTGTATGTGGAATGCTACCTAACATAATTATCAATGTAATTTTATTTATTGTGGCGTGAATGTTCAGATCTGAAAGATTCAAGACTAAAGCTTAATATTGGCATAAAAATAATAATACTTCAAGCATACTAAAAAAAAGTAATCATGTCTTCTCAAAATAAGATGGCCAAAGAAAGTTCATCCCTACAAAATCATATAGTTTGGCTATGCTCCATCTTCGTCACACATAGTATTCAAATCATGCACAACCCCGATGACAAGCCAAGCAATTGTTTCATACTTTAGTATTCTCAAACTTTTTCAACTTTAATGCAATACATGAGCATGAGCCATGGACATAGCACTATAGGTGGAATAGAGTGGTGGTTGTGGAGAAGACAAAAAGGAGGAAGATGGTCTCACATCAACTAGGCGAATTAATGGGCTATGGAGATGCCCATCAATAGATATGGAATAGGTACTGAAGAATAGAAAGGCATGACATATTGACAAGTATTCCCTCCATCTGGAAATAAATGGATGGGTCTAGGCGTATTTCAGTTCTAGATACATCCAGTTTTATCCATTTCTGTGACATGTAATCCGGACGGAGGGAGTATGAGGTAGGAGCTAGGGATACGACAGGACAACAATGTAAAAAAACACCACTTGAATGTAAAACTGTATGCTAGCGGAATACATTACAGAAAAATACTAAGGCAACATATGCGTGTATGATTTGGAAACTAAGATGGCATTGCAAGAGACCACTAGAACAACACTTCAATGTAAAAAAAGAACATGGTATGGTAGACAGATGAAGTACATACTGATGAATAAGAATGCATAAGATATTGAGAAGCATGATGTCCAAACTAAGAAGATGCCATTGCGATAGAGTATAATGACAGTACTTGAATTTGAAAACATGTTATCATTAATGGAATAGGTATTGAAAAATAGGAAAGCATGCCATATTTACATGCATGATCAGCAGGCGAAGCACAAGGCATTGCAACAGAGTAGATGCACTCCAGGACATTATATGCATGTTCTACACATATCAAGGGCCAAGTTAGAGCAAGGACCTTATGGGGTGAATAGGATTCATCATATTTCTGCAAGTCTTGTGAAGAACTGCCTTTACATGTTCCATCATATTGGGTATAATTGACATCAAGTTTGTTGGCCATGACATTGCTCCGTGAGGTTCTTGTGGATAAATCAGTGTGTGCAATTATATGTAACATGCATGGAAGACAACTAGTAGTTAGATTTATTCAATGAGTGCCTGTAGGAGACGACATAAATAGTAGGACTGGGGTTAACTAGCAGCAACATGTCTCAAAAACTAAAGGGAGAACATAGATGAAAGCTACAGAATATGTATCATTTGTACTCAAGATTAACTAGATGGCACACAAAAGTATTAAGGAACAACATAGGTTATACTAGAAGTGGTATAATACTATAATCACCAGCTTGTGAGATAGCATTGGCTGATGGATGATAACTATGGAACAACGTTACCTAAAGAACAAGTCTCATAGTTGAACTATGGAACAACGTTAACTCCTGAACAAGACTCGTAAGAGATCAGCATGAATATACAGTGAAATATGATAATCTATTTTCAATACTTAGATGAATAACAAAGCCATAAATGTTGCACACAAGTAAGATGAGGGTACAAACTATCTGGCCGCCATCCATAGGAGTGAGCATCATGTGCTGAATTGTCGATGGCCCTGCAGTTGTTGTGGCTGTCCATGTTGGGCAGGCGCATTCGACGCAGGGAACTGTTGAGTGGGGACTATAGATCCCTTCTGGTGCATGCTTCCCTTGTTGGAGCAGCTGCGGTGAGTCGGAAGATGGTGTGGCTGAAGATGCAGAAAACGCATAATGTTAAGAACGACACATCTCTCTGATATGAAGAAATACCCTAAGAGATCAACAACAAGGTACAAGAGTGGTCACATGTTTGTTGACTGTGGACTAAATTGGGGTCACACGATTTTATTTTATTTTGGTATTGTCCGATCTACGTCGGATGGCTTGATGCCCATCTTGTGCCTCCCGGCTGACACTGTTCGGAATCTTCCCCGGAGAGCCAGCGACTACCGGCATAGCAGCCAGCCTCCGCCATCCGTGGCCCCGACCAAAACCCCGCTCCCCGCCCCACCACACTATCGTGGTAGCGCTGCCACCAGGCCAATCCACAAAGACTCACCATCATCCACATCCGGTGGCGGCAGTACCTTCAACCCACGCAACACTAAGATAGCCATCTAAGCGCTGCTTCCACGACAAACTTGCGCCCCCACACCCTTACGTTAGACACCAGCCAACCAGCAGCCTAGGAGCTCCGCCGGCTCGAGGGGTGCTGCTTCCCATTGGGAATCGATTGGCACAGAATAAAAATTCAGACAACTGACTCCTAAATAAAGTGATTTGAGATGAGGGTGCGACTTATCTGGCGGCCTGGTGAAGTAGGCAGCTCCAGCTGCCTAGTCGGTGAGGTCGGCGCGGTTGCGGTGGCTACTGGCAGCAGGGAAGTAGAGATGTCACTGTGGTCGATGGCTACGGGGAAGCACCGTCGGGGCTCTGGACGGGTCCAAAGTTGGAGCCGCTCCGGCGCCGTTAACAACGGCGGGGGTGAGTCGGCTCTGGTACGGTTCACGTGGCCGTCGTCGAGGCAGCTCCGGTAGCACGGATTAAGAGGCACATGGCCTAGTGCACGACAGCAAATGGACAACGTCTCCGGGATTAGAGAGGAGGGCGGCTGTGAATTTGGTGCGGTGGGAGCCCCATGGAGGAGGGGCTGAGGTTTCGCGGCTCGGGAGAAGGGAGCTTCCAGGGAGAAGGTGATTTGGCGCCCACGAGGTGTGAATGGGGAATTGGTAGGGGGAACCATGTCTTACGGACGCATTGGTCTGAAATGTGGGGGGAGTTACAGTTCTACCCTTGCCTTTAGGCTTCTCAGCTTGGGTCTGTGTACTGAGGGTCGGGGATAGTAGAGTAACTTTGCTTCTCCCAAATAGTGGGCGCGAGCGATTTCAGGCGAGGAGGGCGTGTTTTGAAATATACTGGGTGCGAGCGATTTTGGGCCAGGATGGCGTGTTTTGAAATATAGTGGGCGCGAGCGATTTCGGGTGAGGAGGGCGTGTTTTGAAATATAGTGGGTGCGAGCAATTTCGGGCGAGGAGAGCGTGTTTTGAAATAATGGGCGCGAGCTATTTCTGGTGAGGAGAGGGTGTTTTGCCGACCATGGTTTATGAATTATTCGGCACACGTCATTTCGGCCGAGGAGAAGGCGCGCTTGGATGAAGTTATGAACCTTCCCTTGATGTACAATGGGCCAATTGATGTGTGTCCCACATAGGCCGGTAATTTCGCATCTCCCATTTATTTGCTCGGGCGAATTCCATCGAGCAGAGGGTGTTTAATGGTCTGTTCAAAATTTGGGAGAACGAGCATCCATGTGTACCTTACCAAGTCTGTTCGAATCAAATTTTGAAATATTAGCTTGCCACTTATTTTTTAGATGGAGAGATGATGCTCGGGAGTAATGTGTTTTTACATGCTCGTAGCTAGCGATTTACTATATGAAAAATAGTTGGCCCACTCAAAACGGGAATCAAACCCAAAATGAAATATCTCGATTCAATGAAATAGCTCGTTCACCAGGTCAAAATAGTGAACTAAATGCAAAATTAAACACCTCAATCGAGTAGCATGTTGTACAATATTGTAGAACTGCATGCACATGTTGAGAGTCAAATTAATGAAGTTGTTTGATATATGCATATATCCATTCATGTGTGGATTGCAGACAGCATGTTCTCCAATTTAAATATTTGAGTGCAAGTTTATATCAGTCTTTGATGCATAAAACGCAACCTCCCCCTCTCCCGGACTCCTGCTCTCTCTCTCTCTCATCGGCAATCTTCAATTCTGTCGCACGCATCCAACAGACAAAACCTTGTTGGTCCCTCTCTCTCTCTTACTCTCTCTCTCTCTCTCTTTGTGTGTGTGTGGGGGGGTCTTTCTAGTTCGCATGCATATATACTCCATCTATAGGTATCTCTCGCACACTATGTATAATTCTCTAGTCCAAGCTAAATATCTTGGGTGCACTCATTGTACGCACACAAATTCCATGGCTTGTTGCCCGTAACTCTCTCACGCACCACTCTGTCGTCTCGGAGCTCTTCCCTCTCTCTCTCAAACTCTCCAGCTACCTGGGTCACACATAAATATGCATATCTCACTCGTACTCGATAGACCCATCTAAAACTTTATCTCTCTCCCTCGTTCTCTCTCCATCTCACACGCACACACACAAAATGTCATGCCTAGCCAAGTATGATGGCCTCTCACTCAAATGTAGGCACATGCAGTCCCCCCTATATGTATATGACTAGCTAATCTTAGTCTCCATCACAAACATGTGCATGGTCTATCTCGATTTCTCTTGGGGCATCTTTGTATCTCGCACGCACCTCCATCGATCTACCACCCATATAATTCCCCTCACGATCTCGAGGGGATCTCTCTATCACAAACACACCCTCTCTCCCTCCCCATGCATCCATGTGTCCCTCTCGACCTTTATTCCTTGTTGTCCAGACCTCTATTGGACATGTGCTATAGTGGTGTCTCTCTTCGTTGCAAACAATCACGCACTAGCTATCTTCGTGTATCTCCTCACCTCGCTTTTCTATCTCAGAGGTGCATGCATGATATGTTTGCATAAGAAAGGAAAAAAACACTCTCTCTAATTTATCATTTGTTGTCCCTTTCTCTTTCACACACATACTCTTTTTGCACACTCACTCATTCTCCTTCACACGCGCTTGATCTCTCTCGACTTAGGCACTCTCTTCGGTCCATAGCATATAGATTTATTGAAAAGTCAAACATCACAAAGTTTGACCATGTACGTGGAGAAAAACATTTATATCTAGAACGGCAAACATATACCATTAGATTCATCATGAGATGTAGTTTCATATGATGCATCTTTGGTATTGTAGATATAAATAACATTTGCGTAAACCTGATCAATGTTTCCAAAGTTCGACTTCTAAAAAAATTTACACGCACTGCATTGTCGAGCGGATGGAATATCTCTTTCCCCCTCTCAGCTATCTGACGCACCACTCAACCTTATTGGGGCTCCTCTATCTCTCTCAAACTTTATATCTCCCTGGTTCACACATACACATGTCTCGCTCGCTCTACATATAGACCCATCCAACACTCTCCGCCCTTGTTCTCTCTCTATGTGACACGCACCCCCTAAGTACCATATTCCCTCACTCCATCATAGGCGCACACACTCCCCCCCTAAGTATGATTATCTCTCACTAGCCATCATGAACACGCGTGTTGTCTATTTCCATCCATACGTCTATCTTGATATCTCTCGGGGTATCTTCTATCGCGCACACACCTTGTCACTCGATCTCCCACCCATGTAGTCCAATCACGATCTCCAAGGGATCTCTCTATCACAAACATACACTCTCTCCTCCCCATGTCTGCATTTTCTCCGTACGTCTCTCTCGACCTCTCTCCCTTGGTTGTCAGACCCCTGTTAGCCACGTGCTAGGGGTCTTCTCTCTCGGTTGCAAATAACCACACACTATATCCTCACCTTGCTTCCGTTGTCGAAGATGCATGTGTCATATGTTTGCATAAGACACACACACCTTTTCTCTACTTTTATCGTGTGTTGTCCATGTCTCTTTCGTACACGCACACTATAACACCCCGGATGTAATTTACCTTATATGTATCCCAACTCCTGCCGTTTCCGGCAGTAAGTTATTCTATTTCCTCGTTGTCAGGTTTTTGTCTCTGTGTGTTATTGTCTTTGTCATGCGTCTTATATCATGTCATCATGTGCATTGCATTTGCATACGTGTTCGTCTCATGCATCCAAGCATTTTCCCCGTTGTCCGTTTTGCATTCCGGTGCTCCTATGTCCTCCGGTGGTCTTTTCTACCTCTTTTCGTGTGCGGGTGTTAAACTTTTTCGTATTGGACCAAGAGTTGTCATCCGGCCTTGGTTTACTACTGGTAGACCGCCTGTCAAGTTTTGTACCTTTTGGACTTCATTTGATACTCCAACGGTTAACCGAGGGACCGAAAAGGCCTCGTGTGTGTTGCAGCCCAACACCCTTCCAAACTGGCCCAAAACCCACCTAAACCTGTTCCATCATCTAGAGCGTTTGATCACGACCGCGTGGCCGCAAACCGCACCTCATTTGGAGCTTCCTAGCCTCCTCTACCTCTATATAAAGGGCACCCCCTAAAAATTCGCGGTTCATTCCCCCCCTAACCCTAGTCCATCAGCACCTCCGCCACCGGACAATGTCCACCGCCTAGCGGACATCATCGCCGCCGCCAACCGTGACCCGCCACCTATCGCCCGCCTCCTCTCACTCCGCCGGGGCACGCAAGGCCCGCCGCGGGCCCTCCCGGCCCAAGGCGCGCGCCGCCGCCTCCTCTCGCCGAGCCGCCCCGCTCCTCCACCGGGCGCCGCCGCACCGCCGCAGCTTTCCCGTGCCGGCCACCGCCCGCCGGCGCCGCCAACCTCGCCGGCGCCCCGCCGTCCGCCGCCTCCGCCGCGCCGGGCCTCCACCTCGCCGCCCGGAGCTCCTCCACGACGCCCAGGCGAGCTCCACCACCGGATCCGGCCGCCTTCTCCTCCACTCGGCATGTCCGGCGACCCTCCAGCGAGTTCTTCGATTCTGGAGAGTATATCAAAATGTTCGTCTCGACGAGTATATCATTTCATCTCATTGCATCATTTTCATTTGAGCTCATCTTGATGCCCGAAATGGTGTTGGAAGAGGGCTATGTGATGAATTTGTCAGATCTGTTTCAGCAAATGGCCTTTTGTCATTTTTGCCATGATTAATGTGTACATGCTATGATCCTGAGTTCTACATGTGTTTTGTAGAATGCCATGCCATCTTTCCAGGGGTGTATGCCCTGTATTTTTGTGATCTATGTGGTGACTAGCACAAGCATGCAAAGTAGCGTAATCGTTCATGCTGATTTCAGGGAGTCCTTGTCCTTGTCCTGTTTTTGTTCTTATGCCATATGTTCATGTTGTTTCCTAGTGATCCGTGCCTCTTTTGAGGAAGATCAGTAAGTATGTTTTGTTAATATTGTGGTGATCTATCCATCTGTGCCTTTGTTTGCAATTATGGACCACCCTAGCTTGAGTCAGCCGAGCTCTACTTTTGCTAGAAAATGTTCCTGGCAGATTGTTGACATGTTTAGCGATTTTGCCGAGGATGTTGCTATTGATTCGTGCATGCTATGTTGTTGTTCTTTCCATGTCTAGCTTCTATGCCATGTCTTCTTGATGGGTGTATGCTTAGTTTGTCATGCCATGCTCTGTACTGAGTGCATCGAGATCGTAAACATGCCTACTCGTTAACTGTTTTGCATGCTCCAGTTTTTCACTAAGTCTGAATCTGTTTATTTTTTTGCTATGTTCACATGCTTGCAAATGTATTTTCTGATCCCTTTTGGCTCAAGGTCACTAAGGGACATTTGTTATATGCTTAGAGTAGCGTCATGCCATGGCTTGCTTTTCCATGATATGTTCCTGTAGCATGTAGTTTTCATGCTCTAAAGATTGCTTCCTGTTGATAAATTCTAGACTTGTGTTAATTTCACTAAGTCTGAAACCTGTTATCATTTGCACTTTTGACATGCTTGTTTGAACCTGTTAATAGAAGAAAGCTCAGTTTTCATCTTTTGTCAAGCATCATGAGTGGATCCCTGCCATGTATTTTTGTTGTCATGTTTGAGTGTTGTAGCATATTTATCTTGATGCATTTAGATGGCTACTTGCTGTATATCGCAGACCGGTGCCATATTTGTTTCGTTTGCCATTTCCAAACCGTGCATCCAATTCCGGTGATCTTTATATCGGTTTCAACCGAAATCACCTCACCTTTCCAGTGGCACTCTTGGATTTCCATGTTGAGGCCAGGTTCAATCATTCCTTTGCAAATCTTGCATATGCATCACATATCGCATCCCACATAGCATACCATGTTTGCATCATGTTGCTTGAGCACTGCACGTGGTTGATTGTGCTCCTTTTGCTTATTGTTCTTGTTTGGGTAGAGCCGAGAGACGAGTTCGTGAACAAGGAACCCGTTGAGTTCACTTACGAGGATCAAGGCAACTCTAAGTACTTCTCAGGAAAGATGACCATACCCTCGAAATCACTTCTATCTTTGCTTGCTAGATGCTCGCTCTTTTGCTATGCCTATGCTACGATACCTACCACTTGCTTATCATGCCTCCCAAATTGCCATGTCAAACCTCGAACCCACCATGTCCTAGCAAACCATTGTTTGGCTATGTTACCGCTTTGCTCAGCCCCTCTTATAGTGTTGCTAGTTGCAGGTGAAGATTGGAGATCGTTCCTTATTGGAACATGTTTATTGTTGGGATATCACCATATTATCTTGTAATCTTAATGCATCTATATACTTGGTAAAGGGTGGAAGGCTCAGCCTCATGCATAGTCTTTTGTTCCACTCTCGCCGCTTTAGTTTCCGTCATATCGGTGTTATGTTCCCGGATTTTGCGTTCCTTACACAGTTGGGTTATAATGGGAACCCCTTGATAGTTCGCTTTGAATAAAACTCTTCCAGCAATGCCTAACCTTGGTTTTACCATTTGCCACCTAGCCTCTTTTTCCCTTAGGTTTCCGGAGCCCAAGGGTCATCTTTATTTAAACCCCCCCGGGCTAGTGCTCGTCTGAGTGTTGAAACACCTCGTCAGCCGCCGGTGGCCACCTGTGGCAACTCTGGGCTGGCCTACCAGAAGTTTGGACAATCTGAGTGTGCCCTAAGAACGAGATATGTGCAGCTCCTATCGGGATTTGTCGGCACATTCGGGCGGTGTTGCTGGACTTGTTTTACCATTGTCGAGGATGTCTTGTAACCGGGATGCCGAGTCTGATCGGAATGTCTCAGGAGAAGGAATATCCTTCGTTGACCGTGAGAGCTTGTGATGGGCTAAGTTGGGACTCCCCTGTAGGGATTTGAACATTTGAAAGCCGTGCCCGCAGTGATGGGCAGATTGGAATTTGTTAATGTCCGGTTGTAGATAACCTGAAACTTAACTTAATTAAAATGCACCAACCGTGTGTGTTACCGTGATGGTCTCTTCTCGGCGGAGTCCGGGAAGTGAACACGGTGTTGGAGTAATGCTTGACGTAGGTTGTTCTAGGATCACTTCTTGATCATAGTTGTTCGACCGTGCTTTTGCCTTCTCTTCTCGCTCTCTTTTGCGCATATGTTAGCCACCATATATGCTAGTCGCTTGCTGCAGCTCCACATTATACCTTGCCTTACCTATAAGCTTAAATAGTCTTGATCGCGAGGGTGTGAGATTGTTGAGTCCCCGTGACTCACAGATTCCTTCCTAAA
Organism: Triticum urartu; assembly: GCF_056163025.1. Taxonomy (NCBI): domain Eukaryota; kingdom Viridiplantae; phylum Streptophyta; class Magnoliopsida; order Poales; family Poaceae; genus Triticum; species Triticum urartu. Next base: position 324,701,869 of record NC_141874.1, read on the forward strand.
CCAGATGCAGGGACCGATGATACCGCTCCAGACGATGCGCTTGAGCTCAAGTGGGAGTTCGATGAAGACTCTCGTTGTTACTATGTGTCTTTCCTAGATGATCAGTAGTGGTGCCAAGTTGGGGCGATCGAGGACTTTGTCGCATTTGGAGGTTGATCTTTATTTTGGTACTATAGTTGGACCATGAGTGTATTGGATGAATGTAATGTTATTCATGTATTTGTGTGACGTGGCGAGTGTAAGACAACTATGTATCTTTTCCCCTTTAATTATTTACATGGGTTGTTGTGAAGATTACCTCACTTGCGACATTGCTTTCAATGTGTTATGCCTCTAAGTCATGCTTCGACACGTAGGAGATATAGCCGCATCGAGGGCGTTACAAGTTGGTAATCAGAGCCTTCCCCGACCTTAGGAGCCCCTTGCTTGATCGAATCGTTGGCGTTGTTGAGTCTAGAAAAATGTTTTGAGTCATTTAGGAATTATATATATCGGAGAGTTAGGAATTCTTTTTACTCCTCAGTCCCTTCGTCGCTCTGGTGAGGCATCCTAACGTAGAGTTTTGATTCTTATCTTCTCAAATTTCACTAAAAAAATTTAGGATCACGCGGGTATCTTGGAATTGTTCCGATGGTTTTGTGACGAGAACATTGTTCTTGGTGCCTCCTGACATTTAGGGGTTGTGGCAGTGTCCCAGGGAGTTGAGCTCCGAGGTGTTGTCGCCACAATTTTATCGTTGAGATTCTGGAATACCTGAGTTTCGCCGACATCAAAAATCTCTTTTATGCAGTTGTTGGTGAGATAACCTCGACGCCACCCAGTACTGGGGCGGGAGTTCGGGAGTATTGCTATAACTTGTATAACAGATGCTTTTCAAAGGTTGAGGTAAATGATTTCTGAAGTTTTCTTGGTTATGTGTTGAAGGATGGATACAGCTGGATGTAGGATTTGCTAGCTTTGGGTGCGATACTATGCTTCCCCTGTATCCCCAACACCTGATTGCATAACCGGGAAGGTTCAGGAGTTTCATAGGTGGGAATTCTTGTAGCTCTAGTTCATCTTCCGCGGATATTTGGTTTGGGATTGGGTAATCCTCACCAAGTATTTGTTCTTGTCCATACCTTGTTTTTTTTTATTTTTTTTATTCTTCTACCTCAATTCTAAGTGGCTTCTCAATTTATGGAAATGTAACCATTTCAATTGGAATGCATTCGTTCATTTTGTTCGGATGTGAAGACTTTATGTTGCAATTTCAAACCTTTTGATTCAGCTTCATTTTTGCTTGTCAATGTGCTAATGGATGTCACCCTCTTCGGGATGGCTCCTGCTAAGGGCAACAATCAGAATCAGGATCCGCCACCACCACCTCCACCTCCGGAGGCATGGCAAGTTGTGATGGTCGCTACCAATGCAAACACGCAGCTGATCATGCAAATTCTTCAATAGCGCAACCAAGGGAATCATGGCCATGCCAACAATCAGAATCAGTTTGCTACACTCAACCAGTTCCTTGCTAACCAGCCAAAGACCTTCAGCAATTGTGTTGAGGCAACAGACGCTGATGATTGGCTCGTGGACATATGCAAGCATTTCGAGTGCAGTAACGTCAGGCCTGAGGACTTTGTAAAGTTTGCCTCCTTCCAACTCAAAGACCAAGCTGCAGAATGGTTTCAGTAGTACAAAGATTCCAGAGGAGGCCGTGCGATTACCTGGGATGAATTCCGTCAAGACTTCAAAGCTCATCATATTCCTCAGAGTGTGCTTGAAAGCAAGCATGAGGAATTCCGCAACCTGAAGCAAGGCACTATGTCTGTTTACCAGTACAACATCATGTTTCAGAAGCTCGCCCATTTTGCTAAGCAAGACGTCCCTGACAAGAAGAGCATGATATACCAGTTTAGGTGTGGTCTCAGAGAAGAACTCCAGCTGGCTCTCGTCCTTTTTGAGCCCAAGAAGTACGATAAGTTTTACAACATGGCAATGAAGCAAGAGGCTGCCCAACTGAAGTGCGATGCTTCCAAGAAGTGAGTCAGAGATGCAACTCTTTCTTCCTCAACTCAAGTGGCTAAGCAGCAATAGTATTGGCTTCCTCCTCCTTCGTTCCGTCAGCCTTATCAGCAGAAGAGCAAAGGTGGCAATGGATCTTCCCACCCACCCAACCCTGGCTTTTAGAACAAGACTTCGTCTCAAGCTCCAAGATCAAGTGCTTCGTATCACCGTCCGCTTTCAGAGGTCACGTGCAACAAGTGCCAACAGAAGGGTCACTATGCCAACAAATGCTTCAATCAGAGGCTTCTTCCTCCTCCTCCCCATGTGAGATCTGCAAGTACAGTTGTGGTCAAGCATAACCCCAAGCACGCCAAGGTCAACTTGATGAATGCAGCTCAGGCAGAGGACTCATCAGATGTCATCATGGGTAACCTTCCTGTTAACGATGTTCCTGCAAAAGTACTTTTTGACACTGGTGCATCGTATTGTTTCATCTCGAGACGTTTTGCATCTAAGCATGAGTTGTCTTCTCAAGTTTTGCATAAACCGTTAGCAGTTGTCTCACCAGGTAAATGTTTGCTCGCAAACTACGAGGTTCCGGATATTTCTATCATGATGGGTGACTTCAAGTTTCTGGCTTCTCCAATGGTCCTTGGTAACTCGGATATCGATCTTATTCTTGGAATGGATTGGCTTTCTAAGCATAAGGCTCAGCTTGATTGTGCCGCCAGGAAGATTCAATTGACTCATTCGTCTGAGGATGTAATTGTCTTTGCCGCTCGGGATAATACAATCCGTCTATTTTCTCTCAATGAGAAGGGCGAGCTGGATGCCAAATCTCAAATTCCAGTCGTTTGCGAATATCAAGACGTCTCTCCAGAAGAGCTTCCAGGAATGCCTCTACACCTGCTAGTTGAATTCGTCATCGATCTTGAGCCTGGCACGGAACCTGTTTGCAAACGTCCTTACAAGCTTGGACCTGAAGTGTTGAAGGAGCTGAAGAAGCTGCTCGATATTCAAGAGCAAATGGGTCTCATCTGACCTAGTTCTTCTCCGTGGGGTTGTGGAGTTCTTTTTGTGAAGAAGAAGGATGGAACGGACCGACTTTGTGTTGACTACCGTCCATTGAACAAGAAGACTATAAAGAACAAGTACCCACTTTCCAACATCAACGAGCTGTTTGAACAAATCAAAGGTGCTCAAGTATTCTCCAAGCTTAATCTCCATATGGGCTATCACCAGATTCGCATTCGTGAAGAGGATATCCCCAAAACAGCCTTCAGAACAAGCTATGGTTCATATGAATACATTGTCATGTATTTTGGCCTCGTCAACGCTCCTCCGACTTTCTCTCGCATGATGAATTTCATCTTCATCCCCTACACAAATGACTTCGTCTTGGTCTACCTCGATGACATTTTGGTCTTTTCCAAGAACAAGGAAGATCATGCCAAGCACTTGCGTTTGGTGCTGGATAAGCTCAGAGAACATCGGTTCTACGCCAAGTTTTCAAAGTGCGAGTTTTGGCTCGATGAGGTTCTTTACCTTGGGCATATCATTTCTGCCAAGGGCATAGCGGTGAATCCTGAGAAGGTGTCTTCAATTGTGAATTGGGAACCACCTCAGAATGTGAAGCAACTCCGCAGCTTCCTTGGTCTCGCAAGCTATTGTCGAAGGTTCGTTGAGAATTTTTCAAAGATCGCGAAGCCTCTTTCCAACCTTCTCCAGAAGCACGTGAAGTATGTTTGGTCTCCTGAATGTGACATCGCTTTCAACACCCTGAAAGAGAAATTAGTCACTGCTCCAGTTCTGACTCCTCCTGATGAATCCAAACTGTTTGAGGTCTTCTGTGATGCCTCTCTTCAAGGTCTTGGTGCAGTGTTGATGCAAGAGAAGAAAGTTGTGGCTTATACCTGTCGCCAGTTGAAGCCCAATGAAAAGAACTACCGCACTCACGACCTCGAGTTGGCGGCAGTTGTGCATGCTCTTTTAGCTTGGAGACATCTCTTATTGGGAAGAAAAGTCGACATCTTCACTGACCACAAGAGTCTCAAGTACATCTTCACTGAGCATAATCTCAACCTCAGGCAGACTCATTGGGTCGAAATGATTCAAGAGTATAACCCGAGTATCGAATATACTCCAGGCAAGGCCAATGTAATTGCTGACGCATTGAGCAGGAAGGCTTACTGCAACAGTTTGATTCTCAAGCCTTACCAACCCGAGCTTTGTGAAGCTTTCCGCAAACTCAATCTGCAAGTTGTTCCTCAAGGTTTCCTCACCAACCTCCAAGTCTCTCCTACTTTGGAAGATCAGATTCGCGATGCTCAACTTCTTGATGCTATGGTGAAGAAGGTGAAGATTGAGATTGCCAAGAGTCAACCTAAGTACAAGTGCTATCGCCTTGATGACAAGGATACTCTATTCTTCGAGGATCACATTGTTGTGCCTAAAGGTGACCTTCGTAAAGTCATTATGAACGAGGCTCACAATTCTCTCCTCTCCATCCACCCTGGTAGTACAAAGATGTACCATGACCTCAAGCAGTCATATTGGTGGACTCGAATGAAGCGCGAGATTGCTCAGTTCGTGAATGAATGTCATGTCTGCAGAAGAGTGAAGGTAGAACACCAATGACCAGCCGGTCTCCTCCAACCTCTTGCCATTCCAGAATGGAAGTTTGACCACATTGAGATGGACTTCGTGACTGGATTTCCAAAGTCCAAGCGTGGCAATGATGCTATCTTCGTTGTCATCGATAAACTCACTAAAGTGGCTCATTTCCTTCCTATCAAAGAGTCTATCACTGCAGCTCAATTGGCGGAGCTTTATACCTCTCGGATTGTCTCTCTGCACGTCATTCCGCAGTTGATTTCTTTAGATCATGGAAACATCTTCACCTTCAAGTTTTGGGATTCTTTTTAGAAGGCCATGGGCAGCAACATCCGTTTCAGCACAACTTTTCATCCTCAAACTAGTGGCTAAGTCGAGCGTGTCAATTAGATTCTTGAAGATATGCTCAGGGCTTGTGTTATCTCTTTCGGTATGAAGTGGGAAGATTGTCTTCCATATGCCGAGTTTTCCTACAACAACAGCATTCAAGCGAGTTCGGGCAAGGCCCCATTTGAAATTCTCTATGGCAGGAAGTGTCGTACTCCTCTCAACTGGTCAGAGACTGGTGAACGTCAATTTCTTGGCAATGACTTGATCACAGAGGCAGAAGAGATGTGCAAAGTCAATCGTGATAACCTCAAAGCTGCGCAATCGCGCCAGAAGAGCTACTATGATAGTAAGCATCATGATTTGGCTTTCGAGATCGGAGACCAGGTTTACCTCCGCGTCTCTCCAATGAAAGGTACTCGTCGCTTCGGTATCAAAGGGAAGCTTGCCCCTAGATACATGGGTCCTTTCAAGATCGTCACCAAGAGAGGCGATCTCGCCTATCAACTTGAGCTTCCCTCCAACTTTGCAAACATGCACGACGTGTTCCATGTCTCTCAGCTCCGCAAGTGCTTCAAGACCCCTGACCGCACCGTCAACTTCAAAGACATTGATCTCCAAGAAGACCTTTCTTATCGTGAGCACCCCGTTGCTATCCTTGAAGAAGCTGAGCGCAAGAGTCGCAGCAAGTCTATCAAATTCCTCAAAGTCAAGTGGTCACATCATTCCGACCGTGAAGCCACCTGGGAACGTGATGATCACCTCCGTTCTGAGTACCCGGAGTTTTTCCACTCCTAGATCTCGGGACGAGATCCTTTCGTAGTGGTGGAGTGTTGTAACACCCCGGATGTAATTTACCTTATATGTATCCCAACTCTTGCCGTTTCCAGCACTAATTTATTCTATTTCCATGTTGTCGGGTTTTTGTCTCACTGTGTTATTGTCTTCGTCATGCGTCTTATATCATGTCATCATGTGCATTGCATTTGAATACGTGTTCGTCTCAAGCATCCGAGCATTTTTTCCCCGTTGTCCGTTTTGCATTCCGGCGCTCCTACGTCCTCCGGTGGTCCTTTCTACCTCTTTTCGTGTGCGGGCGTTAAACATTTTCGGATTGGACCGAGACTTGTCATGCGGCCTTGGTTTACTACCGGTAGACCGCCTGTCAAGTTTCGTACCATTTGGACTTCGTTTGATACTCCAACGGTTAACCGAGGGACCGAAAAGGCCTCGTCTGTGTTGCAGCCCAACACCCTTCCAAACTGGCCCAAAACCCACCTAAACCTGTTCCATCAGCTAGAGCGTTCGATCACGATCGCGTGGCCGTAAACCGCACCTCATTTGGAGCTTCCTAGCCTGCTCTACCTCTATATAAAGGGCACCCCCTAAAAATTCGCGGTTGATTCCCCCCTAACCCTAGTCCATCAGCACCTCCGCCGCCGGACAATGTCCGCCGCCTAGCGGACATCATCGCCGCCGCCAACCACGACCCGCCACCTGTCGCCCGCCTCCTCTCACTCCGCCGCGGCCCGCAAGGCCCGCCGCGGGCCCTCCCCGGCCCAAGGCGCGCGCCGCCGCCTCCTCTCGCCGAGCCGAGCCGCCCCGCTCCTCCATCGGGTGCCGCCGCGCCGCTGCAGCTTTCCCGCGCCGGCCACCCCCCGCCGGCGCCGCCAACCTCACCGGTGCCCCGCCGTCCGCCGCCTCCGCCGCGCCGGGCCTCCACCTCGCCGCCCGGAGCTCCTCCACGACGCCCCGGCGAGCTCAACCACCGGATCCGGCCGCCTCCTCCTCCACTCGGCAAGTCCGGCGCCCTCCGGCGAGTTCATCGATTCCAGCGATGAACCTCGGGATCCGCGCCCGCCAGATCTTAGATCTGGAAATATTTTCTTGGTTGACTTTTTCCCTCAGCAACCGTAGATTTTTGCATTTTTTCGCATGTCATAACTTTGCATCCGTAGCTCCGATTCATGCGTGTAGCATATCAAAATGTTCGTATCGACGAGTACATCATTTCATCTCATTGCATCATTTTCATTTGAGCTCATCTTGATGACCGAAATTCTGTTGGAAGAGGGCTATGTGATGAATTTGTCAGATCTGTTTCAGGTAATGTCCTTTTGTCATTTTTGCCATGATTAATGTGTGCATGCTATGATCCTGAGCTCTACATGTGTTTTGTAGAATGCCATGCCATCTTTACAGGGGTGTATGCCATGTATTTTCGTGATCTATGTGGTGACTAGCACAAGCATGCAAAGTAGCGTAATCGTTGATGCTGATTTCAGGGACTTAGAATTTCACTAAGTCCTTGTCCTGTTTTTGTTTTTATGCCATATGTTCATGTTGTTTCCTAGTGATCCATGCCTCTTTTGAGGATGATCAGTAAGGATGTTTTGTTAATATTGTGGTGCTATATCCATCCATGCCTTTGTTTGCAATTATGGAACACCCTAGCTTGAGTCAATCGATCTCTACTTTTGCTAGAAAATGTTCCTGGCAGATTGTTGACATGTTTAGGGATTTTGCCGAGGATGTTGCTATTGATCCTTGCATGCTATGTTGTTGTTCTTGCCATATCTAGCTTATATGCCATGTCTTCTTGATGGGTGTATGCTTAGTTTGTCATGCCATGCTCTGTAGTGAGTTCATCGAGCTCGTAAACATGCCTACTCGTTAACTGTTTTGCATGCTCCAGTTTTTCACAAAGTCTGAATCTGTTTATGTTTTTGCTATGTTCACATGCTTGCAAATGTATTTTCTGATCCCTTTTGGCTCAAGGTTACTAATGGACTTTTGTTATATGCTTAGAGTAGAGTCATGCCATGCCTTGCTTTTCCATGATATGTTCCTGTAGCATGTAGTTTTCATGCTCTAAAGATTGCTTCCTGCTGATAAATTCCAGACTTGTGCTAATTTCACAAAGTCTGAAACCTGTTATCATTTGCACTGTTTCCATGCTTGTTTGAACCTGTTAATGGATGAATTAGCCATAGCTCAGTGTTCATATTTTGTCAAGTATCATGAGTGGATCCCTGCCATGTATTGTGTTGTCATGTTTGAGTATTGTAGCATAATTATCTTGATGCATTTAGATGGCTACTTGTTGTTTATCGCAGACTTGTGCCATATTCGTTTCGCTTGCCATTTCCAAACCGTGCATCCGATTCCGGTGATCTTTATATCGATTTCAACTGAAATCACCTCAACTTTCCATTGGCACTCTTGTATTTCCATGTTGAGTCCAGGTTCAATCATTGCTTTGAAAATCTTGCATATGCATCACATATCGCATCCCGCATAGCATACCATGTTTGCAGAGCATTGCACGTCGTTGATTGTGCTCCTTTTGCTTGTTGTTCTTGTTTGGGTAGAGCTGGGAGACGAGTTCGTGAACGAGGAGCCCGTTGAGTTTGCTTACGAGGATCAAGGCAACTCTGAGTACTTTGAAGGCAAGATGACCATACCCTCGAAATCACTTCTATCTTTGCTTGCTAGATGCTCGCTTTTTGCTATGCCTATGCTACGATAGCTACCACTTGCTTATCATGCCTCCCAAATTGCCATGTCAAACCTCTAACCCACCATGTCCTAGCAAACCGTTGTTTGGCTATGTTACCGCTTTGCTCAGACCCTCTTATAGCGTTGCTAGTTGCAGGTGAAGATTGGAGATCGTTCCTTGTTGGAACATGTTTATTGTTGGGATATCACCATATTATCTTGTTATCTTAATGCATCTATATACTTGGTAAAGGGTGGAAGGCTCGGCCTTATGCCTAGTGTTTTGTTCCACTCTTGCCGCCCTGGTTTCCATCATATCGGTGTTATGTACCTGGATTTTGCGTTCCTTACACGGTTGGGTTATAATAGGAACCCCTTGACAGTTTGCTTTGAATAAAACTCCTCCAGCAATGCCCAACCTTGGTTTTACCATTTGCCACCTAGCCTCTTTTTCCCTTGGGTTTCCGGAGCCCAAGGGTCATCTTTATTTAAACCCCCCCGGGCCAGTGCTCCTCTGAGTGTTGGTCCACCTTGTCAGCCGCCGGTGGCCACCAGGGGCAACTCTGGGCTGGCCTACCGGAAGTTTGGACAATCTGAGTGTGCCCTGAGAACGAGATATGTGCAGCTCCTATCGGGATTTGTCAGCACATTCGGGCGGTGTTGCTGGACTTGTTTTACCATTGTCAAGGATGTCTTGTAACCAGGATGCCGAGTCTGATCGGAATGTCTCAGGAGAAGGAATATCCTTCGTTGACCGTGAGAGCTTGTGATGGGCTAAGTTGGGACTCCCCTCCAGGGATTTGAACTTTCGAAAGCCGTGCCCGCGGTTATGGGCAGATGGGAATTTGTTAATGTCCGGTTGTAGATAACCTGAAACTTCACTTAATTAAAATGCACCAACCGCGTGTGTTACCGTGATGGTCTCTTCTCGGCGGAGTCCGGGAAGTGAACACGGTGTTGGAGTAATGCTTGACGTAGGTTGTTCTAGGAACACTTCTTGATCATAGTTGTTCGACCGTGCTTTTGCCTTCTCTTCTTGCTCTCTTTTGCGCATATGTTAGCCACCATATATGCTTGTCGCTTGCTGCAGCTCCACATCATACCTTGCCTTACCTATAAGCTTAAATAGTCTTGATCACGAGGGTGTGAGATTTGTGAGTCCCCGTGACTCACAGATTCCTTCCTAAACCAGATGTAGGGACCGATGACACCGCTCCAGACGATGCGATTGAGCTCAAGTGGGAGTGCGATGAAGACTCTTGTCGTTACTATGTGTCTTTCCCAGATGATCAGTGGTGGTGCCCAGTTGGGGCGATCAGGGACTTTTTCGCATTTGGGGGTTTATCTTTATTTTGGTACCGTAGTCGGACCATTAGTGTATTGGATGAATGTAATGTTATTCATGTATTTTTGTGACGTGGCGAGTGTAAGCCAACTACGTATCTTTTCCCCTTTAATTATTTACATGGGTTGTTGTGAAGATTACCTCACTTGCGACATTGCTTTCAATGCGGTTATGCCTCTAAGTCGTGCTTCGACACGTAGGAGATATAGCCGCATCGAGGGCATTACACACACACACACACACACTTTTTTCACTCACTCTTTCTATTTCACACACACACTCTCTCTCTCTCTCTAATGGATGTTTTGGAAAGTCAAACCTCAGAAAAGTTTGACCAGGTATATGTGGAGAAAAACATTTACGTCTGGAACGATCATTAGATTCATCACTACATGTACTTACTTCATACTATCATTTATCTTTGGTATTGTAGATATAAGTAATTTCTTTATAAACTTGGTCAAAGTTTCAAAAGTTTGACTTTAAAAAAAATGTTGGCACTACATTATCGAACGGAGAGAGTAGCTCTTTCTCTCTTTCTGCTACTCCCTCCATTCCAAAATAGATGACTCAACCTTAGTACAACGTTAGTACAAAGTTGAGTCATTTATCTCGGAACGGAGGGAGTATCTCTCATGGGCCTCCCCTCCCACAAGAACTCTCTATACCGACAGATTATACGCTCACCATGTCAGCGTATAGCTCCGTATATTGTTTAGTTGACTGGTCAACTAGTCCACATGCTGCCTTGTCAGCTCGTGTTCTCTATCTTCGTGTGCTGGCCCATGTGGTAGTGGGTGAAAATAAGTAAACTAGAGGCCCATCCGACACGCAGTGAAGTAAACAAAGTTGAAACCACTCGGCGGGGTAGCACCCCACACGCTAGTAAATTGAGGGTGCATTGAGGACACACTTCTTCCGTGTGAAGGACGCACTCGCACACAATTCACCACTGCGCGGCGGCATGCATAGAAGGACACACTCGCGCACACCCAGTAGGCCATCACACAGCACAGACTAGCACACGTATACACCGGCGTCGCCGCCGGTTGAGATGGAAGGCGAGGAAGCCAACAAGCAGGGGCGACTCGAGACAAAACCGCACCCGGCAAGCTTGGACTTCATCAGCAGCCTCAAGATGACATGCTGCTCGTCATCATTAGCCTCCTCCCCACCAAATCTGTCGTGCGGACCACCCTGCTCTCCTGGCGGTGGCGCCCCCTCTAGCGCCGCGTCCCCCTCAACCTCACCGTCGACAGCTCCCTCTGTGACGGGGATTGCAAACGAATGGTTGCAGTCTCCAAGATCCTTTCATCGCACCCTGGGCCAGCCAGACGCCTTGACATCTGCATGTTCAGTACCAACTGCAAGGTCCAAGCCAAGTTCGACGAGTGGTTCTTATCCCACGCCCTAGATCAGCTCGAGGAGCTCAACTTTGAAGTTGGACGATGTCGCTCTCTGCCGCCGTCCGCGCTCCACCTCACGCCGATGCTATGTTGCACCAGCTTCAGCTCCTGCTATCTTCCCCAGATTAATGCCGCACCCGCCCTTCTGCTCCCTGAACTCAAGCAGCTTGACCTCTTCGACGTTGGCATCTCGAAGCAGGCTATGGAGCACGTGCTCCGCAGCTGTACTGCGCCCGAGTACCTTCGTCTTGAGCAGATCCATGGGTTCATTAGCCTCCACATCGCCTCGACGAATCTCCGATGGATTTTTGTGTCTTGCTGGCCCTACAACAACACATCAATTGGGAAGAGATCACTCCAGCTGTTCCACGTTATGGACATTGAGAATGCGCCTTTCCTTGAGAGATTGCTTGTATCTGGTCTAGAAGGCCCAACAAAAATCTGGGTCATTGACGCGCCGAAATTGACAGCGTTGGTGTACTCGTCTGCCAAATTGTTTGAACTCTTTATTGGATCCATAATCGTTCAGGTACAACACTCATCTTCTTCTCTGTCTTCTTGAAATTGACATTTTTAAATTTCTTCTTGATGTACTTACGACCGTCTTCCAGAAAATGATTCCCACAAGCTTGACCCAGTCTATGCGCACAGTGAATATCTTGGCAATAAAATCTATCGGCCCCAATCTGGATCAAGTTGTTGGATTCCTTACATGCTTTCCGAGCATGGAGAAGCTACTCATCGAGGTGAAACTTCTTTCCTATTAGTAAACGGCAATCACAACGTAGCTCAATGTTTTCCCAAATTACGATGACAAGTGTAGTGTTCACAATTGCATCTACGCACTGCACCGAAAGAAATGTTTTTAGTATTTTTTCTCACGTGATCACCTACATTGTTTTTTTGTTGTACTACTATATTAGCCTAGGCTAGTCATAGTGGAAAGTAACTTACACTAGTAACTCTATGCTGGTTTACTCTTCCTATCAAGTACTACCTCCGTCCTGGTTTACTCTTCCTATTTTGTAGTAGAGTATCAAATTTTGACCATAGATTTAACTGACAAAGTGTTAGTGCATGTCACTAAAAATTATATCATTGCATTCATATTTGAACATAATTTCAAATGGTATAATTCTTGGTGACATGCACTGGCATTTTCTTAGGTAAATCTATGGTCAAAATTTTACACTAAATACGAGGTAGTACAAAAGTGGGCTATAACGGCCCTCCACTATGTAGGCCAAAACACGTGCCAAATTCACTTGTGATGCATTTGGCATCGATGCCCCTCCATTGCTCACCTGGTGCCCCAATCTGGATCACCTACATTGCCCCGATGCCAAATTAACTCACGCAATGAAAAACACTTGTGTGGAAGAGGGAGAGGACTGAGGCAATAAATAAACACTTGTTTGGGAGAGTGAGAGGCTGGTGTCGTTGGTTTGATTGATTTGTTTATACCTGTGGGTCTGTGTGCACAGCGGTGCCAACTCTCTTACATCGTGAGAGCGGTGCCAAAATCTTTTGGTTTGACATCGATGCGTATTATGTGGCATACTTTTGAGAAATATGGCATCGGCCACATAGTGGAAGCCAACAAATGCCTAAGCTCTTCACGTGCTCATAGGTAAATGAGACAAAAAGAGAAAGAGAGAGAGAGTGAAAAAATATCACTAGCCAGCCAACCCTATCATATGAGCGAATGATATTGGTACCTCTTGATGACGCCGCAATCTTATACAACCAGCTGCTCTAATATGTTCTCTTCTTTTGCAGATAAAAAAAGACCCGAAAGGAAAAATGTGCTGCACTATAACAATCTCATCGAATTCCTTGATCTCCATGTTACAGAAATTGATTTGATCGACTACCGAGGCAGCACACCTGAGAATAAATTGGCCAGGTTCTTTGTTCTAGAGGCAAGTGTGCTCATGGTAATGAGGTTTGGCGTTGTAAGGCGCAACAATGAATGGCGTGCTGATCACCGCAAGCATCTAAGCCTAAATGACAAAGTCTTCGCAGAAGCTGAATTTGTTTTTGAAACATCAAGTGGCCAGATATTCGAAAATTTATTTGCCCATTAGTGACTTGTCAGGGCGGTGGATTTTAGTTTGTACGATAATGCTGCATCCACCTAAAGTAACAAAAGTTCTTACGTAAACTTCCTAGTAATTCCCTCTTCGTAGGTGCAGCATTACTTCTAACATTTGTAATATTATTTTGAAACTTGTAATATTGTCGTGTCATATTCCTGCGTTTTCAAAATCCTGCGAATCAAAGAGGTCCTGAGTTGGTGATGATGTTGTGCCTGCCATCTTCCACCAATTGCCATCAGATCTAGATCTCACGCATACAAACCAAACTTATCCAGTTTTGCAAAAAGATGCCCGCACTTGTTCCCTATTTACAAACAACTACTTGTCTCTCACAATCAGCCTTATCTCCACCCAACCACATCTAGAAGGCCATGGAAAAATCTGGCACGATGGCCGCTGCCGGCGGCGTCCACCCCCAATCTTGGTGTTCCGTGCAATGCACGGGCACCTACGCACGGGAAATGTTGTCGAACACAGCTAAGTTGTAAGGAGGCTAGCTCTACAGCCATGATGATAGTGATTGCAAATAGTGAGGCTGACTATGGTATGCTGAACACGACGCCTATACTTAGGTGTCATCTCCGGCGCAGGGTCTTGTCAATTCACTATGAGGAGCAACACGTAATAATTTGACCAATGGGTAGTACAAAGCTACTAGTACATTGCTAGTAGTACTACTAGTACTTGCACCACCGTATGGATTTAGTAGTACTACCACGTCCATATGGATTTAGTATTTGACTAGCAATATCTAGTAAAGCATGTCACAAAAATGTACTACTCCCTCTATAAATAAATACATGGTGTATTGTTTTATTCCTATCGGCGAGAGAACTTAATGTCTTTTTGCTAATTAATAGGATTACATGCAATGAACTAACCACTGCATCTCATGTTTAGTAGTCTCAAGTCATTGAAAGCATGGGGCCCCACATCTCTCATTGGTTGATATGTCATGAAATAAGAAATGAGCAGGGAGTTAAGTGTTTTGGGATTACAAAACATTTTTGGTTACATGCATTAACATTTTATTAGTTAAATCAAAGGTCAAAACTTGGCGCAAAATGCAAAGGGGGCCAATAAACCAGTAAACATCAAAGTTCTCTCGTTTGGCCCCAACTAGAGGTCCGGTGAGATGACTATACTGCACCGACACGGAGGGGGACGCAACTTCATTGACTTACTGCACCTGCCTTTGGATGTATGACACGTGGGCCCAGGAGGTGGCTGGTCCGCCTGTCATACAGCCAAAGGCAGGTGCAGTAGAGGGCCGAGGAGTAGATGGCCAACACGCACGTGAATTCAACGCAGTCCGCACTTCTCATATAAAGGCTCCCCGCCAGTCCAATCTATGAAATCCTACGCACCTACGCACCCTAACCAAGGGCAAGAGTGATCCCTCCAATCGCAAGATCAGTTGACTAGAAGCTAGACCCATGGAAGCGATGAGCATGAGCATCAGCCGGCTGTGCCGGATGGTCCACAACGCCAGCCGGCCAGGCACTGAGGAACGTCTCCAGGTCGTGCTTGAGGCCGCCTGAGTGAGAGGCCGCTTGGAAGAAAGCTTCATCTCCTTGTTCGACAAGGTCCTCGTCGGCTTCCTCGACAAGTTCACCGTCGTCAAGAAGCTCGCGGACGACCTTGATGTACGCCTCCAGCCCATGCGCCCAGGCTCTGCAATGCCCGCCACCCTCAAGGGCCTCTACGGTGACAACCTCTTCGACGCACTGGTGGCCTTGCGACTGCCCGCCGTCGTGCCAGAGAATGTCCACCTCGAGGCCGCGCTCGCCATGCAGCCCCTGGCGCAGCAAGACACCGTCGACATAATCACTCACATCTATGCGCAAATCATCCACAAGGACTACTACGTGCCAGAGGAGGACGATAGGTCACTGGCTTTCTTGACCCGCAGGGCAACCTTGGACGACATTGTTCAGAAGCACGTTGAGCTCAATGCTAACGCCGCTGCTCCTCACACGTCGGTTGGTGACCCGGTGCACTAGGGCATGAGGATGTCGTTGATGGATCCGTATGTATCTTTATCTTTCCATCAAATCCATGTAGTAGTATATGGTACTACTAGTAATTATCTTACCTTTCGCATCAACTTCATAATTTTGTACGTACTCCATGCATGAACCCGCCAGAACCTAACTTCTCATTACTCTAGGGAAAATCGTTATTTCTATCTATCGGTCGCGCCATGGCGCAGAACCAAAATTTACAAGTTACAAGTTCAAAAGGAAAAGCTTACCGTGTTCACGTCGCACCCCGCTGCCCACACCGTTGGTCCGGCATGCCGCTCAAGGGGAATGCGTGTTGTGTTGCATTTTCACTTACAAGTGGGACTGCAGTTGAGCAAACCGATTATCGGAAAAACCCCCACCCTGCCCAGCGCGCGATGGCTGAGAAAACAGGAGGGAGAAGAGATGGTTGTAGCATGGAATCCAAGAAAATTGGTGTCGGATGGGACTCGTGTGGGTGGCGTGTGTCGTACTGCTAGATGTGAATGCTAGTTATGGCCCATGCCACCCCACCATATCGAGCCTATATTGATGTTCTTGTTACGTACAAAAAATTTCCTGGAGTCCATGCTTACCCCTCCTCTATCTCTCTTCTCAGCCAGCCAGCAGATGCGTGGAGCCCATCGTCTGTCTGCTCACATGCGGTCCCACGTGTCAGTGAAAATGCAAGAGGACCCACTGAACCTGCACATCTTTCACCTCGACGTGCTGGTGATGAAAAACAAATCCAATAAAGATCTTCGGTGGCCGCTTTTGGAGTTACTCAAGAGTAGTAAGATTCTATTTACAGTTTAACCCAAGATGCACATCACGTGGCTTCAACTACCACTCCATTTTCCTGCATGACATGACCTGGATGCTGGATGTCCCACGTGTCGACAAAAGGAGGAAGAACTCGACCAAATCTTCTCAACATTTAGACCGGAGGAGTAGGAAACATGGCAAGCCATGTGCATACGTCATACTACGTACAAGCCTACCTCATGCAGTAACGCTATCACCATATTTCTCGTCCTCCGTGCGACGCCTAACTATTGGTTGGATCAATGTGATGTCGCAACTTCATACTACTATGGATGCTGGCTATACTACTATGGCACTAACACTCCAAGAAGTGAGTTGAAAACCATTTATAAATTGAGTTTATGACATGCATATGCAAATCTACCATTCATTACATACAACAAGTCATCAACACACAACGGCAACGAGGATACATGTTGGATTATAGATTAGTTCCAACAAAACATTCTAGTAAATACTAAAGTTTTCATCACACAGCAAATAACAAGAAATGAAATGAAGTTCAGCTCAACCACTCCTTGGCATTGGAAACGCTTGCTTTGAACCAGAAGAGTTTGTGTCAGAAGGGCCAGCTACTGTCAATCTCGAGACCAGCGCAGGAATGATCATCCAGGCTGAAGCGGCCTATTTCATGACCCATATTGTGATAGCCACGGTAGGGAAGCATAGCAATGTCCGAGGTATAGATACAATTGCTTCTCATAAATGGTAGTAATGTTGTGTCAGCAGCAGCTGGATCACCTTTCACCATGATTGGATAGTTTTGTCCAAGGAAGAGCGAGTTTCCTCCAAGAGTATCAATACTAAACTAGGGAGAAGGTGTTGGCGCTAGCATAGTAGTATCCATCTCGAATACCCTGCAACGGATGTTGGAATAGGTCCAGAGAGTGCGACCATGGGAGACAACACCTACTTCCTTAGTCACATCAGCGGTGCCCTGTATATAGACAAGAAGAGGTGATCCATCGGAATAAGTTGCCAGGTGCCACTGAGTATATGGGTCCTCATGCGCGTGGTCATCATTATCGTCATCTCCCCCTTGGTTATAAAAAATTTCAAGTATAGGTGGTGGAATGTTCACAGGACCTTGGAAAAACAAAAAGGTTAATTAGTAAAGGGAAACTAGCTAACCGCATGCACGTGGATGAAACAATTATAATTACGGTGGAAGATAAACGTACCGAAAGCATAAGGATTCCATGCAAAAACAGTGCCACGAGTGGTGGCAGCAAACACAAGACCCTCGTATTGAATTGCATCACAATAATCATCCTTGTATATAAACTGATTTTTGAGCAATATCCGTCCAATCGAACTATGAAGGAAGGCAACAAGCTTGTCGAAGATAGCAACAACTACATATTCCATTAAATCCCAAGAGAGGTCGGGAACTTGACAAATTGCTATCTTCTGTAGACGATAGTCACCATGACCATAGTTGAAAGTACGGTCATAATCGGTGTGCTCAACCTCTCAGCATTCTAAGATTTTTGGAAGTGGAACCCGGTCATGAGTGTACACATTCACATGTTTCAACTCGCAGTTGGACCCAATATAAACAACCCAATCTCCATTTGTGCCTACCCAAGCCTTACCCTCAAGCGATGGCATCTTAACATCACATGTATCATTATCAAGCGGCACTAACTTGCACAAGGCGAGGGCTTTGTCGTCCGCACGCCAGTGAGCATGGTCATGGTGATGAAGATACGGGATATCAAACCGCTCATGAACCCTTGGGTTCGTTGTAATGATGTTATTAGTTGAGTCGAGAATGGTCTTGAACGAACCTGCCATGCTAGCCGAGGTGATGACGTCGCACCAATCAATGAGTTCCTCCACCACGTCATCATTCAGATCGGGGCAACAATAACGGGGTCGTTTCCGGTCGGTTCCCTCCATGGAGAAGACGATCGAACAATTGCAGAAAGAAGGATGAAGGCAAATGGTGGAGGGAGGAAGAGCGTGCGACAATAGTTCGAAATCGAGAGGGAAAGGCGAAGAGTCGGTGGATGGTTGCCACAGTACATGAAGAGGCGCCCCGGCCTACATAGACATCCGTTCGGAAATTGTACACAAGGACTAGCCGTTGTCTCACTGACATGTGGGAGCGGGACCACATGTCAACGAAGAGGCTAGTGGGGAGCGGACGGTTGCCACAGAGGTCACACACTAACGACAAGGCCATCCTGTCAAACCTAGTGCCCCCGCGGGATGGCTTCCATCCCCCACACGAGTGAAGCCACTTGGCACC
Source organism: Triticum urartu (assembly GCF_056163025.1). Lineage (NCBI taxonomy): Eukaryota > Viridiplantae > Streptophyta > Magnoliopsida > Poales > Poaceae > Triticum > Triticum urartu. The sequence goes on from NC_141874.1 coordinate 324,720,228, forward strand.
CCCACACGGTTGGTCCGCGACGCCGCAAGCCCAACTCCAGCGTGTGCCGCTCGGATGCGCGCTTGCTCAGCCCCATTTCCCTCAACGCCCCGGAGCTACCCAACCACGGCTACGTGTTTTGTGCACCTGGCGACCGGATTTGGAGCGGATCCGGTCAGGCTTGAGCTCGCTCAGTTGTGGTAGGCCGCGCTGCGCCATGGACTGGACGGGCACCAGGCCGAAAGGCCCCGACGAGGCTGCAAGGCCGCATGTAGGTACTGACTCCTCCTCTAGCCGCTCAGATCTACACTATCGGTGGTCCGCCGATAGATACATGAATGGCGGTCGGTCGGGCTCGGTGCTGGCCCAAAAACTCGTCGGCACACCGTTACCACTCATTACGTGCGACGACTGCCCAAAGAAGGTCTTACGCCATGTGTCTACAACACCGGAACATCCCGAATGGGTGTTCATCAAGTGCTCAAACGATGGGGTATGTGCTAATTTAGCTTTAGTTGTGCTCTCGGATTAGACTTGTTGTGCTAACTTAAAATTTTATTGTGTAGAATGGATGCAAGTTTTGGTATTGGGAAGAAGAGTACATCGATATATTCATGGAGCGCAATTTAGTAGATGTTGTAGCACTTTTAGCTAGCATAGAGGCTAGAGATGAGACTAGTGCACTTGTTGATATAATAGAGGCTAGACATGAGACTAGATGTAAGGAAGAAACGTCTAATTCTTTACACCCGAATAAGAAAGAAGCACGCAAGATTGAGCCTCCGTAGATCAACAATGAATGCATCGAGAAGGCACTAATCCAACTTACAGGAGTAGTTATGGAAGTTGGATATCTTCTAAAATGTATTCTTGTGGTTCTTGTTTTCTTTGGTCTTGCTTTTCTAGTCAAACTTTGGTGATGTATTTCCATGTACCAAAAATCAATGATGAAAAAAAGATATGTGTTTGCAAAGAAAAATGTACGCAACTGGGATGCGTCCCCATGTTGGGAACACGGCCACCGCATCCAAGAAATGGCCCGAACACGACAAAATCCGGGCAAAACGGAGGTACGTTTGGGGTCGTGTGTTGGAGTTGGCCTTACAAGTGGGACCGCAGTTGAGGAAATCGACTATCGGCAAACCCCCACCTTGCCTGTGGCGCGATGGCTGAGTTAGAGAAACAATGAGGTTGAAGAGATAGGTGTAGCACGGACTCCAAGAAATATGGTGTCAGATGGAAGTCGTGCTGGTGGCGTGTGCCGTACTCCTGGACGTGAATGCTTGTTCTGGCCCATGCCATGCTACTAGTACTCCAAGTAGTAGTATATAATAGTAGTAGTATCGAGGATTTGATGTGTTGTTTATGTACAGTGAACACATTAACATATGGCCTACCTCACACTATAGCCAAATTTCCTGGAGTCTGTGCTAGGTTAAAAAGTTTTCTTTGTGACGGTGGGTGGATGGTCTCATGTTTAAAACTTGTTGTATTACGTACGTAGATGTAGAGATAGTGTAGCATGTGAAGCTAGTACAAATAGTGTACTATTGTTGATTGGCCTCATCCGATAACCTGCTGCAATGCACGTACAATTATGTATTCGGAAAATATTTTTTTGCCTTGTCGCAGCACCCACTCAGAGAAGCGACTCGAAAGCCATTAATAAATTTAGTAAGTTTATCACACGCATATCATTTTGTTACATACAATAGGTCATCAACCCACAACGACCACGAGGATACATTAAAAATACTGAAGTTTTCATCACACAACAAATAACAAGCAATGAAATGAACTTCAACTCAACCAATCCTCGGTGTTGGAAACGCTTGCTTTGAACCACAAGTGATTCTCTGGGAAGGGCCAGCTACTATCAATCTCGAGACCAACGCGGGACTGGTCATCTAGGCTGAAGCGGCCTACTATATCACGACTAGGGTAGGGAACCACCACAATGTCTGAGGTATAGATACAGTTGCTTCTCATAAATGGTAGTAACATTGTGTCAACAACAGTTGGATCGCCTTTCACCATCATTGGATAGTTTTGTCCAAGGAAGAGCGAGTTTTCTCCAAGACTATCAATATTGTAGCAGGGAGAAGGTGTTGGCGCTAGCACACTAGTATCCATCCCGAATACAATGCAACGGGTGTTGGAATAGGTCTGGAGAGGGCAACCATGGGAGACAACACGTGCTCCCTCGGTAGTAACAATCTCATTGCACTATATGTAGACAATAAGAGGTGATCCATCGGAATTAGTTGCCAGGCGCCACTAAGTATATGGGCCCTCCTCATCCTCATGCTCGTGATCATCACCATCGTCATCTCCCCCTTGGTTATAAAATTTTCCAAGTATAGGTGGTGGAATGTTCATAGGACCATGGAAACACAATAAGAAGGTTAATTAGTAAGGGAAACTTGCTAACCCGCATGCATGTGGATGAAACAATTATAATTATGGTGGAAGACAAATGTACCAAAAGTACGAGGATCCCATGCAAAAACAGTGCCACGAGTGGTGGCAGCAAACACAATATCCTCGTATTCAATTGCATCACAATACTCATCCATGTACATAAACTGATTTTTGAGCAATATCCATGGACGAACCTTGAATCAGTAACGACAGAAACAAGCTTGTCGAAGATAGCAACAACTTCATAGTTCTAGTAATTCCAAGAGCGGTTGGGAACTCAACAAATTGCTATCTTCCTTAGATGACAACCACCATGATCGTATTTGAACGTACGTAGATCATCTATGTGCTTAACCTCAGGGCACTCTGAGATTTTTGGAAGTGGAATCCACAGACGAGTGTACACATTCACAAGTTCCCACTCGCAATTTTACCCAATATAAACAACCCAATCTCCATTTGATCCAGACCAAGCCTTACCCTTAAGCGATGGCATCTTGACATCACATGTATCATTATCAAGCAGCATCAACTCACACAAGGCGAGACCTCCCGTTGTCTGCGCCCATGCGAATAGGCTTATAGCGAAGAAGATAAGGGAGACCAAACCGCTCCTGGACCCTTGGGTTCCTTGTAATGATGTTATTAGTTGAGTCAAGAATGGTCTTAAACAAACCTACCATGCTAGCCAAGGTGATGACGTCGCACCAATCAATGAGTTCCTCCACCGCGTAATCTTTCAGATTGGGGCAAGAATAACAGGGTCATTTCTGGCTTGTTCCCACCATGGAGAAGGCGATCAAACAATGGCAGAAAGAAGGGTGAAGGCAAATGGAGGAGGGAGGAAGAGTGTGTGACAGCAGTTCCAAATCGAGAGGGGAAAGCGAAGAGGTGGTGGACGGTTGCCACGGTACACGAAGAGGCGCCCCGGCCTACATAGATGTCCGTCCGGAAATTGTACAAAAGGACTCACGTTGTCTCACTGACATGTTGGAATGGGACCGCATGTCAACGAAACATGGTGTGTCATTTCTCGTGCAAAATGCGATTTGGCCTCGTTGGCCCGAAGTGCCGCATTATTTCTCGACTTTATTTTTTTAATGGTGTGTTGTTCAGTTTTAAAGCACGACTAACTGGTATTGTATCCATAGAAAATATAAACTACTCTACCACTACTCCACCTCTAGTACTAGTAGTATAAAAAAGATATATAGGCTGGAGCTTGAGCGCTTTCTTTCTAAGGGCTGCCCACTTGCTTCTCACACTATCACCCTCTCTCCAGATCTAAAAAGACGGCCTCTGTCTCCCTCCTCACCGGTGGTCACAGATCTGCCGGGGAAGAAAAGGACGTGCAGCGTTGACGCACTCCTCGTCGGCAAGCGAGGTCATGCACTAACGACAAGGCCGTCCTCTCAGACCTAGCAGCCACGCGGGATGGCCTCCGTCCCTAAGCTCGCTGCCGTAGTGTGTGCGGAGGACGACGACCATGAGTGAAGCCACTTCCCGCTGACACTCAAGTATCGTACCTCTTTTCGAACCATACCGTTGTTCTATTGCCCCATCTGCCACGTTGCTGCATGTGGATCTTTTTCCACTCCACCATCTTCCCAATTTGCTATCCTCTGCTCTGCTGGTCACGCACACGAAAACCTTAATTTGCACTATTAAAGGAAACCCTACTTCATGCAGACTAATCCATGTCTGGGTTGAATAAGGAAAGGTAGGGAGATTGTACTGTCCAAGAGAGTAGGCATTGAACCCACATCTAGGTTGAAAAGGGGAACTCGGTAGCTAAGGAACGAGTCTCGTGTCTCTTGGTTGAAGAAGGGTAGAAAGGCATGACAACACAATAGAGAATGACCAGGTCGATCGGTTTGTTGTTCTCACATAGGAAAAGGTGGCCAAAGAGAACAAAAATGGGACGTAATCCACATATGCTGCATTGATATTTGTTGCTCCAGGCAACCATACCTCCCTCACCACTCTATGTGTCCATGGAGGTACATCGTACTGGTGCGCCCATTGTCTGAATGGGCCTCCCATGCTCTTATTGCCACTTTTTTGCTATTAGTATAACGCCAGCAGTCAAGTCAAGCAATGCTACTGCTAAAGTGATGCCACATTTAACTAATGCCACACTCAGTCTAATGCCGCCGATAAATTTAAGCAATGCCATTTAAAGTCACTGGATTATTTCAGGGTTAGCCGTTGATTGTGGATGTATTAAAGATTTTTCAGCTAAGGCATTCTAATGCTATTGCGCAACCAGTATACCAACGATGAATCTTATTACTACCTTCAGATTTTTGCATTGTTAATGCTTATAGATTACATACCTCACTTTCATGAGATAAGTCAATTTTTTGTACAGTGTCAAGAGGAAAGGTCAAGAGTGGACACCTCCTCCTCCGGCAGTTCTCTTGATTCGTTCGATCAAGTTTTTATGTTTGACCGATTATCAAGATTGGGATAGCAATTTTTAGCTCCCCTCGAGTTTGAAATGATATTTACCTTGAAGGTACATGGTTTGCAAAAAATTTTATACTTCCATTAGTTAATAATGCTAGTTACCTTCAGACTTTTGTATTTGGTTTAATGCTCATGCACATCTAGTATACCAATGTTGAAGCTTGTTACCTTTACATTTTGTATTTTTAATTCTTATAGAAATCTTCCAGTGCTAGAGTTTATTGAAATCTGTTCAGTAAAGCCATTGTACAGTACCCTATAATAAAATAACTACTCTACTATTGCACTAGCCACTGGATTAGTGTATATTTGTACTAATCGAATGGTGTTGCATCAACGTACGGACATAAATAAAGTGTGGCAAGCTTTCCAGAGATGTGCTCAAGAAAATAACTACCTATTTTTCTAAATACTAGACATTGGGTACTTTAAATTGAACTGTGAAAAGGTCTCATATTGAGGAACAGAGGGTGTAGAGTTCACTCAAATTATCCCGGTAAAGCTAGTCACACCTTTGTTAAAATTTATGTTCATTATGTTATCGAAGGAGGTTTGTATGTCTGTCTCTAATGCCTGTCGACTACATACCTGACATCATGATGTAATGTTAAGTCATCTCCTTTTGTATAGTTCCATTGAATTATCAAGGCGGTGATGGCATTTTGTTTTAGTTGAACTGCAAAAAAATATGCTTAAAAGAAGAGGAAAGGTGAGGAATGTTTCAATTTTTCAGAAAAAACTATGTATGCCTTCCTGACATCAGCCGTTGTTGCCTTATTTATTCCTTCAAACAGGTGGTTAGAAACAGTCTTCCTACCTTTTCCCATGTAGAAATTGGAATGCTTATATTTGTGAGTCTATGCTTCAACTAGTGCCACTTTTGTAGTAATCACACTTTCAATATCTATGCAAACAGGGATGCTCGATATTAGTGGAACTGCACAAAAAGTCCAAATGGTTCAACATTAGGAGCATGTTTTCTTCCAAACCTTTATATCCAATTGGTGGCACTATGAGCTGTTCATTACGAAGATACATGGTTTGCTACTATCTTGCTACTCTTTTTGTACTGTCATTAGATAGTAATACTAGTGGTTTGCATGAGAATTTATTGGCAAGGTGGACCTGCATTGGAGGTGCAGGACAGGATTCAATGATTGGATGCTCAATTTCGGTTGTATCGATTTCACCTCTTCCATCACTGCGAACATGGATATCCTTGGACTGATGAAGAATAGGCGCTATATTTTTGCTCAAAACCAGCAAATCAATTCAGTACGAAATTTTCCAGGGCAAAACATGATTGTATCAAATTGTCCAGTGTAAAACATGACAGATGCTAAGTGGAAGAGATGTGTTTAAACCGAAAATGCAAGGTGGGGTATATGTTTACTAGGTGCTTGATATTTGTGCAGACAGAGATGTCTGCCCGTTGCTATTTGGCAAACAAACAAAGTGACCACATGTCACACCCTGATTTTCAAGCCACAACACTTAAGTTAATAAATCATGATAAAGTGTGGTTTGACAAAAAACTTTTGCATTATTTGGCTTTTATTTGGAGTTGGTTTTCTCTCTTTGTTTTTCAAGTGCTCTTTAAAGTGAACACAACTCCACCTTATATACTTCATCCCTTTGCTCCAAACTCCTGCCCAATGATCATGCCATGTGTATAGTGCAATATAGTATTTTCTTACAAAAATAATTTGGCCAAAAAGTATTTTCTAAAATTATTTTTCCAAAACCTCCCGAATTGAGGTTTGCACTACAAGTACTTCATTTGGGGTGTGAAAAACATTTCAAAAAGTATATTTGACTCCTATTAGATATAGGACTCCCATGAACCACAAAAATATAATTTTAAAAGTTATTTTGCTATTTTATTTAAAGGCTTTTTCTTAAGGCCGGAAATGGTCCTTAATAGGTTAAAATTATCTAACTGTTTCAAAAATATTTGAGAAAATTTAGGGAAACTCATAGGACATATATCTTACATATATAAGAGTTTAAACACATGGTCATGTTCAGAATATTGGATAAAACACCCCAAAATCATTTCTTCCCATTTCAAGAATTTGAGATATTTGTATAAGAAATATTTTCAAATAAATCCAAGAAAATTCTAGCAAGTCACATATGTATAATGTGCGGATCATGCAAAGTTTCATCTCAATCAAAATCATTTTGGTTCACGAAAGTGCCCCAAAACCCTCTCTGTCCAGATCCAAGTTTGAACAACTCTACATTGCGAACTTATTCCAAATGACCCCAATCTTTGTGGACATGCTCAAAACCCCAAAGGTTGACACTACACCAAGTTGTACATCAAGGGGAATGGTTGTGCATGACAAGATCTTGGTAAAGGCATTTCTGTGAATTTCATGGGTTTACAAAAGTTGCGTTGGCAACTTTACCCAAATGAACTTAAATTTGGTGGAACACCCTATTTCTATATGCAATCCCATCCTGTTAAGTCTCATGGCAAGTGTAATTTATTTTCTTGCCCAAACCAGCAACAAACACCTTCTGCCAATTTTCCAAAGACATCACTTTGACCTCTTCCACTAATTTCCATGGGCTAAACTTTTTGCCACAACCCCACCATGTCCTCCTCTACCGCCAGTAACAATTTCTACATCTCAGCTCAATGATTGAGGAGTGAAACCACCTCATTTACCCCTCTAGACAGCCCCTTTCCCTCTCTCTCTCAACACCACTCCTCTCCTACTGGCTCCCCAAGGCATCCAATGCCACTCCCCTCTTCTTTACTCTCCCCTAGAGCCGTCAGACATCAGTGGCCGTGCCCACAAGGCATATAAAATGCCATGGCATGCCAAATGCATGCTCCAGAGCATGCTACAGTGCGGCCAGACAATGTAGCCGCCCCCTGCCAACCACCTCCGGCCACCTCAGGCCTCCCCAGTGCTCCCGACGATGCTCCTGGGCATCCGCGACACACCATGACCTGGCCCCACTCTTGCTTCTCCCTCCTCTCGCCCCAGCTCGCATGCGCGTTGGCCACCGGAGCGCACCAGTGAGCGCGCTCACACGCGCAGTGCCCCTAGCCCCCCCTGCTCTCCCTCCCTTCTCTCCCCTCTCCCTAGCGCAACCCCACGAGCACCCCCGACACATCGCTGCAATCCCTTGTGACCCGTAGCGATGGTAGTGGCCTCGCCGGCACACTGGACCATGGTGGACCGTCCCCCGCCTATTTAAGTGCCTCCCCGAGCCCTCCTCTCCTCACCACTCACTCTCTCACTCCCCTAATCACCCCCTACACCACTCGCTCCTCTCGAGAAGCTCTCGAGCTCCGCCACGGTGGCTCGCCGTCATCCACACGGTAGAAGCTCTCCCCACTGCTCCTAAGCCCCGATCTGGAACCCCCACACTCCACTGATCCTTTCCCCCTGTTTCCCATCTCTGTAGCTGCCGGAAACGGCCAGAACCGCCGCCACCCGAAGCTCCTCCACCGTGCCTCCTCGTTGCCGGTGAACCAGGCCACCCCGGCGACCGCCACCGCCACCACCTGAAGGGCGACTCGACGCTGAGTCCAGCCGTGCCCTCGCCCGACCTCGTTGTGCCCTGCATCGTCGCCGGTGAGTTCGCCGTCCATCTGGACTCGGGGTTAGGGATGACACGCGGGCCCCGCCTGCCAGCCTCCCATCTCCATCGCCCCTCTCTCTCGCTGACGCCTAGGCCCCGACCGTCAGGTTTAAACCTGGCGCGTGCGTGCACCAGTGCGTTGGGCCACCTCCCTGACTGGTCCTACTACGTTGCAGCTGTTCTGGCCCAGCAGGCACAGTGCCCCTTCTCATTTTTATTTTCTATTAAACTTGCAAAAATTCCACATGCTTAAATAATAATCCAAATGAAATAATTCTGACTCATATATTCTTCTAAAAATCCCACCTATTTAATGGTGTAACTTTCATAAATATCCATCAAACTTTTCTGTACTGTTCAAATTTAAATTCAAATTTGAACAATAAAATCTCTGTTTGAAAATCCACTACTCTGTCCCTCTAACTCCAAATCCAAAACTAAGAATTTTTTCCCTCTTCGTTTTCCTCCTAGTATTTTACAAAAATAAGTTGACATTTTTCTGAGCATTTTGGTTTTTTTGTTTTACTATTGCCTTTTTTCCCGTTATTATTTTGCGACAATAGATTGCATTGCTGACGAAGGAATTGGACAAAAGACTTTGGAGACCCAGAAGACTTTGCTGAGCCAAGCAAGCAGCCATTTGACCATGTCTATGAAACCCCTTTTTATGCATGTCATATAGCACTTTATTATTGTTGCATCGGAATCATGATGGGATGGTCGCCACTTCGGTGGGTTGCCTTCGTTTCCTCCTTGTTGATACTTGCACTGTGCATGACCCTACCTTCCTATGAGGGTTATGCCGGTGGGAGTAGGTAGGATGCTAAGTAGTGCTACGCAAAAAGGGGATGGGTATATGAATGGTGATGGAAGTAATATTGGGTTCAAAAACTTTTCGAAAACCCCATAGGGTGCCACTTATGCCCGAGGGAGACAATGAGTTGGGTAACCACTTGATGACAAAGTGGTATACCGAGGCACGTTTGTGTGTGTTGTTTTCAAATCATATTGGTTTAAGTTGCGACCGTTATTCCAACCTTACATGTGCAACCACTCTACCCTTATATGGGATAGGGCATTATTGATTACATGGGCCGATACTAGCATGGTGCCCGCATTACTAGTGACAGGGGTGACACGAGGTCACCCTTGGGATGGGGTCATTCTTGGATAGGCAGCCATGACTATTTTCACAGGGCACCGGACACACCGTTGGTTCCCCCGTATGTGATGAATATGGGAGCGAGGCTCCACAATTTTAAGATGTGAAATGTTGGGCACGAGGGTTACTACCAATCGAGTGGACTCTATATTAGTGTCATCTAGGGAAAGAGAGTGATCGGGTGCTTAGCCCAGGTACTTGAGGTACCGCTGGTCGTGGATGGCACGGAAGTTCCCTGGATCTTGTGGGCAAAGTGTGCAACCTCTGCAGAGTGTAAAACTATTCGAATAGCCGTGTCCACGGTCAAGGGCAGTTGGGTAACCGCTCTTAGACTACGTCCACTTGTTTACAAACATGTGTGTGTGTTTGGGTAACTGGGAAGAACCACTTGGGTCAAGTCAAAGGACTTGACATGATTGAGTTGGGTTGATGCCCACTCCTTTTATGTCGATATCTGTAACCAGTCCCTATGGTTACTTAAATTCATATCATGCATGTTTTGCCAGTTGTTGAACATGTCATAGAACAACAAAATTAGCTTTCTACAAAAATTTACCTATATCCTGCATTGTTGTATCTCGAACCAAAACATGGGTTGCTTGCGAGTACATTCAAAGTACTCATTGGCTTGCCACTGGTTATTTAATTGGCCAGGCATGGAAGAGCAGGACTTCGAAGAAGAGTTCCTTGGTGACAAACATGCAAACTAGGAAGCTTCCCAGTCAGAATGCCTGTAGAATTAAGGCAGATGGCATGGGTTCTACTTACCAACGAAGATTTCCGCTGCTTGAGTTTATTTGATGTTCAGCCCCTATGGCTTTATCTATGTGAGACTTGACCATAATGGTCATACTTTGTGTAAGACGATATGTATGGATGTAAGACTCTTGTTATTTCAGCTTCTGTGTGTTTAGTGAGAATTGATCTCAGGGATCACTGGACACGTGCATTCAGTGATCTTGACTTATAGGTCGGGGTCCCCACAGAGCAGGTATTAGAGCCATCCTGACTGTAGGAAACCTTAGTTAGCATGGTCGTTAGTTAGGGTTAAACAAATTTTCAAAACCATCTATACCTTGCCTCTTTTTTGAGATTTCCCAAACCTAAGGGAGAATTTCCGTATTGACCTCCCCTATTCAACTTTTGTAGATGGTCGTCACCCCCTTGAGACTTCTTACGACGGGATTTCTATCACTCCTAAGAGATTGCCTCCAAAAATGCCATTATCCCTTGCTATCCATGTACACCCTGCACGAACTGGAAAATGTCGAGAAGGAGTTCTACGCCAAGGTTTTTGTGCCTGCCAAGACCTCACCCCACGGGTGGTTCTTCATTGGGCCGCCCATGCCAACAAGAGACCTGGCCATTCAGCAAGTGGCATACGAAGCGCTCCTCCATCTTCGAGACCTCCTTCCAGAAATGAAGGAAGAACACGCCACCCGCTACCTACCTAGCAAGAACGGATTTGGAGCCCCAACTCAAGTGATTATTTACCCAGAAGATGAGGATCCAACTCTCAAGCACCAGATCCGTTTCATCAATGAAGGAGACTACCTTGTACATCACCTTGCTGAAGCATTCCTCAAGGCTTGCCAAGACCTCCCTTCACTTCTGCACCTCCACTGCCTCGAGAAGAAGAAGGTGGTCGAGCGAGAACAGCAAATCATTGCCTTACAAGCCCACATTGCCAATCAGGAGCAGCAAATCGAGGAACTTCAGAAAGCCCACAACCAAGCCCCATGCAGGAGGCATAGAAATGGATTTCCATATCCACCTCGTAGAGGATCATCATCAAGCCCCCGACGACGTAACCCAAGACCGAATAACAACTTTTCTACTTCCATCACATTCCATGGGTGTGGTGAACTTGGGCATATTAAAAGGATGTGTCCCAATAGGCAGTCGACTGTCGCATACCCATTGGCACCACAAAGGGAACCCAAAGACTGAAGACCAAACGTCCTTCTCTCCGAGTAATAAAGCAAGCACGGCTACCAAGTCTGAGAACCCCTAGGGTAGGATTAGTCATGTACCCCCTATGCGCAGTCGAGTTCGTATGATGGTTCGAATGGAACCACAATCTGTGTTGCTTTTTTTTTATTTGTTTGTGTTTTGATATAATTTGCACATTTGCCCTAGGCAGCTTGTACGTGACTGTATCACCTATCATGTCTTAATGGAATTGTGTGTGGCGTTTTATGGCACTTGTTTGTTTACACTTGCACCATAAAACCCCCTTAGGCAATCCTATCCTCTATGCTACTTTTCCCTCTCATCTCTCTCCTCAACTGAAGGCCAACAAGACAAGATGCACCAAGGATTCTACTTCGGTGACCAACTAGACTTGAAGACTTTTTGCTACAGCTTCCTCGACCCAGTGCAACCCCGTAGAGTTATGTTTACCCCTCAAAGATCAGAAACCCATTCCTAGACCCTTCAGGACTTCACGAGATACCTCAACTTGAGTCCTTAACCACGTGCTTAACCCACAGAATTGCAAGAGAACCAGTTAAGCCTATGTCAACCTTGCACAACACTGGGATCATTATGGAACTAGTGGACATAGTGAACGGGCACACTATCATCCTAATATAGCACAAGAACTAACGATGCCATAGGGAAGACCAGTTTAAGGATAGAGTACAAATGACTTGATGAGTTTATATCAATGGCTTTGAGGAATTATATGAGACTATTTGCTGGATTATGAGGCTTTCATGTTGGTAGATGAACTTAGAGGGATCATGATTATAGATTAGCATAGCTTTCATTACCCCTAAGTAAACCGGATTTAGTAGGAAAATTATGATCGCAAGATGGAATTCTTGGACAAATAGGGATTTGTCTTAGCCAGGGGATATTGATAGGAGATAGTTGATATTACGATAATGACTTGTGGGGAAGTGTAGAAATTCTCGTTGGACATGAGATTTGGATTTAAATAGGTGATCCTAGTGGAGTATAGGTGGTGAGTAAGTCTACATGGTTCAGAGTAAATTGGATTTAGACCGACGATCTCGATCATTATACAATGTTTCTCGGTGGACGATAAACTAAGAGATTGGATTAATTGTCAGAGTTGATTTAGGTATCTATATAAGCTTGACCTTGGAGTTTACTTGACCATGATAATGGAAATTGGTGGACTGACTATAGTAAGGTATCCCTTTCAAGTATTTGGGGATTATAGGACATTAGAAGATCATGTGGAACACCATAGACATTGGATTTGTAGAATTAATGAATTATGTAGTTAATGGGCTTTTGGAGTTGATTCATAGGAAAGGAAACTAGATCTTGGAGTGGCATATGATTTGTTTCCTTAGGATAGAGATGCACTATCTTTGACCTTGGAAGAATAGGCTGAGCACTTGGATTGTGATGTTTAATTCAAGCTTAGCAGCTTGCATTCTTGAGTTATCCTTCCCTTGACATGGAGAAGGGCATTATAAAGCCGGTGTTAACTGTTAATGTAAGTCAGTCCTTCTAAAGCCTTTATCCTCAACTGCTATTTAATTTGCTCATACTCCTTTTTGTTTACTGCTGTTTAGTTTGTTGTTTCTACCAAAATGCATGTTCGCAAGAACCATAAGTTCTAAGTTTTACTTGTAAAACCAATTCCTTATTCATACCATGCACATTACTCAATACTCCCTATATGTATGCTTGTTTTTGTGGATCTATAATCCAGTGTGTGGTGAAGCAGCCCACGTTTGCACCTTGTTATCTCCTGTTTTATCTTACTGATGTGGCTCATGATATGTGTCATCTCCTTCATCTATGCTTGTTATGTTGACATGGTAATCTAGTAGTGTGGTGAAGCTCCCCGCATTATGAACAATGCCAAATTATGCTATTAATACTTTGAACTTACTCTTTATTTTCTAAATTGAAATTGGATGGAATTGACATCACGGTTATCATCTTTGTTTATACACGTGAAAAACTTGTCTTCTCTCTGCTTTGTTTCAGGGTGATATGCCTGATGGCATGCACAAGTCTGCTGAAGGTTGTGCGACAAACCCAACATATATTGCAGCAAAGAAGGCAAAACATCTTGAAGAAAGCGAGACACCCCCAAAGTCTTGTCATGATGAAGTGTTCAAGTTACTTGAGACTAGCAGTTATTTCCTGGAGCTTCGAGTGAAGAGTAGGCTTGCAATAGGGAAGACCAGTTTAAGAATAGAGTACAAATGACTTGATGAGTTTATATCAATGACTTTGAGGAATTATATGAGACTATTTGCTGGATTATGAGGCTTTCATGTTGGTAGATGAACTTAGACGGATCATGATTATAGGTTAGCATAGCTTTCATTACCCCTGAGTAAACTGGGTTTAGTAGGACAATTATGATCGCAAGATGGAATTCTTGGAGAAATAGGGATTTGTCTTAGCCAGGGGCTATTGATAGGAGATAGTTGATATTACGATAATGACTTGTGGGGAAGTGTAGAAATTCTCATTGGACATGAGATTAGGATTTAAATAGGTGATCCTAGTGGAGTATAGGTGGTGAGTAAGTCTACATGGTTCAGAGTAAATTGGATTTAGACTGACTATCTCGATCATGATACCATGTTTCTCGATGGATGATAAACTAAGAGATTGGATTAATTGTCAGAGTTGATTTAGGTATCTATATAAGCTTGACCTTGGAGTTTACTTGACCATGATAATGGAAATTGGTGGACTGACTATAGTAAGGTATCCCTTTCAAGTATTTTGGGATTATAGGACATTAGAAGATCATGTGGAACACCATAGACATTGGATTTGTAGAATTAATGAATTATGTAGTTAATGGGCTTTTGGAGTTGATTCATAGGAAAGGAAACTAGATATTGGAGTGGCATACGATTTGTTTCCTTAGGATAGAGATGCACTATCTTTGACCTTGGAAGAATAGGCTGAGCACTTGGATTGTGATGTTTAATTCAAGCTTAGCAGCTTGCATGCTCTACCCATGGATTTTTACATAGGGATAGCCATGCATATGAGTTTAGGCATAGTCGACACGTATGATTTTGCTATACCTCCCCTTGGGAGTCATGAGGATATGAATAGCATGAGTGATGGTTGGAGTTGACATATACAAGATGATGCTCTTGGTGAGATGATGTGAATTGTTTGAAAGGCTAGATAGAAAAATTGGCATCTCAGGAACTGTGAGGATAAGATGATATACGTTCACCCACACACTAGAATCCTTGGAACCCTTAAACCCTACCAAGCCACAACATGGTCCGATCATGACCATGGGCTTTGGCTATAGGTTAAGAAAACCCTGGCCAATACTCAACCGTTACGACCACCAATACCCCAGTCTACCTTATATAACCCGTGAACAGAGTCTTCATAGAATACTTGGACAAGTTGGGTGTCATCATTATTTGATGACATACTTGTTTACCCGAAGACGGAAGAAGAGCCAACAGTCAGAGGACATTTGCAGACCATCGTATCAATGAAGAAGAACTATACCAACCACCTCGTCAAGAAGTGAACTTCCTCGTCGAAGCCCATGTGTCTCTTCAAACCTCTTCTCTCAAGGGAACCAAGCATTTCCATGTCAAAAGGGAAGCTCACACCAAGATTTATCGACCCTCTCCAAGATCACTGCAAGAAGAAGAATAGACGGCTACCAGCTAGAGTTACCACCTAAGTCACCCACTGCGCACAACATTTTTCCACACGACACCACTCCAAAAATGTTTCCAACTTCCTAACTAGTCTGGTTTCTACAAGGACATCAATCACCGAGCCATCGACCAACGCAAGAGCCCCCAATTGCAATCTGGATCAAGCAGAATGTCATACACGAAGCCACGCCATCGAGTACTTCAAGGTTCAATGGAGCACCACTCGGAAGCACAAGCAATATGAGGACATGAAGACTATCCCAGATCTAGTTTTCGTATTCCTTTCCACGCCTAGTTTGGGAATCTCGGGGACGAGATTCTTGTAAGGGGGGTAGGTCTGTCACACCCTCATTTTTAAGCCACAACACTTAAGCTAATAAATCATGATATAGTGTGGTTTGACAAACAAACTTTTGCATTATTTGGCTTTTATTTGGAGTTGGATTTCTCTTTGTCTTTTTCAAGTGCTCTTTAAAGTCAACACAACTCTACCTTATATACTTCATCCCTTTGCTCCAAACTCCCGCCCAATGATCGTGCCATGTGTATAGTACAATATAGTATTTTCTTACAAAAATAATTTGGCCAAAAAGTATTTTCTAAAATTAGTTTTCCAAAAACCCCTGAATTGAGGTTTGCACTACAAGTACTTGATTGGGGGTTTGAAAAATATTTCAAAAAGTATATTTGACTCCTATTAGATATAGGACTCCCATAAACCACAAAAATATATTCTTAAAAGTTATTTTGCTATTTTATTTAAAGGCTTTTTGTTAAGGCCAAAAATTGTCTTTTATATGTTAACATTATCTAACTGTTTCAATAATATTTGAGAAAATTTAGGGAAACTCATAGGACATATATTGTCCATATATAAGAGTTTAAACACATGGTCATGTTCAAAATATTGGATAAACCCCCCCAAAACCATTTCTGCCCATTTCAAGAATTTGAGATATATCTATAAGAAATATTTTCAAATAAATCCAAGAAAATTCTAGCAAGTCACATATGCATAATGTGTTGATCTTGCAAAGTTTCATCTCAGTAAAAATCATTTTGGTTCACAAAAGTGCCCCAAAACCCTCTCTGTCCAGATCCATGTTTGAACAACTCTACATTGCCAACTTACTCGAAATGACCCCAAACATTGTGGACATGCTCAAAACCCCAAAGGATGACACTACACCAAGTTGTGCATCAAGGGGAATGGTTTGCATTAGTAGATCTTGGTAAAGGCATTTCTGTGAATTTCTATGGTTTACAAAAGCTGCATTGGCAACTTTACCCAAATGAACACAAATTTGGTGGAACACCCTATTTCTATATGCCATCCCATCCTGTTAAGTGTCATGACAAGTGTAATTCATTTTCTTGCCCAAACCAGCAACAAACACCTTCTGCCAATTTTCCAAAAACATCACTTTGACCTCTTCCACTAATCTCCACGGGCTAAACTTTTTACCACAGCCCCACCAAGTCCTCCTCTACCTCCAGTAACAATTGCTGCATCTCAATACAATGATTGAGTAGTGAAACCACCTCATTTACCCCTCTGGGCAGCGTCTTTCCCTCTCTCTCTCTCTCAACCCCAGTCCTCTCCTACTGGCTCCCCAGGGCATCCAATGCCCCTCCCCTCTTCTTTACTCTCCCCTAGAGCAGCCAGACATCAGTGTTCGTGCCCACAAGGCATACAAAATGCCATGGCATGACAAATGCACGCTCCAGAGCATGCTACAATGCGGCCAGACACTGTAGCCGCCCCCTGCCAACCACCTCTAGCCACCTCGGGCCTCCCCAGCGCGCCGGATGATGCTCCTCGGCATCCGCGACACAACATGACCTGGTCCCCCTCCTCCTTCTCCCTCCTCTCGCCCCAGCTCGCACGTGCGCTGGCCTCCCGAGGGCACTAGTGAGCGCGCTCACACGCGCTGTGCCCTTGGGCCCCCTTCTCTCCCTCCCTTCTCTCCCCTCGCCCTAGAACAACCCCACGAGAACCACCGACACCTTGCTGCGATCCCCCGTGACCTATAGCGATGGCAATGGCCTCGCCAGCGCACTGGACCACGGTGGACCGTTGCCCGCCTATTTAAGGGCCTCCCCGAGCCCTCCTCTACTCACCACTTGGTCTCTTACTCCCCTAATCACCCCCTACACCACCCGCTCCTCTCCAGAAGCTCTCGAACTCAAGATCTAGCTCGACCTCTGCCGCGGCGGCTCGTCATCGTCCGCACGGTAGTAGCTCTCCCCGCTGCTCCTAAGCCCCGATATTGACCCCCCACACTCCACTGATCCTTTCGCCATAGTTTCCCCTCTCTGTAGCTGCCAGAAACGGCCGGAACCGCTGCCACCCGAAGCGCCTCCGCCGTGCCTCCTCATCACCGGCTAACCAGGCCACCCCAGTGATCACAACCGCCACCAGCCGAACGGCCACTCGACGCTGAGTCCAGCCGTGCCCTCACTCTACCTCACCATGCCATGCATCGTCGCCGGTGAGATCGCCGGTGGTCTGGACTCGGGGTTAGGGATGACAGGTGGGCCCCGCCTATCAGCCTCCCATCTCCATTGCCCCCTCTTTCTCGCTGACGCCTGGGCCCCGCCCGTCAGGTTTAAGCCTGGCGCGCGCGTGCGTGCACAAGTGCGCTGGGCCACCTCTCTGACTGGGCCTGCTGCGTTGCGGCTGTTCTGGCCCAGCAGGCATAGTGCCCCTTCTCCTTTTTCTTTTCTATTAAACTTGCAAAAATTCCACAGGCTTAAATAATAATTCAAATGAAATAAGTCTGACTCATATATTCTTCTAAAAATCTCACCTATTTAATGGTGTAACTTTCAAAAATATCCATCAAACTTTTCTATAATGTTCAAATTTAAATTCAAATTTGAACAATAAAACCTCTATTTGAAAATCCACTACTTTGTCCCTCTAACTCCAAATCCAAAACTAAGAATTTTACCCTTCTTAGTTTTCCTCCTAGTATTTTACAAAAATAAGTTGAAATTTTTCTGAGCACTTTGGTTTTTTTGTTTTACTATTGCCTTATTTTTCCGTTATTATTTTGCGATGATAGATTGCGTTGCTGATGAAGGAATTGGACCAAAAGACTTTGAAGACCCAAAAGACTTTGCTGAGCAGGGCAAGCAGCCCTTTGACCATGTCTATGAAACCCCCTTTTATGCATGTCATATAGCACTTTACTATTGTTGCATCGGAATCATGATCGGATGGTAGCCACTTCGGTGAGTTGGCTTCGTTTCCTCCTTGTTGATACTTGCATTGTGCATGACCCTACCTTCCTATGAGGGTTATGCAAGTGGGACTATGTAGGATGCTAATTAGTGCTACGCAAAAAGGGGATGTGTATATGCATGGTGATGGAAGTAACATTGTTTTCAAAGGCTTTTCGAAAACACCATCAGGTGCCACTTATGCCCGAGGGAGACAATGAGTTGGGTAACCACTTGATGACGAAGTGGTCCACCGAGGCAAGTGTGTGTGTTGTTTTCTAATCGGATTGGTTTAAGATGACACCGTTATTCCAACCTTACATGCGCAACCACTCTACCCTTATATGGGGAAGGGCATTATTGATTACCTAGGGTGATACTAGCATGTTGCCCGCATTACTAGTCAAGGGGGTGACACGAGGTCACCCTTGGGATGGGGTCATGCTTGGATAGGCGGCCATGACTGTTTTCACAGGGCACCGGACACACCGTTGGTACCCCGTATGTGATGAATATGGGAGCGAGGCTCTACAATTTTAAGATGTGATATGTTGGGCACGGGGGCTACTACCAATCGAGTGGACTCTATGTTAGTGTCGTCTAGGGAAGGATAGAGATCGTGTGCTTACCCCGGGTACTTGAGGTACCGCGGGTCGTGGATGACACGGAAGTTCCCCGGATTTTGTGGGCAAAATGTGCAACCTCTGCAGAGTGTAAAACTATTCGAATAGCCATGTCCATGGTCAAGGATAGTTGGGTAACCGCTCTTGGGCTATGTCCACTTGTTTACAAACATGTGTTTGTGTTTCGGTAAGTGGAAGAACCACTTGGGTCAAGTCAAAGGACTTGACATGATTGAGTTGGGTTGATGCCCACTCCTTTTATGTTGATATATGTAACCAGTCCCTATGGTTACTTAATGTAACGCCTCGAGACCATTGCGCCAGGTGTCTTCCAGTTATTCGCTGTTGTTTTCTTGGCATTCGCTTGCATGTCACCTCCTGCTATGTCATCATGTGCATTGCATCATCATTTTTTCAAAATTTCCATCCGTCTGGGTCTCCCAGTTCTTTCCGTTGTCCGTTCTGATCCCAGACACACTCGCACACGCCCGCGGCACCTCCAAAATAGTATTTTATAAGTGGCCATAAAATGTTCTCGGAATGGGTTGAAAGTTGGCATGCGGTGTTGCTATGTTATCAGTAGGCCGCCTGCCAAGTTTCACCGCATTCAGAGTTCGTTTGGTGCCCAAACAGGTAACTATAGTGGCAATATAGCCGGTCTTCTCGTCGGATGTTGTCGGTCTTCGAAAACCCATGCAGCGCTGCTTTCTCTTCTCTCCTCTTATTCCAAGCCCTTCTTCACAGCCCATCGAGCCCACCTACCTACCCCCCTTCGACCGGAAGCGTCTGATCGGCATCGGAGGGTCCAGAAACAACCCCTAGACCCAAACCCTAGCCATTTTTTCTATATATGGAGAACGTTCTTTCAAATTTGGCATCCCCTAGTCTCCACCTACCTCCATCCACCTACCCTCCTCAATTTCCGCACCTGCCCGCTTCCCCGCTGCCACTTGGCATGCCGCCGTTCGCCAGCCGCCGCCAGCCACCACCAGCGTCGCCACCCTCGGCCTATCGCGCCATGCCACCTGTCCCCACCGCCTTCCCATGCCCTTGCGCCGTCACGCGGCCCGCTAGGACCCAGATCGGGGCCCTGGAAGCCCATCTCCACCCGAAGCACTGCCGCTGCTCCTCCCACACCGCTCGATCAAATCTGGATCGAGGCAACTGCCTCCGCACCGAGCGCCACCCCACGTCTGCGCCGCACCCTGCACTACAAAAAAACACACTTCCGTGATGATACGTGTTTGTCACAGTAGGTCACATTTTCTGTCAAGCATGTACATCCATGACAAATTTATGACAGAATCAAGATAGTCATACCTGTGTTGTCGTAGAAGTGTTCCATGACATCACCAAAATTATCATCAGGGAAGTGTCCACTTCCATGACTATATATCGCACGTCATATAAGTGCTTTCATCAAGGGTGACCGACACGTGGGATCCACCATAACGGAACGCCATTAAGCTATCGGGTCCGATTTTGGATCCGATAACCCGTTAACAACCCCGACAAATGGGGATTTTCCAAGTGTAAAATCATCATTGGCTGAAGGAAACACGTGTCAGCTCACCGTTGGGACAGATGTCATCCACTCATTGGACCCAAATCACCTATGATACGTCGACACGTGGCACGGCCCAACAGAGGCCCATATAGGTTAAAAAGGCCGGCCCAGTCAAAGGCCCGTGGTACTTACTCGGGTACTAGTGGGCTAGCCCAATAACGGCCTGCTTAATAAAGGCTCATTTACGGCCCGAAGCCAGATCTGGCCCGTTAATTGTTCGCCGAATATTTGGGCCCTTTTACGGCCCGAAGCCAGATCTGGCCTGTTAATTGTTTGCCAAATATTTGGGCCCAATTACAGCCCAGTGACTTTCGTCCTGTTAGTGGCCCGATGTAGACATGGGCCCATTTCAGCCCGGTGTGACTTTCGGCCTAGGAATGGCCCGTGCTGCCCATGGGCCATATATGGTCCAACAGGAGAACGAGCCCACTAACGTCCCGTGATAAAGGTGGCAACAGTTAAGCCCAACGTGACTTTGGGCCTGTTAAAGGCCTGCCGCACACTACAAGAAATATGTCAACTTGCAACCATCACTATTGGTCACTGAAAGGTCATTGTTTTTCATTTGCGACCTTTTTGTGACCAAAAACAAATGGTCAAAAGATGGCGGTCGTAAACTGAAATTAACGACCTTCTCTGTGAGAAGGTCATGGAATTACACAACCAAAACAAAAGTTCATTGATTCTATGACCTTCTATTTTGGTCGCTAGCTCTCTGCCCAGGCCACATCGGATCCGACGTGGCAATCTATCATGGCAAAATTGCGACCAATTGAAAAGGTCATTGATAAGATTCAGCCCGGTCCGATTGGGTGTTTTACATGGGCGAGGCCCAACAATTCAGCCTTTATATATTATTATTTTTCTTATTAATTTTGGTCAGCTATATGGGCCAGCCCATCTATTCGGCCTTTTTAATTTATGGGCCATGGCCTTTTTGCCTCAACAGCTTCAGTTTTTTTTCACTAGTCAAATGGGTCCCAGTTGTCAGGTTCTGGTAAGTGGGCCCCAACTTGCAAGGTCATATTCTTCATATTTCGATTTAACAGTAAATAAATAATTAGTATTTAAATTGGCACAAACAAAAAAACACACGTAATACTCCAGATTCAGTACAAAGCTCCTGTTGTAAAAATAACAGGTAATAACATATACAATACTTTACAAGATCTACAAGCTCTACATGTAATAAGCTCCAACATATACAAGCTCTACCAGAAGCTCTACAAGTGTAATAACTAGCTACAAACTCTAAAAGTATGGCAATCACAGTTACAAACTCCACATGTGTAATAACAAGATACGGTTACGAGCTATGTTCTTCAGCGTGGAGCTCTTCCGATAGCGATCGTAAACTAGGCACCTGCTCCTGTCAGGTCTGGGCTAACAGAATGGTGATATGCCTTCCAGGGTCGCACCGTTACATGTATCAACAGAGAAGAATTAGTTTTAAAAAGATCAACAGAGAAGAATTAGAAAAACTAGAGCCAAAATACCAAGAAGAGACCATTCAAAAAATGAAAGTTATTTAGATTAGAATGACGACACAAATTCAGCTAGTACCATGCTTTTTGTTCTCCAGCTAGTTAAAATGAGATAGCAGCATCAGCAATTCAAATAATTGAGCAATTTGAAATAGCAGCAGCAATTTAGGGGTTGAGCAAAGCTACAGGGGCTTTAAGTTTTGACTTAAACAGTAGTAGCAGCAATTTGAAACAGCAGGAGGGAAGCAGCAGCAGTTTTGACTTGAACAACTGTAAGGAAACAACAGCAGTACTAAGAAGCAACAACAGTAGCAGTTTTGACTTCAACAGGAGAAGGGAAACAGCCGCAGTAGTGAGAAGCAACAACAGCAGCATTATTGAGAAGCAACAACACCAGCCATACTGAGAAGCAACAACAGCAACAGTACTGAAAGCAACAACAGCAGTAGAAGTAGCAGTACCTGGCAACAACAGCAGCAGCACTATAGCATAAGTGAACAAATGGTTGCATGCATAATTTGGTGATTCCAGCAATAGCTCAATTTTAGTTTCAGTATACTTGCTGCAGTGAAAAAATGGTTTACATGAAAAGTTAGCTCATGATCAGATAGTACTCCATGGTACTCAAAACAATTTTCAAAAAGCATGAACAGGAGTATGTGTGATCCATGATACAAATAGTGGAACAATATGAGTAATTTAAGAGCTTATGGTTTCCTTTTCAGGAAATATGAAGAGTGGAAAGGTTTGGCCATTTGTGAAAATTTAATTGCAAAAAACTACAGGAATACACAGACAGGACAAAGTACTCCATCTCTGCACTACAGGCAGGACAAACCACAGGAGTACACAGCTACTCCTACAGGAGTACTACGGGTAGGACAACTACATGAGTAAGATGTTGATCACGCTGGAAAGAACATATATAACTACTCCAGGCACTACATAAGTACTGGCAAGAACACTATGTGCACCAAAAGATGCAACCATCTCGCTTACAATATTACAGGAAAGAACCCTAAAGCGAGCTCACAAGCCTCACATACAGTTAGTCTTGCGTGTGACAGCACGGTAGACATTAGGAGGCATTTTTAAATGCCTTGTAATGATAAGAAAATGCCTTCAAAGAGATAATGTGGCATTCCTAAAAAATGCTAAGTATACTCACGAAGGGAAAGCTATTTGTTGGCACTTTTGAAGAATGCCTCCGATGTTCAAATGTGGAAGCGATTTTAGAAAGTGCCTCCAAATGTGAGAACGCCTCCAACAAAAATGAAAATATTCAGAGCGACTCTGCTGCAACGGCCACACAAGGCTGGCGCTAGGCCACGTTGTACACAGCAGCAGCAGTCATACATGATTCTCTCGTGTGTATTTTTTACTGCTGGGCCACCTCCTCCTGGTAACGAGGAGTATTAATTAAGCTAATTAAGATCAAACATATAGGTTTTCCCCAACAAACAGATCGTCAGGTCTACACACAAGTTACAGGTTAAAGCAACAAATAGCACAAGCTACACAATGGTTTGGTCATAATTAACAGTGTAAACATGTATAAGTAGAGCTGGATGAGCAATACAAGTATATTAGTATAGGAACTAGAAGTGATGTGCTGTGCTACAAGACAAGTAGCAACAATGGCATGAGCAGTACAAGTATACAAGTATAGGAACTAGATGCCAGGGAATTGGGAGCAAATCCCAAACAAGGGAATAGCACACATAAAAATAGCACACAAAAAAAAGGCAGGCATTGCAAGCCTACTCTTCACTCGAAGCTCCAGGAAATAGCACACAAAAAATGAGTTGCTTAATAGAGCAACCAATTTCATGTTTCTTCTAATAAAAAAATAGCAACCTCCTACTATAATAATAGCAAAAGAAACACATAAGAAGTCATGTTGATTGCGCCTACTATAATAATAGCAAAAGTCATCGATTTGTGAGCAAACAAGACTAGAATTAACACTTGAGCGACATAGTATCAGAAACCAATTCACGTTATAATCCAATCCTCAAAGTTGTGTCACAGAAACTCATTGTTTCTTTGTTCCACCGTCCAAGTTGGATCAGCACCACGACCCAGGAGATATCTCATGATAGCAGGCATCCAATAAGCCACAGAAGTGACTAGAGCAGTGTCACCTGCAATAAGTAAAACAAAAGAACCAAATTAATCTAGGATTACTGGGATGTGCATCAGAATTGATGCGAAGATATCAAAAGGGAACCGGATTAATTACCCTGTGAGAGTTCACGGGTTGACGAGGCACCTACACATGTCCAGCCGCCGTTCCATGACCGTCAGAGTTCACCGCCCTCCTCAACATCCTCAGCTCCTTGGTCGCCACCCTGACCGATGGGGCCGGTCCACTCGCCCAGGCCTCTCCCCTCGCCTCGATCACCCTGCGTCGTGGAGCCGCGTCAGATCGAATAGCGCACACTCCGAAAAATCGTCGAGAAAGAAACCACACTCTGATTTGAAATCAAGTGCAAGAATGGCTGAAGCACATACAACTAGCTTGTTACGTTTGGTGAGTGATGGGGAAAATGCATGTGAAGTGCATAAATCACAGTTATATAATTCACTATTGAATACAGAGAAATATAATTGCTTCTATGCAAAATGTTACACATCAGTTTATCATAAAACACAAATGGAAGTAACAGAAGGATTCAGTAAAATGCTCACATAATAGATCATATCATCCAAGCTTGCAAAGGCTTAAGATCTAACTGGCCGAATGGATTTGTAATAAGATATTGGATTTATAAACTTGTTGTAGAAGGGACTGCAACTTTCCTGATAATTTCAGGCTACAGTATGGTACTCCAAGAATAATATGAAATGTGGACTAATGGTAATTAAGCCCCAGGCTTAACTAGCAGTACTAGACAGCCATGAATGAAGACCAATGATTTGATTTGGAGGTGGTAGTTAAACTTTGGTGTCGGCTTCAGCGTCTTCGAAGTCGTCCAGCAGCTTGGGGTCCTGGGCGGCGGTGGATCTCTTGTCGGGGTCGGCACCGGCGCTGGTGGCCTGGCGGTTAGTAGCACGACGACCCCCGGCGTATGGTACAGTTGAGTCCTGCGGTGTAGCTGATATCGACGACTAGTAGCAAAGGGAATGCAACTGCTTTGCCTTTAGGTTAATATGTTACCTCGAGAGACACTGAGACATAGAAGAAATGCCAGGTGCACGCACACATCGCTCCACCAAGAAGTGGAACCTGTTATTGGGCAAAAATGCAAAGTTTTTAGTGAGCAAGCACACGAACTATTATCAACAAAACTTTGCTGCTTGCAATAGCCATCTCAATGGAATGGATGCACACTTCAATAAGGAGGGTTCCTGAAGAAACCGCATATGCTCAGTTTATGATGACCAAATCATTGGGTGAAGTGAACCAAATCATCTTCTAGAATCTCAACGACATGCAAAGCTTGCAACTGAATCTTAACTGAACCTTGTGACGGAATGGTACAGAATGCAGTGCAATAATAGAATAACATGTTCAGAATCACAACAAATGCAACTACTGACTAATTACTGGAGTTGCCCAGTTTGGATCTACGAGAACGCCCCGGTGCCCGCCATTGACGCTGATTAACTGCTACATCTACATGAACACATTGCTTTCTTGATTGGTTTGGTTGACTTCTAATGGTGCTACGACTACATGGAAACGAAATGGGGATCTGGCTACCTAATGACACAACTACAGATCGAACTGCTATGGGGATCTTGGGTGGGAGAGGAGAGGGCGGCGTCGCCTGAATCACACGTGACGTCTGGTTCATCTGAGCTTGGACGTGAAGGAGGAGAGGGCAGCGTTGCCGCGCCGCCGCTGGTGGCTGCTGACCGGAAGGCCGAGCAGCAGAAGCCGAACTTGTCGAAGCTGATCACCGATGATGACTTGGTGGACTTGGACCTGGACCTCGACTGCACCTGACGTGCACAGGCACCGAAGATGTCGTCGAAGAAGCCCTCCTTGATGGGCACGGCCGCCGTCGCCGGCCTGCCACAGCGGCACAAGGCGTCGGCGCCACCGATGTAGGAGTAGTACGGGTACTGGCCGCCGTGTCCGGCTGCGGTGGCGTGGTAGTCAGCGGCGGCCGCGTCGCCGCAGAAGTTGCAGAGGAGCACGATGCGCGACGGTGGGACGCGGGAGCTTCGAGAGGTGGGAGGGAGCGAGGAGGGGAGCTCGATCTGAGGGAGGGAGACGACGGTGGGAGGGATCGAGGGGAGCGCCGTCGATGGCGGTGGCGAGGAGATGGGGGAGGAGGGGTGCGATGGGAGGAGGGGATCGATGGGATCTGGGTAGGGTTTGGGTAGGTGGATGCGGGTGGGGTTTTCTTTTTCATTTTCTTTTTTTCTCTACATAAATGGATGGATGGATGGACGAATGTGGTATGGAGAGATGGATGGATGGATGGGCGCCATGTCATCGATCCGTGTGACAACGAATTCCACCAATGGGAATAGAGCATATATAATTGTGTTTTTTCTTTTGTTTTCTTCTACTTTTTCACATGAAAAAAATCAAATATTGATCTCATATTGTGCACAAGAGTGCATCTTCGAATGCCAAACAATGGTGCCTAAGGAAGTTTTCATTTTCTTTGAACGAAAACTCAATTTTCCATTTTTCTGAGTGCCCAAAATTGGTTTAATTGTTAAGGGCCTACCAAATATTTGTTGCAAAATTAGACCAAATCATTTTTCTAAAATATTAGACCATATTTAATGCACAATTGGCCAAATTGTTGGCTGTCAGAAGCTTTTATCCACCTCTCATATAAAAGACAAATTTCTACCGATTCAGCAGGAAGCGGGTCAAATTTGAACTGCATCTGCCTCATAGTTTGCTCTTTATTTTTTACAAAAATCATTTCTAGGTACATAAGTATCAATTTAATCAGAGAAATATCAAAAGATTTCCAAGATTCAACAACTAGCTAGGAACGGTCATTCCCGCCATTTTGACCGCATTTTGAAACAGCATAAAAAATTCAAAAAAAATCAAAAGATGGAAAACCTTCGCATTGTGTCATCATATGTGACCAAGTTTCCACATTCATGGAAAAACTGTTCTCAGAAACGAGTTATCACGTGTGGAGATCAATGGCTTTCAAGCCAAATGATCAATCTTATGGCCACATTCATGGCATATTTTGTTCAAATGATCTCATATCATGCACGAGTGTGCATATTGGAATGGCAAACAATGTTGGCTAAGGAAGTTTTCATTTTCTTTGGACAAAAAAACCATTTTCCATTTTTCGAGTGCCCAAATGGAGGTTTTTTTGTCAAGGACCTCCCAAATAATTGTTGCAAAATTGGACCAAATCAATTTTATAAAATACTAGGTCATATTTAATGCACAATTTACAAAATGGTTGGGTGTAAAAGGTTTTTATCCACCTCTCATGAAAAAGACAAATTCCCGCCGATTCAGCTGGAAGCGGGTCAAATTTGAACTGTAGCTGCCTCGTAGTTTGCTCTTTATTTTTTCCAAAAATCATTTATAGGTACATAAGTATCTATTTAATCAGAGAAACACCAAAAAAAATTCCATGATTCAACCACTAGCTAGGAACGGTCATTCCCGCCATTTTGACCGCATTTTGAAACAGGCATAAAAAATTAAAAAAATCAAAAAATTGGGAAACCTTCGCATTGTGTCATTATATGTGGCCAAGTTCACAGGAAAAATAACAAACTTGTAATACGGCAATTATTTTTAAAAAGTGTTCTCAGAAACGAGCTATCATGTGTGAAGATTCAGGGCTTTCAAGCCAAATAATCAATCGTATGGCCACATTCTTGGCATAGTTTGTTCAAATGATCTCATATTGTGCACAAGGGTGCATCTTGGAATTCCAAATAATGTTGCCTAAGGGAGTTTTCATTCTCTTTGCACGGAAAATACATTTTCCATTTTCCGAGTGCCCGAAATGAGTTTATTTTTGTGAAGGACCTACCATATATTTGTTGCAAAATTGGACCAAATCATTTTTCTAAAATACTAGGCCATATTTAATGCACAATTGACAAAATGGTTGGGTGTAAAAAGTTTTTATCCACCTCTGCTTAAAAAGACAAATTCCCGCCGATTCAGTAGGAAGCGGGTCAAATTTGAACTACAGCTGCCTCATAGTTTACTATTATTTTTTTCCAAAAATCATCTATAGTTACATAAGTACCTATTTAATCATAAATACATGGTTTGGTGGCGATACGTCGAGGTTTGGGCGGTGGCCGAGGCCCCCAACTCTAGAGCGCGTAAACTCGCATGTCCGCCGCGTGGTCATCGTGTGACTGTGGCGTTGCCATGTGTTCTGGGAAGCCTAGGCATGTCTAGTGGGTTGGGCACTCCCCAGGTAGGTGCTAGGAAGAAAATTACAACATAAGATTCTCACGAGGAGACCGATCGATGCTCAAACATGAATTAGCAGCCAAGTGTTTGATTAGTGGTACGGGAAATGTACATGGCTAATGGGCGTGAGTTTTGGCTGAGGATGATCAGTTACTAAGAAGACCATCTTCACAAATTTTCATCTCAAAAGGTGGAGCCTAGGTGGTACTTGCTTTGCAAACTACCACATTGGACATAAATACGAATGTTGAAGCTCGGCTCAAAATAATGAATGGATTGAGCTGGCATTTGGTGGAGGATGGTTATTTGGGCATAGGAAAGCACTGTAGAAAATGGATACTATTTGGACATGCCAAAGTGGTACTTCCTTCACAAACTATTGTTTTGAACAAAATAGGAAAATGAATATTTTTGTATTATTTTTGAACTAGGCAAGGAAGGTTTTTATATATTTGATGAAGATATGACACAAAGAATTTATGAGATTTTTTTGGGAATTTTGGGAATGACAGAAATATAGGTTGCTTCACAACCTAGGGCAAAAACTGCCATATGGACATGACACATAGGCAAAACTGATGAGGTGGCGCCTAGTCATAGCAACCCACCACAATTTACAAGGCTATGACCATCTATATTGGTCGTTAACAACTAGAAATAAGGCAGCGGACTAGTGCTGTTTGCTTTATGACCATTTCATGTAAGGAAATTACGACCTTTCTGACCAAAATGGTCGCAATGGTTTAGGGTTGATCTATGACCATTTCTTCCAAGGTCACTGACAGAAGGTCACTAGTTGACATATTTCTTGTAGTGGCATAATTCCGCCCATTGATGTCTGTACTAAGCTTTCGGCCTCTTAAAGACCCATGATATCAGTGGGCCAACTAAGGCCCGAGATATGTTTCGGCCTGGTAACTGCCTGTGATATAACTGGGCCCAAAAAGGCTCGGTCTACTTTTCATCATGCTGAAGGCCTGTCGATGACTAGTGAAAATTGAGGCCCAATATGCATTTCAGCCTGCTAAAGGCCCATGGTTTCATCTGGGCCGTAACAGGCCAGTACAATATTCAGCCTGTTAATGGCCCAACGCTACCTGGGCCAAACTAAGCGCTGGGTCCACAAAAGGACCAACTAAAATATAGACCGGTGTAAGTTGTGGGCCTCGTGCAAAGTGTGAAATCCCCAATCTTTTGGGCCTAAGAAAGATGCAGGCCGGCCCAATTGTCACCCGCTAAATACCAGGCCCATTAGAGGCAAATGTTTCGGCTCGGTCGACTACATCTGATTTTTTTCAGATAGCGAATGATGAAAGTAACTAGTAGGAATTAAGAACAAACCTACTCTATACAATAAAGAAATTACGGCATAGTAACTAAGAATAAACCTACGATATACAATAAAGGATTTATGGTATATTACATCCATTGGGCATCGAAGTTCGCCACCAGTGATCATAAAGCACAATGAAGAAGAAGATTACAAAAACTAGGCGCCATTGCAGCGTAACAAAATAATACTGAACCGAGACCACTTCCAAGATAGTTCAAGAAAGGTTAGCATTGCGGGGGAACTGCTACGCAAGCTGCTGAGCAAGGCTGTGAGACCGGCCTAGCATGTCGGTCATAGCTTCCAGGTGTAACTATTTAGCGATGAGGTTCTCATTGGTGTTCTCCGCAATCTTTCTTAGAGATAGGACTTCAAGTCGAAGTTGAGTTGCAGAATGCCTTTCTGCTAGAACTTGGGACTAAAGAAGTTGAACCGATTCAGACAACGAATTATGTGAGCTCGTCTAACTGCTAGTCTCATGTAACTTGAACAGTTCATCAAGACAAGACTTTAGGGTTGTCTCGCTTTCTTCAAGATGTTTTGCCTTCTTTGCTGCAATATATGTTGGGTTTGTCGCACAGCCTTCAGCAGAATTGTGCATGCCATCAGGCATATCACCCTGAAACAAAGCAGAGAGAAGACAAGTTTGGACGTGTATAAACAAAGATGATAACCGTGATGTCAATTCCATCCAATTTCAATTTAGAAAATAAAGAGTAAGTTCAAAATATCAATAGCATAATTTGGCATTGTTCATAATGCGGGGAGCTTCACCACACTACTAGATTACCATGTCAACATACCAAGCATAGATGAAGGAGATGACACATATCATGAGCCACATCAGTAAGATAAAACAGGAGATGACAAGGTGCAAACGTGGGCTGCTTCACCACACACTGGATTATAGATCCACAAAAACAAGCATACATACAGGGAGTATTGAGTAACGTGCATGGTATGAATAAGGAATTTGGTTTTACAAGTAAAACTTAGAACTTATGGTTCTTGTGAACATGCATTTTGGTAGAAACAACACACTAAGCAGCAGTAAACGATAAAGAGTATGAGCAAATTAAATAGCAGTTGAGGATAAAGGCTTTAGAAGGACTGACTTACATTAACAGTTAACACCGGCTTTATAATGCCCTTCTCCATGCCAGTACTCTACATTTTGTAGAAAGTAATTATAGATATGATAATACTGGAAGGGATAGAGGATAATGAAGATAAGATGCAGATTGATGCTACATAACCAACTACCAATCCCTGTAAGTACAAGCATTACAGGACAAAATGTACTGACAAGAGCAATGGGCTACACTTCTGCACTGGCATTGTTTGTGTATTCTACTTTTTGGTAGGATTAAATATAGATCTGATCTGTTTTAGTAAATGGTGGGTGAGGGAGTCCTGGATTAGGGGGTCGCCAGACAGCCGGACTATATCCTTTGGCCGAACTGTTGGACTATGAAGATACAAGATTGAAGACTTCGTCCCGTGTCCAGATGGGACTCTACTTGGCGTGGAAGGCAAGCTAGGCAATACGGATATGTATATATATCCTCCCTTGTACCTGACCTTGTGTAACCCTAGCCCCCTCCGGTGTCTATATAAACCGGAGGGTTTTAGTCTGTAGGACAACATACAATCATACCATAGGCTAGCTTCTAGGGTTTAGCCTCTATGATCTCATGGTAGATCAACTCTTGTAATACTCATATCATCAAGAACAATCAAGCAGGACGTAGGGTATTACCTCCATCAAGAGGGCCTGAACCTGGGTAAACATCGTGTCCCTTGCCTCATGTTACCATCCGCCTTAGACGCACAGTTCGGGACCCCCTACCCGAGATCCGCCGGTTTTGACACCGACATTGGTGCTTTCATTGAGAGTTCCACTGTGTCGTCATCATAAGGGGGGATGGCTCGTCTCGTTTTCAAGGACAACATCACTTCTGGGGAGCCCTGGCTGTTGGCCAAACTTTCCGACTAGGCGGCTTTGTCATGACCACTCGCTGGGCCGTTGCGCCGATGATGACTTCTCGGGTCATCGAAAATAGCCTCCACATCGGCTCAAAATTCACCGAGCAGATGGACCCAATGGAGATCTCCTCTTTGAACGAGCTCTTGGATCGCATCGCCGCTCTGGGAGTCGCTACGGACTACGATCGGATCGGGCTTAAACCCGACCAAAGGGAGATTAACTCCCCGCCGGTCACCCATCAAATAGCGGTGGTGGAGGAGCAACGCGGCGGTTCTCCCTCTATCATGAGGACGAACTATGTCCGGATTCCCGAGCTCTCCGAGCCGGATACCCGCTCACGGGAGGACATCGCCCTAACCCTGAACCTAGAATCAGGTCGCATACCGAACCCGCGGAGCAACATCCCGGAGCCCGAGCTTCCAAGATCAGAAACTCCCCTGCCTCGAGATCTCAGATTGGGTCAAGGTCTGGACTTAAATCCACCCACCCACCTAGATACAAACGATCTTTCTCACATTAGG
The DNA here is from genome assembly GCF_056163025.1 of Triticum urartu. Classification (NCBI taxonomy): domain Eukaryota; kingdom Viridiplantae; phylum Streptophyta; class Magnoliopsida; order Poales; family Poaceae; genus Triticum; species Triticum urartu. The sequence goes on from NC_141874.1 coordinate 324,752,620, forward strand.
CAAGCGCCCCAGGAGACAGTACATCACTATTGGGCCAGATTCCTTCTTGTAGTGAACAAGGTCAAGGACTGTCACGAGGAAGATGCAATTTCGTTCTTTTGCAACAATTGCACGGACAAGGGAACCCTTAACGCCATAAGTCGCCGTGACATAGCACACCTCGCTGACTTGGCAGCCGTAGTATGGAAATACTGTGCGATGGAAAGCGCCTGGAAAACCCAAACACAATTTTGGGACAATCCGACTATGACAAAATCCCCAGCCCGAACTAAAAGGGTGCAATCTCATAAGTCGCCCGACTCAATTACAAAGAAGAAAAATCCCACTACATGGTGTGGAACCTTATTGGAGGGATGGCTTAACGGGCCCTGCAAAATTCATAGTACGGCGGACACCATACCAACACATAGCCTTAGAGCATGTTGGGTACCCCGGCAGGTGGCCAAGAGCGGTGAGGATCTCCTCATCCACAACACCCTCCCACGGATAACAATACAGTATTAACAGTCTTTGAGACCTTCGCCTCAAATAATAGGCGTAAGCGAGCACTCCGCAGCCCTGCCGAAGTCTGCCATGTAGCAGCAATAAATCCATGGAGCGACACGGCCATTACTTTCATTGCCAGTGATGAACCTAAATTCCAAACAGCCCGAGCACTAGCTACTCTGGTCCTCAGTCCAATTGTGGACGGCTTTTGGCTCACTAAAGTGCTCATGGACCGCGGCAGCTGATTAAACCTCATTTATGGGGAAACTCTTGCAAGAAAGTAGTTTGAAAGGGAATTCGGGATCAGACAAGGAGGTCAGTAGAAAGAGGAAGGGTGCAGTTACAACAAGGAGAGATAAAATAGGAAGTAGACAGCAACCGTACTGAGCAAAGCACCACGACCTTCCGAGGAATCATCCCTAGTCGGGAGGCACGTTGCGCCGGGAAAATCACACTAGATGTGGTATTCGGCACTCCGAAGAATTACAGGTCCGAAGAAATCACATTCCAAGTGGCCATGTTCAGTAACGGATACCACGCCCTTCTAGGGTGGGAGGCATTCACGATTTTTCAAGCCATACCCCATTACGAGTACATGAAGCTCAAAATGTTTGGACCCAATGGAATCATCACTCTAGCTAGTGATCCGTACATAGCACTCCGCGCCAAGAACAAAACAGCCGCACTGGCCCTCAAGGCATTATCCTAAGCCCTTGTGGCGGAGGACTTAACCGCGCTGCGCTCCATAGTGGACAGGACGTGATAATAGACAAAAGATCCAAGTCCACCTCCTTTAAAGCAGTGGATGAAATAGTCAAATTCCAAGTCCATCCAACGGACCCCACAAAAACAGCGTCCATTGGGGCATAGTTAAACCCTGCTGTAGACACCGCACTACGGGAGTTCCTGCGCGAGAATTGGGACATATTCGCTTGGCATCCTTCAGACATGCCAGGAATCCCATGCAGGCTGGCCGAGCATAGCCTTAACATTCTAAAAGGGTTCAGGCCGGTCAAGTAGACTCTTCGGCGTTTCTCCAAACCTAAGCGACAAGCCATGGGAGAGGAGCTAGCCCAATTACTGGAGGTTGGATTCATTAGAGAAATAAAGCATCCGGACTGGCTAGCAAACCTGGTGATGGTGCCAAAGAAGGACAAATCCTGGCGCCTATGCGTCGACTTCAAGGACCTTAATAAGGCTTGCCCAAAGGATCCCTTCCCCCTCCCTCGCACCGATCAAATCATCGACACTACTGCAGGACACGACTCATTGTGCTTCCTCGATGCATACTTCGGTTACCACCAAATTAAGATGGCGAAGTCCAACCAAGCTGCAACGACATTTATCACTACATACGGGCCCTTCTGTTTCAACACAATGCCCTTCGGGCTCAGAAACGTCGGCGCAACGTATCAACGCATGATTCAGACATGCCTGGAAAAGCAAATTGGCAAAACAGTGGAGGCATACGTCGACGATGTGGTCGTTAAAACTAGACATGTTGACTCCTCAATAGACGACTTGAGGCTCACGTTCGACAATCTCCGAACATACGACATTAAGCTTAATCCGGGAAAATGCGTTTTTGGCGTACCCGCCGGAAAACTCTTGGGCTTTGTCGTCTCCAGTAGAGGAATTGAAGCAAATCCGTCCAAAATCCGGGCTCTGTCATAGTTGGCCATCCCAACTAACCTCAAGCAAATCCAGAAGTTAACTGGATGTGTGGTGGCTTTAAGCTGCTTTATCTCCCGACTAGGAGAAAAGGCACTCCCCCTTTATCGCCTTCTTCGGCGCACCGAACACTTCGAGTGGAAGGACGCAGCCACGGCCGGACTGGAAGAAATAAAAGCCATCCTGGCCACCAACCCAATCTTTGCCGTGCCAACTGTTGGCGAACCAATGCTATTATATATAGCGGCAACTCACCAAGTTGTAAGCGCAGTGCTCATCGTCGAACGAGAGATGGACGGACATAAATTCCCACTTCAAAAGCCTGTATATTATGTATCCACCATCCTCACTCCATGCAAATCATGGTACCCACATTATCAAAAGATAGCATACGCGGTATTCATGGCATCCCGGAAATTACGACACTACTTTCAAGAGTGTTCAATTACGGTGGCCTATGAAGTACCACTCAACGACATAATAAACAACCGCGATGCCACGGGCCGGATTGCCAAATGGGCTATCGAACTCCTCCCATTTGACATAACATATAAACCACGGCGAGCCATTAAGTCGCAAGTACTGGCCGATTTCGTAGCCGAATGGATAGAAGCCGAACTCCCTAAAGAGTACGGCGCATGCTCCAATTGGATCATGCACTTCGACGGCTCTAAAATGCTGGTTGGTCTGGGGGATGCCGTCGTCCTGACGTCCCCCACCGGGGATACAGTGCAATACGTACTCCAAATACTATATACAGACTCCAATAACGCAGCCGAATACGAGGCCCTATTACACGGTCTCCGGATGGTAGTCTCCATGGGCATTCAACTCCTGGAGGTGCGTGGGGACTCGAACCTCGCAATATCCCAAATAAATGGAAACTTCGATGCCAAGGATCCTAAAATGGTGGCATATCACAACGCTGTCCTCAAAATGTCAGCTCGGTTCGAGGGGCTTGAATTCCACCATGTGGCTCGGGAAAACAACCAGGTGGCGGACAACCTCGCCCGTATCGGCGCTAAACGCGACCCTGTCCCACCGAACATCTTCCTGGAAAAACTATTTAAACCATCTGTGGTATGGGATGGGGACACCGGCAACAATAGCCCAAACCCGGCCACAACCCCAGATACCGAACACTCTGACACAATCGGAGGCTCTTCCATCGAAATAACACCTTCAGCCCACGTAATAATGGCCGTTATCGCCCCGTGGACAGAACCATTCCTGGCCTACCTAACCAGGCAGGAACTACCCGAGGACCAAAATGAGGCACGCTGCATAGTGTGGCGATCCAAAGCCTACAAGGTCCATGAGGGAGAGCTTTATAAGAAAAGCACTACCGGGGTCCTTCAAAGGTGCATCTCCAAAGAGGAAGGGTGGATGCTTTTGGCAGAAATCCATGCCGGACTCGGCGGTCATCACGCCGCAGCCCGGGCCCTTGTAAGCAAGGCCTTCCGTACAGGTTTTTATTGACCAGCGGCCTGGGCAGATGCGCATCATATGGTCCAGCATTGAGTCGGTTTCCAGCTATTTGCAAACCAAAGCCATATGCCGCCTACCGCTCTCCAAACAATCCCCATTACTTGGCCCTTTGCGGTCTGGGGGCTTGATATGGTCGAACCCCTTAAAGGGGGAACCCATAAGAAAAAATACTTACTAGTCATGGTGGATAAATTCACCAAATAGATAGAAGCCAAACCTGTCAAAACGGCTGAATCCGGACCGGTGATAGACTTCATATCCGGGGTCATACACCGTTATGTCGTCCCCCACAGCATCATCAGTGACAACGACACAAACTTTACAGCCGACAAGGTGAAACTTTGGTGCAGCAACATGGGCAACAAGCTCGATTATGCTTCTGTCTATCACCCGCAAACTAACTGTCAAGTCGAGTGAGCGAATGGTCTAATCATGAGCAGCATTAAACCCAAATTAGTGCGGTCCATAAAGGAGTCAAACACGCACTGGGTAGAGGAGCTCGACTCCGTACTATGGGGGCAGCGGACCATGCCGAATCGCACTACCAGATACACATTGTTCTTCATGGTGTACGGCGCGGAGGCGGTTCTGCCTTGCGACATAATTCATGACTCACCTTGAGTGTGCATGTACGAAGAAAAAGAGGCCGAGATCGATCGGCAGGATAGTTTGGACGCCCTGGAGGAGGAGCGCGACGTGGCAAAGGCCCATTCCGCATTGTATTAGCAACAGGCTAGAAGGTATCAAAGCAGAGAAGTACGGGCCAAAACCTATAACGTCGGCGAACTAGTTCTACGCCTGCCGGAGAAGAAAAAGAACAAGCTCAAGCCCAAATGGGAGGGTCCCTTCATTATTGACCAGGTTCTGACCGGTGGACCATACCGTATGCGGGATGCATCGGATAATCAACTCAAGCCAAACCCATGGAATGCAGCCAGACTCCAAAGATTTTACGCCTAGCGCCGGACTCTATGTTTGTCTCCTAACCTCCGTCAATTTTTTGCATATCTGTCTTTTCTCTCTTTGTCCCTTTTTACTCTCTTCAAGGCCCTTCAAGGCTATACTTGTGTACTGGTTACACAATCTTGACCCGCTAACCACGCTCATTATACTGGGGGGCTTCTTATACAGAAGCTTAATCTAACTATTTTCCTGGGCTTTACATCCCATACATGTGTTATTCTTCCGCATGTACCTTTTTTCGCCATTATATGCATCGATATGACTTAAGTTTTGGGCAAGATGGGTTGCCTCGCTCTTGTATTTATGCCCTACGTCCCCGTTAATTCGGCTAGGGCATAAGGGGAGCACCTCTGCGATTGTTACTGCCGGGTCAGCCGGATGTGTACCTCAGACTGGGTGAAGCCGAAAGCTAGCGTTCTTAAGGGAATATTCGGTCGGTGAATAAAAGATGACTTTTATCTAATTCGAACATGCCCCCATATGTTTATATCATGCATCTCTTTTCGCAGTTCTAACATGCACATTAGGGCATGCGTACCTGGGGAAAGGAACCCTTAATGGAACTATTCTCCCTGGAAGATGTTTCTTAGTACCCATGTAATGTAACATAACTAGTTGGGTACTTGTCTATTCAAGCACTTATGACCCCTACGCCTGGTCTCCATGCATGCCCCGGTTTTTACATAACCGAGCGGGTATTCGGATACACTCCGGACTGTCGGGTCCAGAGGTCGAAGCAAAAAGGTCTGCCATGACAAATGATTTAGAATCCGGCTAGGGACATTACATATGTCACTTGAACTACATAGTCGCTAAGACTGATTCAATTCTTCTTCTATACCATACAACAGGTTGTCCAGCCTACAATCCTGTTGTGCATACTTTGCGGCTAATTCTACTTGATCATACACTAAACTGACGAGGATCTCTTTCCCATCGGGCCCCACAGGTCTGACCTCAGCCATGTGGTTTGGGTCCGCTTTGGTATATCGTATCTTCACCATAGCCCAGGCTTCCCTTGCACCTTGTCGGCAGGCTGATATCTTCCATAATCGGAAGCACCGCCGTGCTCCCTTGTGCTTCTCTATAAGCTCCCCCGCCTCCTGGCAGGGACGCAGATGGCCACAAGGCTTGGGCAATGCCCTGCATCACCTGCCGAACTTGCGCGTGTAGTTTTGAGAGCTCTGGTAGAAGATCACCCGAAGACCCGGGCATCTCCTCCGCGGGACGACCCGTCAGCATACCTGCAGACATAACGTTGTTAGCCGGCTTCTTCGCCGAACTCCTTTAAAAGTTCATTCAAGCACTTACTAAAAGTGCCGCGCCGAAGCCATTTATTCTCCTTCATGGAGTCCGCAAGCTGGGCTCGGACATCTTTCAGTTCCACGCCCAACCGGATATTGGCGTCTTGGAGATCATTTTTCTCCTGCCTGACTGGCGTCAGCACACGCTCGCCAGCATTTCGCTGTCGATCATCACATGCCGCATCCACCTCCACGGCCTCCGGATTCACTCCAGGGCCACCTGCAACATCTATTGTTAGGTTTGCATACATGCCGCATACTACCTGGTACCTGTATTCCTTGCAATAGATACAAGTGTTACCAGGGGGACCCTTCTCGGACGCCTTCAATGCGGCAACAGCGGCCCCTAGCTGGGCCTTGCACTCGTCCAACTCTTGAGACAATTGGGAATTCTTCTCTGTAAGAACCCGCACAAATAATGATCCTTAAACCAGTTGCGTCAACTGTTTCAAGTCTCAGGGGCTACTGATACATATAATCGTCAGATTTTCTTACCCGTATATCCCTTACATACTGGTTCGTGGCTCTGGCTAGACCACTTTGAGCAGCACAGATGTACGCATCTCCGGAATTGAAGGCATCAAATGCCTCTGGTTGAGATACGAGCGTCACGGAGTACGGCCCGGCGACGCCTGTGATTCATGGCGCTCTCCACTTCGGAATTTGTAGCGGATAGTCTGTCTGCATCCTCTATAGGAGGATCATCCGGCGTCTGCCCCGCGTTAGCCTCCGCCTCCATGTCCGGCCCTGGAGCCCGACTAGTCAAGGCGTGATCGGCAGGCTCTCCGGATATAGTCTGGCTAGCGTTTTTTCTGCTAAGAAACACGGACATCATATATTTTAAGTAAGACGACAACCACGGAGTGAGGTTTTGTGTCGTACCTCTATGCCGGCATCTCCGTCCTCGCCGCCTTCCTTTTTGGCCTACCCAGCTTCGGTGCCTCTTGTTGGTGAGTTGCTGCGGGTTCAGCATGGCGTCTCGAATGCCTTCCCTGTAAAGACCATATGTGTACGGTAGGCGAAGTGCATAAAAGGGGATCCTTTTTGGGAGTTGGGACTTTTGGTTTTTCTTATGTGCAACGCAGGGAGTAGTCCGGGACAGTCAGCCGTTATGGGCCACCATGGCGTCATCAAAGCTCAATTGGTAGAATTGCGTGTCTATCAGCTCCACGAATATGTCTGGATCCTCTTCGAGTCTGGGATCGAGGGCCCGGTCAGGGTCCTCTGGTTGTAGAGGTGGGCTGTCGACCTCCCTTACAGCTTTTCACAGTTCCTGCCGTGAAATGGCAAGGTGAGTATCTACAACGAAGAATGTGGGAAGGATGGGAGTAAAGAGGTACCACTCACCCAACTTGGAGGGTTGTACATGGAGAATCCATCCCGTGGCTTGATACGGATGAACTCCTCTTCCTCTCCCTTAAACAACTTGGACATAATTTTTGCTAAAGCAGCAGCGGAGTCCGGACCCTTACGCCCACAACGGGTGGCACCATCTTCCCCGTAAAAACACCACAGGGGGTGCCGTCGATATTGAAGTGGCTGCACTCCCCGCATCATGCATATTGACATAACCTCGATTATTGTCAATCCTGATTGAGCCAACGCTTTAATGCGGTTCCTCAGGTAAATGACTTCTCCGTTGTCTTCCTCCTGGGGGCTCCGTGGACGCCAGCTTCGGCGTCCTTCAGAGGAGCATTGTTGAACTCAGGAAGACCCCGCCGAACAGGGTCTGGAAGGGGGACATCCTCCATGTAAAACCACTCTGAAGGCCAATCTTCAGACGTCTTCTTCAGAGTACCGGACAGGTATCCGGTCTCGGTGATGCGCCATATTTCGGCTCCACCCACCTGATAAAGTGACCCCTTCTGTGTGCGGGGCACCAGGCAAAATAACCGTTTCCACAGCTCGAAATGAGTCTCGTTACCCAGAAACAGCTCACAAAGGGCAACATAACCGGCGATGTGTAATATGGAAGCAGGGGTGAAATGATGTAGTTGGAGGCCGTAAAACTCCAGGAGACTGCGGAAGAGCGGATGAATTGGAAATCTGAGTCCCCTTAGTAAGTAAGGAACAAGGCATACTCATTCCCCCTTAGAGGGACTGGGGAAGCTCTCCGCTTGCTCCCTGCCATTATAGGTGGCGAGCCCGGCTCGGACGGGGACCATATACGCTGGAGGGAGAAATCCCTGGGTCTGCAACTCTACTAATCGGCTGTGCGGATGGAACACCTCTCCCAATCACCGGGCTTGGGGCTACGGGGGCGGGAGGAGGAGCTGCGGTGGCCGACCATGATGGATTGGATTTTTCCGAGCGTGCTCCGATGGGTTCTCGTCGTGGGAGGATGGTCTGGATTGGATCCAATAATCCCCATCCCTTTAATAGACGATTCATTTACCTGGCTAGGGGGGCGAATGTAAAAACGCCCTAGCTCCTCGCATTCGCTCGACGCGTGGAAGATGGGCCTTATTGGGCGCAGAGGCCAAGAAGTCCAACATTTATGGGAGCCGGACACTACTTAGCAGATATTCAGGATTTGGAGAAGAACCCGCCTAGCAATGCCGAAGACAATACTGCGCGCCGGACTCATCGTCATTGAAGCCTGGTTCAGGGGCTACTAGGGGAGTCCTGGATTAGGTGGTCTCCGGACAGCCGGACTATATCCTTTGGCCGGACTGTTGGACTATGAAGATACAAGATTGAAGACTTCGTCCCGTGTCCGGATGGGACTCTACTTGGCGTGGACGGCAAGCTAGGCAATACGGATATGTATATCTCCTCCCTTGTAACCGACCTTGTGTAACCCTAGCCCCCTCCAGTGTCTATATAAACCGGAGGGTTTTAGTCCGTAGAACAACATACAATCATACCATAGGCTAGCTTCTATGGTTTAGCCTTTATGATCTCGTGGTAGATCAAATCTTGTAATACTCGTATCATCAAGAACAATCAAGCAGGACGTAGGGTATTGCCTCCATCGAGAGGGCACGAACCTGGGTAAACATCGTGTCCCTTACCTCCTGTTACCATCCGCCTTAGACGCACAGTTGGGGACCCCCTACCCGAGATCCGCCGGTTTTGACACCGATAGTGGGCGAGGGAGATAAGATGCAGAATGCTACACAATGAACCAATCCCTCTTCCCATAATACAAGAGTGTTTTAAACACTGGTGTACTGTACAAAACGTTCTTATATTATGGGACGGAGGGATTAGCTATTAATGTAAGTACAGTGATATACGACGTTCAGTCCTTATAAGAGGACTGCGGAGCTAAACCTCTTCAAAAGCATTGGGTTGATTCTAAATTTATGTAAGAGTCCATACAGATCTTATAATGTCCACCAAATGGACGATAACGAGGCTAACATGTGTTGTGATGCTACATAATCAAACAACTATGAAAGTAAGTATGGTCTTACAGGGCACGAGGTACTCACAAGAGCAATGCAGTGTGCAGTATAGTTGCGAGATTTTGTGGTCCCTTGAGAACGAATGTTCTTCTGCTAACAGTTTTCGTACAAGTGAGATGTTAAGGCAAATGCAGAAATGTAGTTCAAATTGTGATGTGATATCATAGATAGTACCTTATGCTGCAGCCGAGACCAATGTGTAACAAGATTATTCCAGTCACCGTCGGATAAATGTAGCACCGGAGACTTGCCATCGAAGTGCGCTTGCCTCAGGTAGGAACGATACTTCATCAATGAGTGCTTGAAAAGTGCAACCAACCCTTGCTCGTCTTCACAATCCAGTTTGGTCCTCGCCTATTTAAAAGAACGAAATCTTGTATCTTCCGTCAGCAGAAACATATGAAGTAATGACCATGAATAACATTAGTACATTACCGCGTAAGTTGCGGAGGAAGATTGGAAATTGTTCTATGTCTGCGATATAATCTTTCCATGCAGGAAAGATGCGCACAAAGTTCCTGACAACAATATAAGCTTTGTCTTCTAAACTAGGAAGAAATGGAACAGGGGTCCTATTTGCTGCAATTGGGGCTCTCTCTGGTTCGGAAAGGGATTTGGCAACTGGATTTGGTGTACTCTTTGCTGGAATGTGGGTTTTGCGTCGTAGAGCTGGTGCTATGTCAACTGGCATAACCATAATGTTTGCTGAAGTTGGGGTCTGCTGAGTTGGGGCATCAGAAATGACTAGTGTAGTAGGGCTAGAGTCTACTAGAGTTGGGGTGTTTTGTTGGTCAGGTGATATTGCAACTACACCTAATGGGCTATTTGATTTATTAGGTGCCACTACCTTTTCCAAATACTTTGCTTGTGCTCCTCCACAATCAGCAATCGCCCTCTTCCTTTTGAACGTCTGATACACAAGAACAACATTTGAATGGATAAATATGGTATGATGACATATGGAATATGTACTGAAAATGGATAGGCAGTCCGTATTCACATACACGATGTGTACACTAAGCTAATGGCAGTTCAACAAAGTAGAAGCAATGCAAAGCACCAGTTGCAAGATATGTGCGACAAATATAACCTTTGAACATTAGAGCAAGCACCTTGATGGGTGAATAAGATAGTGCATCTTCCTCTCACTCCTCCACTAGGGAGCTACATTGACTTAGGTCTCCCTCTAGCTTAGAATCATTGTTAGGATCATATTCTGAGCATGAATCTGTAGGTGGAGAGCATTTGCATTGCATTGCATCCAGACTTGATTTCAGTCCCTTAATGCCATGGCATTGTTCTGCTTTATTCTTTTCATGCGCGCAAGCTCATAATCATTATGATGTTGTTCAGAATCTGAGATTCATGAAAACATAAAAAGTAGTCAGATTATCTATGGAATGCATTGCGGATTCAACTCGAAGAGTGTCTCCCTATAAACCCCTGCATATGCAAAGTTCACCCCCAACCGTGCTGACCATACCACACACAGAAATACAAACCCCTTATGTTTCTATAAGAGGCAGACACACATTTCAAAACTGAAGTAGGAACATTAGAATTATATGAAATTCGTATTTGAACAAATAAACTAAGGAATTATGAGTTGTATGATGTTTAGCTTCAAGGGCGGAGTTTTGGTAGTGCGACACAAAGCAAGTAGGCAGATTGTATTCCATGTAAAAGATCGAAGCCTATGTAAAAGCTGGAAATGACACTTTCTTTCTATACAATGCAGTGTTCGTTGCCCACACATGATGGAAGAGATCACATAGAGAAATACTATTCACTCATGTCTACGGTTGCAGTATTTAGAAACAGGGTGGTCCACCCTAAAAGAATATTGACAACAAATATGACAAGGCAAGCATAGATGTAGTGAATCAATCATTTACGTGTGAGCTCACTAGGACAAATATGCAGAATTGTAACTGCAGTAAGAGACCGTCCAAAATCTGAATCAAGAAGTTTGTCTAGCACTTATTGTTTGCAACACATCGACGTGAATAATTGGATATTATATCGAATGAGTAAGAAAGACAAGTAAAATTTTCAAAAAACCTGGCTTGAAGTAGTAATCTGGGTCAATGTCACTACGACCAACAATCCAAAATAACTAGTGTTTGTTCCTAGGGCCGGAATTTTGAAAACCCTGTGAACTTTACAGGTACTAAAGATTACCGAAATACATCTGAACCATCAAGCGTAGGTAGCACTCAGCACACAACAAACCCTAACGATAGTCCTGCGTAATGAGTAATGAATCAATTAGAAAATGGGTGATGAGGAGTGGCTTCTGAGTGTTGAGGACTTATCTCAGGATAAATCAGGTTGGCTTAGTGGGTGCTGCATTCCTGAGCCCTGAACGGACTGGGAAGGTCGGCACGGCGGCGCACCTGGGCAGCGGTGACGCTGTTGGGCAAGCGGCTCCTGACCTCCTATTAGTCCGGCATCTCCTCCTAGAGTCATGCCGTTCGGGGACGGCTTGTCGCTGGCGAGGCAGGCGACTGGGGCCGAGTAAAGATTGGAAGCGCGCAGCAGAACAGAGGGGAATCGGGGCCTGGGACAACCCAAAATCCCAGGGTGGGTCGGCCCATCGTGGGCACCCTCTAGAGATACACACACGAGCGACGAACATGCATTTTCAAAACTAATTTAGGAACATTTAGCTGACCAATTAAATGAATCTTTTCTAATAATATCAGATTCGTATTTGAACAACTAAGCTTGTTTAGCTTGATGGGTCGAGCAGTGCTATTATGACACGAAGCACGTATTCTGATCGTATAGTGATCATAAAAGGGGGAAACCCTAGAAATGATATTTAGCAACCATTGTTTGCTTCGAACTAAGAACTAAATTCTAAGAGCTGAAAAGAAGGTAGAGTAACCAAGTTAAGATATATTTTCTGGTTGAGATCAAAAAGTTGAGGAGATATGAAGTACCACCTCTCTTGCGGCGCCGTGTAGGCATCGGGGGTGCGATGGCTGTCGATGGCGTTGAAGCAGATCTGTGACGGTAGATGGGTGCATCGGGGGATAAGTCCCATTGCGGTGGAAGAGAAGGTCGTGTGAGCGGCCCCGACAAAGAGGACGACAGCACCAATGAAGCGAGGGGACGTGATGCAAGGCTCTTGGTTCGTCGCCGTGGATGAGAAACGTCCATCTCTACAGTGGATGACGCGGCCTTGTTAGGCGCTCCGGCATGGTGGAGGACGGTGGCGATGAATGTGGTGGAGGATGGCATCGATGGATGTGGTGGAGGACGGCGGCGATGGATGGGGTGGCAGACGGAGGCTGGTGTGGGGATGGTGTTCTCGCACGGATGGTGTATGAATGGGAAAATGGAGGGAGAGGTACGGGGAACCATGTTTTTGGGACGCACCTGTCTGAAATATGGGAAAGTTACGAACTTAGCCCCTGTTTAAAATTTGGACGTCTCGTCGGTTGGGGATACGAAGGTAATCTCGCATCTCGCCAATATTTGCCCAGAGCGATTTCGGGCGTGGAGAGTGTGGTTGGCGCCCATGGTTGGCACCCACGATGTATGAACGGGGCTAACAGGTAGGGCGGTTGTGTCACGTCTGAGTGAAGTTACAAACCTGCCCCTATTGAAAATATTTGCCTACATCGATTTCGGCTGAGTCGAGTTTGTTTTGCCACCCATCGTGTATGAATGGGGAAATGGAGTGAGAAATAGAGGTCTTTCGGATGAGCTTGAATCAAATATGTTTTACCGCCCATGTTTGGCGCCCACCATGTCGGAATGGGCTCAGAGGCGGTCGTGTCATGTCTTATTGAAGTTACTACCCTACCCCTATTTAGAGCAGTGGAAATCGGGCCGATGGATTGTCCGTGTAATGGGTAGACTGTAATTTCCATCTCCCAAACACTTGGCTTCGGGTAGCCAATGTGGGACTGGACATTTTGCCACTTCTTTGGGACAATAAGCATCCACGTTTAGCCTTGCAACTAAATTCGAATCCATTTTGTATTCCTATACGAATCTTTATAAATCATTCTATGTGTTTTTATATATCTTCAAAAGGACGACAAAGATGTATTCCACTGTCATATATGAATATGATTTACAAATGCTGATACTCAAATTCAGAAGCTAGAATCCAGTTTAAGGTGAATTCGAATATTTGGAACACTTCATGTCCAACTCAAATGTCACATGCAGCATAATGTGTACTCCCATTTAGATATGTACACAAGCGATGTATCAAGATTCAAATACCGATTGAGTCAACCAAGAATATATAGAACTAACAGACATATAAACACTTATAGAGTATATGGATCAATAATATCAACTAACATGCATAAGCTAGGCCGCTGTATTTTTCGTTGATACAACAACATCCTTTTTTTAGCCAAGCTACTACAACATCTTGGCCCTTTCCGATGCGTGCCACTTATGGTCCATCTATACTACTATTATTGCTGAATGCACATTCAGCCCAATTGGCATATTTGTAGGTCTGGCACAACAATCAAAATGAAATGCCTTTGAGTCTTATCAATTAATACAGACTTGTGCTCAAATAAAATTATAAACCAAAAAACAAAAAACAATTATTACATGATCTTTAAAACAAATGGTTTGATTGATTACATGAACAAACAACACAAAGGTTATTCAACGATCGAAAGTACATTTCACCTATGATTTACCAAGTGGGAATTTAATTTCCTTTTTTCCTTCAGGACCTTAATAATGTGGTTAGTCTCAGCTTGCTTCGTCTTGAAATCCACCAAATATTTAATGGTTGTCTTGAGTACTGCTGCTGATTGTGTTGTTTGCTTCCTCAACATGTCAACTTCATCTCTAAGTGCAGAAGCAGAATCTCTTTCTACCACTAGTTTAGCCTTTAGACCATCAGCAGTTGGCAATTCATAATGCATGATTGGGATGGTGCCATTGCTGTGGGGTGATACAACGTCCGTGGGGACCTCGCTCTTTGATCTTGGACTAACCTGTTTTGCCATTAAAGTTCCGATTGGATTCATAAAAGTTGAAGTTAGCAAAACATCTCAACTGGGAGTTATAATAGCAAACCAGTTAAACAAACAAGGAATTAAAGAGTTTCAATTCGATGCTGAAAAGTAGTTATTAACATCCTTATAATCCATTGTTGCAGCAGCAAAGCAGTTAAACAAACGAGTAGCTATTTAAGTTCAGGCAAACAGGTAATTCTTAACAGTAAGTATCAAACACATAGATAGGTGCAGTCTATAATAGGATTAACAGGCCGTGGCATTATCTAATCAATAGCAACCTAAATTAAGCCAAGCAACGTAATTGAACAATTTTGCAATAAGTGGCTAACAAAATTTCCGAGAAGCAGGTAACTGAACTTATGCTAGTTCTTTGTACGGGCACACTGCAACTTCTTTTTCACTTACAAGGTTGTACTAAGGAGTCCATGGTATCAATTGCTTGGATACGCAGTCCCAATACTTCTTTCTTCCCACACTGCATTGGTAAGTCGAATGGTTAATCTGGTAAGATGGTGCGTCCTTGATATATGAGGATGTGTAGTCAGACTAGTTGTAGCCACACACATCACACTGGCTTTTACTGTATATTTCATGCGATTACTTTTGGCACATCGAGATCTAAGCAATCTACAATAGGCTGAAAAGACCAGCATCCTTCACATTATTGGCGAACTCAGTTCATGGAAACAAGAAATTCAACCATTCTATGGGTAAATCAAAAGCGCCACTGGAATATTTTTCACTACCCCTATCATACACGGAAAAAGGGGCGACGCCACCATAGGGGCTGGTATGGGCGGCCGCCATGGGTGGCTCGAAAGTGTGCACCTAGTTTGAGTCGTCTAGGTTGGCCCAGGCTAGTTTTGTTCGTCCCAATGCACGAGCAGGCAATGTAAAAATGAAGAAAAATGTTTCAATTTGGATAGGCCAAAAACATAAGTGCAAGGAAGGCCCTATAGCAGGCTCACGGCCCAAACGAGCGTCTCCCATATCGATCGACAGCAGGAAAAATCCCAATTCATCCACTCCAACCTCCAGTCTTGTTCGCTCCTAACCTAGCCGCCACTGGACAGACCGACACAACACTTCCTCGCGCCCTCGTTGGAGGGCGGTCGCCGGGCTTCAAGCGATCGGAAGGACAAGAAGATGAAGATCCAACCCTGGGTGTAGCCTGCATGGGAGGCAGCGGCGGCAGCATGTGCATGGCATCGAGCTTGCGCAAACAGACAGCCGCAGCTTGCAAGAGTAGCATGTGCAACGAGCAGGTACATCACATCCCTAATTATATCTAATTCAACTCTTCAATTTCTGGCCAATAGTTAAACCTGACGGTGCTGTAAAACTTCTTGTATGTAGGGAATCTATGAGAAAATTAAACCAATTTCTACTTATTTCATAACTCCCCCAATCAATACTGAACTGGCTGAATCTGATGTATCTAATCAAGTTTCCGGTGAAGTGCATAAAAGGGGATCTGAAGTGTCTAATGAATAGACTGCTAATGAAGATTTGATGCAAACATTTTACATGCTCCTGGTGATGAACATATAGTGTCTAATGAGGCATCTAATGCAAGCATTTTGCAAGCTCCCATTGAAGGATTTAGTGTCTAATGATGATCTGCTATGTTGAGGGAGACATAGAGATTTGCAGCCATTGATGACAAGCAACTTATAGTGCATTTTCATGGCTTGAGGAAACGTCGAGGCCATCTAGCAGAAAGTCCCCGTATCATGACAACGTAGCATAAATACTTTTCTAATCTGTTGTTTGAAACTATTGTCATACTTGTGCAGGATAGATATATTGATATGTAGTTTGCGCACTGGTTATAGGTGCAATTACACTTCGATATTTTCAGCCAGAGAACGAATAATTCAAGCAGGTATAGACCATGTTTGTAGTCCTTGTACACCATGTTGCATTTTGTGTTTTTGGTGCTTGCATCATTTAGTGTCTATAATCTGAACTACTTTGGATCATTAGCTGGTTTTCAAAGTGCATGTAGCTTCACATTTCTCAAGTTATGTTGATTTCCGGAGTGCAAGTGACTTCGTATCTTTTAAGTTAAATGTTCGCCCCTGGTAACTTGAATTCATGGATCCTCCACTGAACACAAATCATACATGAATGCCAGTACAAATTAAATGAAATGCAGGGACTTACGCTAGCTCATTGTACAAGCTCACTGCAACTCTGCTTGCGCTTGGGATGTTCCATGTACAAGTCCATGTTACCACTTGCTTGGATGTGCAGGCCTTGTGCTCCTTGCATCCCCCTCTGTTTTTTTGACACGGCGAATGGCTGATGAAATAAGAGGAATCGACCTTGCTGTTGTACCAGAGGATAGATACTTACAAGATTATACGGGTGTGCATGATGTGTACCAGATCCCGTAGCACCGTCATGCTTCGCTAAAAATGGATTTGCTTGTTTCAGATGATATCTCCAAAAGAAATAAGAGTTAAAGTCAAAGTTGGATAGGTGTGTAAGCTAAGAGAGCAGTGAAAGGATATTCAAACATCGCCGGAACAATGCACAAGGGAGTGATGTGTGGATACCTAGTTCGGGCGCGTTTGGGTATGCTCGCCTAGCTAGAGTGCGGGTCACTTTAGAGCCTTTGAGGGTGATGCGCTGGCGTTGGCTGGCCGCGCATGGATGCAGAACTTGAGTGGTAGCGGAGTGCTACGATGCGGTGGACGAGACCATTGGTGAAGCCCTAGTGGCCTCGGGGAGGCGGAGGCGCGACGATGTGCTCGGTGAAGTAGCCATGTGACATGGGAGACGGCGTCGGTGAAGCGTACCTGATGCGGTGGAAGACGGTGTCTGTGAGGCACGTCAGTTGCTGTGGCCGACGTTGTCGGTGGACCACTCGGTGCGGTGGACGAAGGCGTAGATGAGGTAGCTCCGGTGCGGTGGTGAAGAGCGATCGTCGTCTTCATCTTCCGGCACAGAGGTGGGAAAGAGACGAGACGAGGGGCGATTCGAACTTTGCTTGGGTGGCGGCGAATTAGGGATTTGAGCAATCTGGGCGCGGAAGGGGATGGTGGAGAAGGGAGATTTTGCAGGGCTGGAATTGGGGCTGCCAGATATTTCAATCCGAAGCACGGAAGCGCGATCTTATTTTGTCGTCGTCCTTTTTTTGGGGGGTGGGTGGTTGGGTGCTAGCGTCCGTCCGACACACGCGACCACCACGACACAACCCTGGTGCGCCTATATTTGAGAATGCAAACGAATCTTCTTTCATTTGCAAACGAATCTGTATATATTACCATGCCCGTGTTTTCCTTGCAATAATTATTCATTCGAAACAAGATACTATAAATTAATTAATGAGGAGTTATTTGACAAAAAATTGAAACGGTATCCACGCTAACATGGATTAGAGTGTGTGTCACATAATTAGTTATTTGAATTAGAGTGTGTGTCACATAGCGATCTCCAATTCTAATATGGATTTCACATTTCTCTGTATCCACGCTACTTTTTAATACAAATTCATATGTATATGATGAACACCATTGTCGGTGTCAAAACCGACGGATCTCGGGTAGGGGGTCTCGAACTGTGCGTCTAAGGCGGATGGTAACAGGAGGCAGGGGACACGATCTTTTACCCAGGTTCGGGCCCTCTTTATGGAGGTAAAACCCTACGTCCTGCTAGATTTATTCTTGATGATATGAGTATTACAAGAGTTGATCTACCACGAGATCGGAGAGGCTAAACCCTAGAAGCTAGCCTATGGTATGATTGTATGTTGTCCTACGGACTAAAACCCTCCAGTATATATAGACACCGGAGTGGGTTGGGTTTACACAAGGTCGGTTACAAAGGAGGGGATATACATATCCATATTGCCTAGCTTGCCTTCCACGCCAAGTAGAGTCCTATCCGGACACGAGACGAAGTCTTCAATCTTGTATCTTCATAGTCCAACAGTCTGGCCAAAGGATATAGTCCGGCTGTCTGGAGACCCCCAAATCCAGGACTCCCTCAGTAGCCCCTGAACCACGCTTCAATGACGATGAGTCCGGCGCGTAGTGTTGTCTTCGGCATTGCAAGGCGGGTTCCTCCTCCGAATACACCACAGAAAAATTTGAATAGAAGGATAGTGTCCGACCCTGCAAAATAAGTTCCACATACCACCGTAGAGAGAATAATATTTCCACAAATCTAATCTGCTGACAGGTTTTGGCAACATGACATTATGCCATGGCCCGGTGATTATTTGAACCGTTTCCTTTAACTAGCCCCGCACATAACGCGAGGCAGTTTCTTGACACGTGTTGTCAAAGCAGAGATTGTGTCCCCCTTATTACGGGATTCTCATCAATACGGGCGTGGGTAACCCAACCGCGCCATCAATTACGGTAGTTGGAGGATAAGCGAGTTTTACCAGGCTAGTGGGGGCGCATGTAACACCCCGGATGTAACTTTCCCAATTTGTACTCCAACTCTTGCCATTTCCGGCGTTAAGTTATATTTATTTTCTCGGGTTTGGTTCCTTGTCTCCGTGTGTTTTTGTCGTTGTCATGCATCTCATATCATGTCATCATGTGCATTGCATTTGCATATGTGTTCGTCTCTTGCAGTCGAGCTTTTTCCCCGTTGTCCGTTTTGCATTCCGGCGCTTCGTTCTCCTCCGGTGGTCATTTCTAGCTTTCTTTCATGTGTGGGGATTAAACATTTCCGGATTAGACCGGGACTTGCCAAGCGGTCTTGGTTTACTACCAGTAGACCGCCTGTCAAGTTTCGTACCATTTGGACTTCGTTTGATACTCCAACGGTTAACCGAGGGACCGAAAAGGCCTCGTGTGTGTTGCAGCCCAAACCCCTCGAATTTGGCCCAAAACCCACCTAACTATACTCCATCATCTAGAGCGTTCGATCACGATCGCGTGGCCGAAAACCGCACCTCATTTGGACTCTCCTAGCTCCCTCTATGCCTATATAAAGGTCTCTCCCCGAAATCCCGGGTCCCCTCCTCCTCAAACCCTAGATCGGGCTCTCACCGCGCCCGCCGGACATTTTGCCACCGATTGACGTGTCCGTTACCACCGTCCTCCACCACATGGTGCCCCGGGATTCGTCCGCCCGGGCGCCCACATCGCCGTGCATCCCCGCCGGCCCGCGAGCCCAGCCGGGGCCCTCGAGGGCCCGAAGTCGCCCGGTCGCCGCCGCCCTCGTAGCGCCGCCCGCCTCCTCGCCCCCGACGCATCGCGACCCCGCCGCCGTCCTTCTCCCGTCCGGCGCCGCCGCAGCCAACGCTGGCTGCCCAGAGCTCCTCCGCCCCGCCGCGTGCTCGCTCGAGGCCGGCGAGCTCCCTCCGCCGCCTCGCCGCTCCACTTCACCGCCCCGCAAGCCGGCGCCGCCCCGGCCTCTTCCTCCCTCTAACTCCGGCCACCATCATCCATCGTCGCCGACCAGCCCGCCGGCGAGCCCGGATCCACCTCGGGAAGCGTGCGATCCAGATCTGAAATTTTAGGTTGACTTCGTTTTTTTCTAAGTCCCGGAGATTTTCAATTCAAGTGCTCCTGTTCACGGCTCCGTAACTTTGCATCCGTAGCTCCGATTCATGCATATAGCATATTAAAATGTTCATCTCAGAGAGTACATCATTTCATTCCATTGCGTCATTTTCATTTGAGCTCATCTTGATGCCCGAAATGCTGTTAGAAGAGGGCTACTTGAGTTAATTGTCAGATATGCTACTCTGTTTAGCCTTTTTGTCATTTTTGCCATGATTATTGTGTGCATGATATGCCCATGAGTTCTACATATGTTTTGTTAAGGGTTTTGCCATCTTTCCAGAGGTGCAACCCATGTATTTTTGTGATGTGTGGTGACTAGCACAAGCTTGCAAAGTGAGGCATTTGGTATTCCTGATTTCAGGGACTTAGCATTTTCACCAAGTCCTTGAGCTGTTTATCTCATGATGCCATATGTTCATGTTGTTTCCTAGTGATCCGTGCCACTTTTGAGGATGATCAGTAAGTATGTTTTGTTAATATTGTAGTGCTCTATCAATCCATGTCTTTGTTTGCAATTATGTAGCAACCTAGCTTGAGTCAATCGAGCTCTACTTTTGCTACTTTGTGAATCTGGGCAGATTGTCAACTTGTTTGCAATTTTGCCGATGATGTTGTAGTTGATCCATGCAGGCTATGCTATTGTTATTGCCATGTTTAGCTTGCATTTTGTGCCTTCTTGGTGGATGTATGATTGTATTGCCATGACTTGCACCGTAGTGAGTGCATCGAGCTCGTAAACATGCCTACTTGAGTTCTGTTTTCAGCATGCTCCAGTTTTCACTAAGTCTGAAAACTGATTATGTTTTTACTATGTTCACATGCTTGCAATTGTATTTTCTGATCCCATTTGGCTCAAGGTCACTAAGGGACTTTTGTTAATCTCTTTGAGTAGCTCCATGCCATGCTTTACTTTGCCATGTTCAGGTCCTGTAGCATATAGTTTTATTGCTCAGAAGAGGGCTACCTGATCTGAAATTCCAGACAAGTGTTAATTTTACTAAGTCTGAGATCTGTTTGCCATATGCATTTTTTCCATGCTTGTTTGAACCTGTTAGTGGATGAATTGGCCGTAGCTCAGTGCTAGACTTTTGTTAAGAATCTTGAATGCATCCCTGCCATGTATTTTTTTATCATGTTTGGTTGCTGTAGCATGTTCATTTCGTTGCATTTAGATGCCTACTTGCTGTAAATCGCAGACCGGTGTCATATTTGAATCGCTTGCCATTTCCAAACCGTAACTCCGATTCCGGCGTTCTTTATATCGTTTTCAAGCGATTTTATCTCATCTTTCCAGTGGCACACTTGGAATTCCATGTTGAGGCCAGGTTCATGCGTTTCCTGTCATATCTTGCATTTTGCATCCCGCATCGCATCCCGCATAGCATATCATCTTTGCGTCGTGTTGTTTGAGCTTGCACGTTGTTGATTCTATCCTTGTTGCTTGTTTGTCTTGTTTTGGTAGAGCCGGGAGACGAGTTCTCTAACGAGGAGCCCGTTGAGTTTGCTTTCGAGGATCCAGTCAACTCTGACAACTTTGCAGGCAAGATGATCATACCCTCGAAATCATTACTATCTTTGCTATGCTAGTTTGCTTGCTGTTTTTCTATGCCATTGCTAGGATGCCTACCACTTGCTTTCAAGCCTCCCAAATTGCCATGTCAAACCTCTAACCCACCATTGTCCTAGCAAACCGTTGATTGGCTATGTTACCGCTTTGCTCAGCCCCTCTTATAGCGTTGCTAGTTGCAGGTGAAGATTGGAAGCCGTTCCTTGTTGGAACATTTATTTACTTGTTGGGATATCATTATTTTATCTATGTTATCTTAATGCATCTATATACTTGGTAAAGGGTGGAAGGCTTGGCCTCTCGCCTAGTGTTTTGTTCCACTCTTGCCGCCCTAGTTTCCGTCATATCGGTGTTATGTTCCCGGATTTTGCGTTCCTTACGCGCTTGGGTTATAATGGGAACCCCTGGATAGTTCGCCTTGATTAAAGCTTTTCCAGCAATGCCCAACCTTGGTCTTACCATTTGCCACCTAGCCTCTTTTTCCCTTGGGTTTCCGGAGCCCGAGGGTCATCTTATTTAAACCCCCCCGGCCAGTGCTCCTCTGAGTGTTGGTCCGGACCGAGTAGACTGTGGGGCCACCTCAGGGCAACTTGAGGGTTGGTTTTACTCGTAGGATGTCTCATCTGAGTGTGCCCTGAGAACAAGATATGTGCAGCTCCTATCGGGATTTGTCGGCACATTCGGGCAGTGTTGCTGGTCTTGTTTTAACCTGTCGAAGTGTCTTGAAGAACCGAGATACCGAGTCTGATCGAAACGTCTTGGGAGGAGGTCTATTCCTTCGTTGACCGTGAGAGCTTGTCATGGGATAAGTTGGGACTCCCCTGCAGGGATTTGAACTTTCGAAAGCCGTGCCCGCGGTTATGGGCAGATGGGAATTTGTTAATGTCCGGTTGTAGATAACTTGAACCTTAACTTAATTAAAACGAATCAACTGAGTGTGTTACCGTGATGGCCTCTTCTCGGCGGAGTCCGGGAAGCGGACACGGTGTTGGAGTAATGTTTGCGTAGGTTGTTCTCTAGTTTCTTGCCCGCGCTTTGCCTCCTCTTCTCGCTCTCTTTTGCGAATAACTTAGCCACCATACTTGCTAGTCGCTTCCCGCAGCTCCACTTATATTTACCTTGCCTTACCTATAAGCTTAAATAGTCTTGATCGCGAGGGTGCGAGATATCTGAGTCCCTCTGGCTCACAGATTACTATTACACCAGATGCAGGGCCTGAAGATTCCGCTCCAACAGACACGTTTGAGCTCAAGTGGGAGTTCGACGAAGACTCTCAACGTTACTATGTTTCCTTTCCCGATGATCAGTAGTGGTGCCCAGTTGGGGGTGATTGGGACCGTGTCGCATGTTGGGTTCTCTTTTATTTTGGCGCCATAGTCAGGCCATGAGTGTTTGGATGATGTAATGTTATTTATGTACTTGATTGACGTGGCGAGTGTAAGCCAACTATGTTATCTCCCCTTTTATTATTATATTACATGGGATGTTTGTGAAGATTGCCTAACTTGTGACATATGCCTTCTATGCGATTATGTCTCTAAGTTGTGCCTTGACACGTGGGAGCTATAGTCGCATCAAGGGTGTTACAGCGCATCGACCGCCCTTATAAAGGGACAAGGTTTATCCTTTTTCTACCCACACCTTCTTCCTCCTTGCTCATCCATTCTCTCACACTCGAGCTCCAACGCCCAACTCCACATTCTTCTCCTCAACCTTCTCCAAACATGTCCGGAGCTGGAGGCAAGTGGATGGCTTCCTCCGTTATGGAGGGACACATCAAAAAGCTGCGGAGCCGGATACTTATCCACGAATATCGCGCATCGGCTTCCTGTTGTGGGGCAGATCGTCCCCACCCCGGAACCTCACGAGAGGGTAGTCATCCTCCACCACTTCCTCCGCGGACTGGGGTGTCCCCTCCATCCATTCGTCCGTGGTCTTATGTTCTACTACGGGCTGGACTTTCATGATCTAGCCCCGAACTTCGTCCTCAACATTTCGGTGTTCATCATCGTGTGTGAGTCTTTCCTCCGCATCCGGCCCCACTTTGGCCTGTGGCTGAAGACCTTCAATATCAAGCCGAAGGTGATGGGAGGCCAACAAGCAGAATGCGGCGGAGCCATGGTGGGCAAGATGCCCAATGTTATATGGCTTGAAGGCTCCTTCATGGAGACCATAAAGGGGTGGCAATCGGCATGGTTCTACATCACCGAGCAGCGGGACACCAACTAGGTGGCGGCCCCCGAGTTTCGATCCGGAATCCCCACGCGGCTCACCTCCTGGAAAGAGAAGGGCCTATCCTGGGGTTCATCGGTGGAGCTAGACGGACTCCAGAAATGTATCCGGAATATGGCAAGCAAGAAGCTCAAGCTTGTCAACATAGTCCAGGTCATGCTCATCCGCCGGATCCTCCTGTGTCAACAATGGGATTTCAACTTGTGGGAGTTTGACCCGGCCCAGCACTAGACTCTGAGCGAGCTCTTCGACAGGATGCACAAGGACGTCTAGAGGGTGCTGTTCAAGGGCGCCGAGGTCCCTCCCTCTCTCACCGAGGACTGCGGGCTAAGCGCGAAGCGCCTAGAGCATTCGGTGAGTTCTATACATCCGGTAGGATATTTATTTCCCCTAGCTTAACCATGTGCTGGGTCTTAGCTCCATGCCTTTGACAGAACTGGGTGGAGACGTCGGGGCAGATTGACCTTCCGGCCCCTCTGGCCGAAGACACTGCGGACGCTCTCCTGACGGAGATTCTGACTCCGGCTCCTTACAAGGTGCCAGAGAAGACCAAGAAGGCCAAGGGAACCCGAAAGAGTTCCCGACGCCAAGTGTTATCGGACTCATCGTCCGATAACTCCGCGACGCACTCCTCCCCCAAAGACGAGGAGGAAGATGAAGATGCTCCCCCTTCAATCGGGGGGGACAAGAAAAGGAAGGCAGCCCCGACCAGGGGGGCCGAAGGGTCCAAGAAGGGGAGAACCCTCCTTCCAGACTACTCCACCACCCTCGCCGAAGGCAAAGACGAGTGGCTACAAAGGGCCAAGCCCCTGGTGAAGTCGTAAGTATTCAGATACTAGAGTAACTCATAGCATACCTTCGTCGCACTGCTTCCCCTAATGCTTAATATGATTATGCAGACCGCCCCAAGCCCGTATCGACGTATCTTCGTCAGGTGGCTCCTTGGACTCGTCAGATATGGATAGCGATCCACTTCCAACCGCCACCTCCCCGTGCCCTACAGACAATGCTGAGGTATTGCCTCAAGAGGCACCGGGTCGAGGGAGACAATAACGGAGGCGCCTCAAGGCAACCTTCCGGACTCCAGGAGCAGAGGGAGTAAGGCTCCCGAGGGCTCCGAGTTCGGCCCTCAGCCGAACACCGCGCCGGAACCCCCAGTGGTTCCAGACTCGGGCAGGCGGCCTCCTTCCAAAAGGGGCAAGACGCCTGTGCCGGTGACCTCTGCCCATCCAGGGGCATCGGACAATCTGCTGGGAGCGCTTCGCAACGCTTCCATCGACGAAGAGCACCGCACTATTATGAGTGCGGTGATCTAGAAGGTTCAGTCCGCTCCTGTGCCAGCCTTCTAATAGGCTTTGAGGTAAGTATTTGAAATATAGGAAAAATATTACCGCATAGACAATAGCCCCTGATGCTCTGTTCGGTGTTCACAAAGAAAAGCCGAACAGAGGATCAAACAATATCGCAGGAGTCTAATATAAGTATGTCTATATGCGTATGCAGGCTACGCTGCTGGCCTCTGCCGCACTGACTGCGGAGGTCGCTGCACTGAAGAAGGACCTCGAAGGGTCCAAGGAAGAGCTCGGCCTTGCCAAGAGGCAGCTCGAGGAGAACAAAGGTAAGTAGTACCTGGTCTATGGATATATATAAAATGAATGCGATTGCAAAATCACAGGATCATCGTAAATTTGCCAGGGGCCACAACCGAGGTGGCGACCCTGAAGCAAGCGCTATCCGAGGCCGAAAACCAAGCGGCCCAGGAGTGCACCGAGCGGCAAAAACAAGAGGCACGGGTGGGCGAGGTGCAGCAAGAGATCCACGCTCCCGTGACGAAGCACGATGCGTTGGATCTTAACTTGAAGACGTGAGAGTCCGACCTTACCGCGGCCCTTGAGAGTGCAAAGAGTGCCAAGGCCAAAGCCCAAAAGGCCCTCCAGGAGATTGATGCGATGAAGAAGATAGCAGCGGGTAAGGCATTCTATATGCAAAGCAAGCATGTGAAAGTAAATTACTTGTTACTTACCCGAATCTGGAGCTCTCCAGGAGCATTCGTAGATTTTCCCCGCAGCGTGTCAGATGCCGCACAGTTTTACCAGGCCGAGGAGGGAAGCTCAATAGAGAAGTTGTTCTACTCTCAGTATACTGGGACCGAACACCCGATGCCTCTGAGCGACCAGCTGAAGCAACTGTTCGAGCTGCACAAGGCGACCGAACAGGCCATGAAGGGCTTTATAGTTTGGATGTGGCCTGGCGACGCCCTTCCCAATAGCTACTTCGGCCTGGAAGTCATCAAGCGGTCCGTCTGCATCGAAGGTGCATGTCAGGCTTTCGCCCGTGCGAAGGTGCACTGGGCCAAGATGGATGCCGTGAAGCTGGTGAAGGAAGGGCCACCGCAGGGCAAGGAGCATCGCCACCCCAAGATGTACTATGAGGGTGTCCTGAAGGGTGCCCGTCTCGTAGCGGACGAGTGTACGAAAGATGTCATATTTGAGTAAACTTGCTCACGTAATCCTGTATTGTGAAAACTTGTTCATATGCGCTATGCAACGCTTGTTTGAATTTGAAATATTACCTTCTGTTCGGCTGTTTATCAAATCGGAGAGATGGCTAGTCGTCGGCTTCTGCCCCCACGCCACGAGTGCTGGGGTGTTCGGGTTAAACCTGAGCACTCTTGTTCCCATTTTTGGGTCCTTCGAGGGAGGTGCTCAGCACAACGATCAAGGCAATCAGACTATAATGCGTTATCACTCTCACTTATCCATAGAATTCTATAATTTTAAATTTCGGTGAAGCCCCTAGTATTCGGAAGGCCGAATTTGGGGCGCAATACACGCCTTAAGCCAGGCAGGGCCAACAACTCGCTCTAAGCGGCATAAGTCTTTAGGGACTCGAAACCTCCCGAACAGCGACCAGCCTCTCGACTTATCATGACAGTCAGTTTGAGCTTTCTCTACTGAGGTGCTTAGCCCAGCAGAACCGGGGCACAATCGCAGTAGTTCTCCCAGTGCTACCTTAGCCGATATAGCGGAACGTAAGGTACCAAAACATGGGAGCGAGACAAACCCAACTATTGACCCAAGACATGATTCGGAGCTGATGCATATAATGCTATAAGTTCGGGGTGTCGCACTGTCGAAAGAGTTCGGACTTCTCATGCCGCATTATGGGGTATGCTTAAGCCCCTAGCGTATTGGCCGTACTAGAGTGTACGGATGCTGGATGTCGTGAATGAACATGTATATATATATAAAGGAAGAATGCAATAATAGTCTTAAAGCTATGCATTGTTTATTCAAAAAGGTGCGTTAAAGCAGAATGATACAAGTAGTGCGATAAGCAAAAAGTAGGACTGTTTGACACGTCCCTTCCAAGGGCAAGCTGAGGAATAGTATTAAAGCAAATATTTCACTCGTTATCGTAATCAACCTGGGAGTTCCGTGGTGTGACGTAGCTTTCTGCCTCCTTGGTTGCTGCATCATGTGTTCGGCAATCATGCTACCGGACAGGGTTTCCAGAGATTAAAGTCCTGGAAGAGAAAAATAACAAAGCGGGAAGCCCCTAGTGCGGTTTAAGCCGCGACTTGGGGCGTGCCGCAGTCGTGCCCCCCTCCCCGCCTGTGCCCATGGTATTTTTAATGCGTAATTATGTACGCGTGGCACGGATTTCGCCGTTTGGCTGGGACCAGGGTGGGGGCCGCATTGCTATGCGAGCTCGGAACGTGCCAGGCGGTCCTGCTGCCGATTACTCCGGGCGCGCTTGAAGGTGTCCGG
The DNA here is from genome assembly GCF_056163025.1 of Triticum urartu. Taxonomy (NCBI): domain Eukaryota; kingdom Viridiplantae; phylum Streptophyta; class Magnoliopsida; order Poales; family Poaceae; genus Triticum; species Triticum urartu. Next base: position 324,780,048 of record NC_141874.1, read on the forward strand.
GTCCTTAATCGCCGAACTAGTGGATTGCCTTAAGAGGCTGCTTTGCGCTTCTGCTGCGAGGGCCGCAGTGTGCTCCTCCATTCGGAGAGAGCGCTCTGTGTTTCCATTGACTGTGATGACCCCCCGATGTCCTGGCATCTTGAGCTTGAGATATGCGTAATGCGGTACCACATTGAATCTTCACAAATGCGGTTCGCCCAAGCAGCCCATGGTAGCCACTGCGGAACGGGACTATGTCGAAGATTAACTCTTTGCTTTAGAAGTTATCCGGGGATCCGAAGACCACTTCCAGTGTGACTGAGCCTGTGCAATGGGCCTCTACATCTGGTATGACGCCTTTAAAGGTCGTTTTAGTGGGTTTGATCCTTGAGGGGTCTATACCCATTTTGCGCACTGTGTCCTGATAAAGCAGGTTCAGGCTGCTGCCGCCATCCATAAGGACTCGAGTGAGGTGAAATCCATCATTGATTGGGTCTAAGACCAGTGCGGCGAATCCGCCATGACGGATACTAGTGGGGTGGTCCCTGCGGTCAAAGGTGATCGGGCAGGAAGACCATGGGTTGAACTTTGGGGCGACTGGCTCCAATGCATATACGTCCCTGAGCGCACGCTTCCGCTCCCTCTTGGGGATGTGGGTTGCGTATATCATGTTCACCGTCCGCACTTGTGGGGGGAAAGTCTTCTGTCCTCCGGTGTTCGGCTACCGGGGCTCCTCCTCGTCATTGCTATGTGACCCCTTATCTTTGTTTTCAGCATTTATCTTGCCGGCCTGCTTGAACACCCAGCAATCCTTGTTGGTGTGGTTGGCTGGCTTGTCGGGGGTGCCTTGTATTTCGCACGAGCGATCGAGTATACAGTCCAAACTAGACGGGCCCGGAGTGCTTCTTTTGAATGGCTTTTTCCATAGACCGGGTTTAGAGCCTTTGAATCCGGCATTAACTGTCGTATCCTCGTTATTGTCGCTGTTTATGCGGCGCTTATGTTTGTTCCGACGTGACCTGCCATTGCCATCCTTGGTATCTGAAGTACCATGGTTCTTTGATATGTTATTGCTGCGAGCCAGTCAGCTGTCTTCTCCTGCACAAAAGCGGGTCATGAGTGTCGTGAGGGCTGCCATAGATTTCGGCCTTTCCTGGCCAATGTGCCGGGCGAGCCATTCGTCACGGATGTTGTGCTTGAAAGCTGCTAGGGCCTCTGCATCCGGACAGTCCATGATTTGATTTTTCTTTGTTAGGAACCGTGTCCAGAATTTCCTGGTCAATTCCTCTAGCTGCTGAATTATGTGGCTCAAGTCATTGGCGTCTGGTGGTCGCACATAAGTGCCCTAAAAGTTGTCGAGGAATGCGGCTTCCAAATCTTCCCCATAGCCAATGGACTCTGCTGGCAAGCTATTGAGCCAATGCCGAGCTGGTCCTTTGAGTTTGAGTGGGAGGTATTTGATGGCATGTAGGTCATCACCGCGGGCCATGTGGATGTGCAGGAGGAAATCCTTGATCCATACCGCAGGATCTGTTGTGCCGTCGTATGATTCAATATTTACGGGTTTGAAACCTTCTGGGATTTGATGATCCATTACTTCGTCTATGAAGCATAGGGGGTGTGCGGTGCCTTTGTACTGGGCTATATCGCAACGCAGCTCAAATGAGTCTTGCCCGCTGTGTTCGTCCCGGCCGAACTTAGTTTTACTGTATCCGGCGTGACGATTATCGTCTCGCATAGTGGCGTGCCCTCGTGATCCGTAGATCGATCTTGTGTGTTTCGTTTTGTCCTCCAATACATCTCGCAGGTCTGGCGTATTTCCCCATGCCTTTTTATTTTAATGGCGTCGGGGTGTGGGCTGGGTTTTTTGCTGGAATGCCTCTCTATCGCGGCCACGAGGTGGCCGATCAGCCGCGTCATACACCGGGGATGTGGGTTTCGGTGCTTCCTCCTCTAGTCGGGGTAGCAACCTGCACTTTGGGTAACTCTTGGAGGGGCATTCGAGTTTATATTTCTCGACCGCCAGGACTTTAGTCCATCTATCAGCTAGCAAATCTTGATCAGCTTGAAGCTGCTCCTGCTTTTTCTTAAGGCTATTTGCCGTGGCTATAAGCCAGCACTTGAAGCGCTCTTTTTCGACGGGATCCTCAGGCACGGCGAATTCATCATCGTCGAGGCTTGCCTCGTCTTCGGAGGGAGGCATGTAATTATCATCCTCCGCCTCTCCATCTACTGCTCTCTCTGGAGGGCTGGTTCTCATCCTCCTGCCCTAAATCATGCTCGAGGGGATTTTTTCCGTCTTCGGCACTGTCCGGAGTGCTATTATCTCCTCTGCCGGTATCACCGCTTTTGCCTTGGCGGGACTTAGAGCGGCGCCGCTGACGCCGGTGCTTGGGTTGCTTCTTGGAGGGGTCATCCTCCGTTGTCTCGTCGCCGTTGCCTTCTTTGGGCGTGTCCACCATGTATATATCGTATGATGAGGTGGCTGTCCAGTGCCCTGTGGGCAGTGGTTCCTCTTCGTCTCCTGCATCGTCCATACCGTCGATGTCTTCGGAGTCGAAGTCGAGCATGTCGGTTAAGTCGTCGGCAGTGGCTACTAAGTGGGTGGTGGGTCGGTGGCGAATTTCTTCGTCATTCGCATCCCAATCCTGCCGGACATAATTCGGCCAGGATCCTCCTAACAAGGAGAGAGACCTTAATGAATTCAGTATGTCGCCGAAGGGCGAGTGCTGAAAAATATCCGCGGAGGTAAACTCCATGATCGGCGCCCAATCGGATTCGATAGGAATGGGCGCAGGCGGTTCGGAGTCCGTGGCCGGAGAAGGATGCGGCAGTTTGGCAACACGGCACTCGTGAACGGTAAGGTCGATATTCGGCTCGATCGCCACTGAGGATATGGCCTCCGTGACGGGGTCTATCCACCCGTCCATGGATGGCGCAACTAGCTCCGAATTGAGGCTCGGAGCGGCTGCCGGTGCGATCTTCTGAATACGGTCCGATGGTAGAGCTAAATCATACTAATCATGACCGCATGGCACACAAGGTAGGGGCTCGAATCCATCGAAGATCAAGTCTCCGCGGATATCGGACGTGTAATTTAAGCTTCCAAACCTGACCTGGTGGCCAGGGGCGTAACTTTTGATCTGCTCCAGGTGGCCAAGTGAGTTGGCCCATAGTGCGAAGCCGCCGAACACAAAGATCTGTCCAGGGAGAAAAGTCTCACCCTGGACTGCATCACTATCGATGATAGTAGGAGCCATCAAGCCTAACGGCGACGACACAGAGGAACACTCAATGAAAGCACCAATGTCGGTGTCAAAACCGGCGGATCTCGGGTAGGGGGTCCCGAACTGTGCGTCTAAGGTGGATGGTAACAGGAGGCAGGGGACACGATGTTTTACCTAGGTTCGGGCCCTCTTGATGGAGGTAAAACCCTACATCCTCCTTGATTTATTCTTGATGATATGAGTATTACAAGAGTTGATCTACCACGAGATCGGAGAGGCTAAACCCTAGAAGCTAGCCTATGGTATGATTGTATGTTGTCCTACGGACTAAAACCCTCCGGTTTATATAGACACCGGAGGGGGTTAGGGTTACACAAGGTCGGTTACAAACGTGGGGATATACATATCCGTATTGCCTAGCTTGCCTTCCACGCCAAGTAGAGTCCTATCTAGACACGAGACGAAGTCTTCAATCTTGTATCTTCATAGTCCAACAGTCTGGCCAAAGGATATAGTCCGGCTGTCCGGAGACCACCTAATATAGGACTCCCTCAACCATGGTAGTGAGAAAACTTTTGGATGGATTCAAACATATGACCTACAAAATAGTAAAAAAAATCGAGTCAATGTCATCTTTTAGAAACCTAGTATGGCACGAATTCGAAAGAATTACCCATATGCATGGTCCTCAGTTCAAATCTTACAATGTACACCGAATTGAAACATCGATATTTAGTCTCGTACTATCTACATTCAAATGTTGTTTTTAGCTCCCCGGGTCAATCTTCCTCTCCTAACCACCTTAGGAAGCTATCGGTTTCCAACACACATCCATTCTTTCTCTCCATGTTTCGATCTCTAACTCTCTCAACTACACAACCCCCCTTTTTCACTCTGTTACGAAATGTATTTACCTCACACACCCGCCATTGCACCCCATGCTGAGCTCTCTCTCTCTCTCCCTCTCCCTCTCACCCTCTTGTGCTAAATACATGCATTGCCTATCTAGCCCCCAAGCTCTCGTGCGCACGCATGCACATTGTCTATCTAAGTCACTCCCTCGAGACTGTCTCACAATTTCTTCCGCACGGCGGGCCACACCCGCTCAATCTCCCTCTCTTTATCTAAGTCTCGTTTAACCTCATTTTATTTCACACACAAATGATATATCTTCCTGTTCAGGCCTCGATCGACACCTCTATACTCTCTCACATTGATTGTTTATCTAGGTCAGTCCATCGAAGCCTCCCCCACTCTTTCGACCTCATGGCGGGCCACACTTGCTCTCCCTCTCTCTCTCTCTTTGTATGTCTCGATTGACCTCGCTCTTTCTCAGACAAAAACGATATATCACCATGTTTGATCCCAATTCGACTTATTCACATTGTATACTCTCTCACGCACATTGTCTATCTAGGTCACTCTCTCCAACCCGTCTCACTCTTTCGATCGCACGACGACCCTATGTGATCGATCGACCTTGCTTCCTCCCACGCACAAAATATATCTACATGTATGTGACTGGATCGTCTCTCAATCTCTATCTTACAGCCCTCACCCTTGCCAAAAGCTCAATCGGACAATATCTCTCCATAGCATATATATTTGTTCCATGAATGTCGGACCGCACTCACTTTGTCTCTCTATCTATATGTCTCTCGATTGATCTCACTTTCTCACACCGTATCTTCCCACATTGAAGCTACCTCCCCATCCCTCGCAAAGCCAGAGCTATTTACATTGCGTGGGGCACTCCAACCTTGGATTAATTTGTGTAGGCATTTATTCCGGTCGGTTTAGATTATATTTTCGTAGCATTCGGCCCACAACTACTTGAAACGCCGTTGCAACCCCCGCAACTCCCCTAGCTTATTTCCCTCTGGCTCGGTCATGGCTCTCTCGCACGTCCTTTCTCGCCTTCAACATCGCACCATGGTATTATTGCAAAAAACTATGTTGTTCTCTTTAATTATTATAAATAAGATACAAAACTACACAGCGATAGTCCACTTGGAATGGAAAAAATTTGGACCCACAAATTAAAGTGCTACAAACTACACACTGAGGGGCCCACATGTCATGAAACAAATTTGGACCCATATACAAATTAAAAAAGGATCGAACATGCGACCAGGGCCTTCAAGCCGCACGTCAATAGGCAACATATCTAGAACAACAATGTTTGTTGTACCTCCCTTTGTTCACATAATGTTTTTATATTACCACGACCTATTTCATTGATAACATGTAATATTATTTTTAGTACTATTCGCCTTCACTTACTGGTGGGTTCCATGTGTGCTCTCTCTCCCTCTCCTCCCCTTCTGCGTCTAGACACACGGACAAACACGAAGAACTCGCGGGCGATGTTGCCGTTGACCATATCTGGACGCATTCATAAGTTACGGCACCAGTTTCATGTGCTAGCAGCACTAGTCAGTGCGTACGTGCAATGCATGTTAATTTGGAAGTAAATTAAGTGCATGCGGATATTAAGTTGGATATTATTTGCGTGTTATTATGTGATTAGCACTATTTTTGGCATGAAATTAACTGCACGCTAAACGTGTTGAGCGCTCGACATTGAAGCAGTCTAGGTCGTTGGATGACAAGGAATACATGTGGCTCGGTGACGTTTTATATTTAATTTGATCCGGCTCTAGCAGAACATTCAATCGATCAAACCATAGATTTTGTTCAGTCTGACTCCAAATTTAAATTGTATGATGATCGATCTAAAATAAACAGAAATGATAAACGTTCAGATTTTAAGCATGGCAATCTGAATGTTTTTCATGGCAAATTTAGACTACGCGGTGGCAGCGGGGGCGTCTTGCGATGGGAAGCGGCTCCTCTGCCGTGCTCTGTGTGTCGTCGGGCCACTGACCGAGGGCGACGGCGGCGTCTTGCACCGTTGTTGGCGTACTCCTGGACGTTGGCCCTACCTTCAAGGAAGGCCACAATGTTCTGGACTTCGGTCTCCAATAGTGAGTCAACTCACGGGAGGAGGCGACTGGCGTTGGTGCAAGGAAGCGGTCGATGGCGGCCATCCATGCCGCTGAGGGGGGCACTCGCACCCGCACGGGGACATGCACTGTCAATGGCACGGCGGAGACATTCGTGTGAATGGGCACCAGCACGGACACGCACGCCAGTGCATGCGCAAGCGCATGCGCTGGCACGGGCGTACGCGTCAGTGCACGCTCAGGCGCATTCCCTGGCAGGCGCACGGGCATGTGAAAGTCGGCGGGGACCTCGTGGAATCCCGTGGCATCAAGCTCGGCGACAATGTGCAGCTCCTAGCCCATCAATGCCACAGGGATGGGCGCTAGCGCAGTCGGGGCGACGGGAGCCAGAACGGGAGCGGGGACAGGCGCCAGCGTCTTCCCGCAAGGCCAGTTCAAGCTCGTCCCAAAGCGCCTTATGTTCTTGAGACTCCGGCTGGGTGTCTTCCTCAAGAAACTGGAAGACTAAGGGCAGACCATCGTGATGCGGCATGGCGTACGTTTAGGTCAGGCTGGTTGGAGGTAGATGACAGGAGAATCGGAGAGGAAGAGAGAAGATTGTAGCAATACCGAGTAGTGCGGGGTTGATTTTAAACTGCGGCGCCGACGACTTTAGAAGTGGGAGCAGTTGGGAAGAAGGTGGGCGGCGGAGCCTGGTCAAAGGGCTCGCCTCCCAGTGAGCCTGCATAGCGGTCTGCTCGCACGCCTCCCTGTCATCCGGCGCAGAGGTCTGCTCGCGCGCCTCCCGTCGACTCACACGCTTGCTCGGACGGCACCTGCCGATGAGAAGTGGGACTCGTGGCGGCACGTAAACGCCCACGGTTTCAATAGTGAAAGCGTTCGCCTTAACGTGACAGGACTTTGTTCCAAAACCTTGGCTCTTCATTTGTGCAACTTGTCGTAAGCAGCTTGTCTCAAATTGAAGAAAAAAATTACGAAGTTATATTTGTGCCATATCACGTGACCATGCTCAGTTTCAAGAATTTATGGTCACTTTTGGATTTTCTGAAATTAAAGATCCAGGATTCGAAACAATATCATAACTTGCATCGTGCAATAAATTTTCAAGCCATACATCTGTCCTGTTGTATTTCTTAAGAAAGGATTTGGTGAAACATTTTGCTTAGTTAGACTTCAGACAAGTTATATATGCAGAGCAAAAGGATAATCCCTCCGTACCAGTGCATTGCCTGATGTATTAACTCAAGTACTAGGCACGAACAAACAGAAAAAAAACAAGCTCAATTCTGTCCTCATCCTGGTGTAGTAGTAGTAGCACTAGGCAATGCAGTTGACGGGTGACCTTGGCGAGCGGCGACCGAGGGAATTGAACCGTGCTCGGCACAGTAGGTAACGTTGTCTAGTTACTTTTTTTTGAACAGAACATTGTCTAGTTACTAAAGCATCCCTCCGTTATTCATCGGTAGTCATTATGGACCGGCGACATGAGGGGAATTTCCTAGGGCTGGAATTCTGGTTGGGGTTTCGACTCGAAACACGGAGGCTCGACTGGTTGGGGTTGCCTAATGTGCATACTACGCACGCCACCAGAAGGACACGAGCCCGGTTTTTTTATATTTTATTTTTTTAGGATCAACATGAGCCAAGGTCTGGCGGGTACGCCATTGGGTCCTACCATTCAAGAATACGAAAGGAACCTTTTAAGTTGCCGAACGAATCTATGTGTATTACAATGCCCGTATTTTCCTTGCAAATACTAATCTCAACGTGGTAATTAATTTATGACGAGTTGTTGAATTAGAGTGAGTTTATGACATAGTGATCTCAACGTGGATTTCACATTTCATGGTATCCCTGCTAAGTTTTTCAATGCAAATTCAAATTTAAAAGATGAACAATATGGAGGTGAGAAAACTTTGTATGTATCAAGCATATGACCACACACACACATACACACACACAAACACCCACACACGAACACAACAACAATCCAATAAGTATAGTGCATCTATTTTTCCAAACCATGCATGTGTGACACGAATTCAAAAATACTCCTTCTATTCCTAAATATTAGTCTTTTAGAGATTTCAACAAGCGACTACATACGGAGCAAAATGAGTGAATCTACACTCTAAAATATGTCTATATACATCCTATGTGCCAGTACACTTGAAATCTCTAAAAAGACTAATATTTAGGAACGAAGGGAGTAAAATGTAAGGCATGCATGGTCCTCAATTCAATATTTAAAACGAACATGAAACTGAAACATGTATACTAGTCTAGTACTACAGTACATGCAAATGTTGTGTTTAATTAGGCGGAGCTATGATTGTCAGGGGTCACCCCCTCGACCATAGATAAAATTGTGAAGCTCTGTTTAGGGTTGTTTAGATTATATTTGTCCCCACCCTCCCAACCACCGATTGGTTGTGCACCCCCACCCCTCCTCCCCGGGAGAATATCATGTGCCCCCATACCTTCTATGCTATATGCCAATACGAGTTGCTTGGAGCTTGAGATTTGAGATATAGTAGCTCACATGATGTCTTAATATTTTTACAGGAAACCTTGATGATTTGGAGAATTGCACACAATTTGTACAAAAACTAGTCAGATGCCCTTGGACCCATATCCAACGACCTCGAATCTCGTATCACCATAGCATCTAAGATGAACGAGGACATCATATTCTCCTATATGTAAGAATATCATGTGCTACCACACCTTAGATGCTTTGGTTATACAAGCTCTTCGGAGCCGTTGGATTTGTGACCCAACGCCTCCTCGGTGGTTCGAATGGTTTTTTGCAGAAAAGTCCCCAAAGAGTTCGGCCACTGCTTACAAGCACAAAAACTGCTCAGATGCCATTGGGTCTCAGATCAAACGACCTCAAAGCTCGTATCACCGTAACATCCAAGCTACGAGAGCACCTTATGTTTTCTCGCACGGGAGAATATGAGGTGCTCCCGCATCGTAGATTCTATGGTGATACGAGTTCATGGAGATCTAACGGCCCACAGTAGGAGGTTTGAATGTTTTTGCAATATACGACTGAGAGAGTTTGGGAATTGCGCAGAAAGTACAAGTACTACGCATGTGCCATCTAATCACTGATCATACGACTTAGATGCTCATATCACCGTAGCGGGTAATTAAGCTACGGGGAGCGCCTAATATGAGCAATGGGGAGCCGTTGGATCTAAGATGCATCGGCACACACGAGGCCTGAATGTTTTATTTCCAAAAAAAACCTTTGGAGAGTTTGGAAATTGCGCATAATTACAAAGACTACTCCCAGGCCATTGGATCTCACTTCCAACGGTGTAAAATCTCATATCACCATAGCATCTAAGTTGCAGGGTGGATGTGATATTCTATGCCGCTGTCATTATTGTTCATAAACTTGCAAAATACGTGTAACTTGTGCCGTTACTTGTCTAACCGCGCAAAGTGTTTGTTCAAAAAAACCATCCTACACTGAAATATCGGAACAACACACGAGGGTCCCACTTGTCATTAATCAAATTTGGACCTAAAACTAACAAATCTGAAAGACGAGATTCCAACTGGCAACCTGGACTACAAAGCGTAAGTCGATAGCCTGAAACAACAACGGTTGTTGGCTTTGTCCCATAACTTGATTTTGTATAGTATTACGTTGAGTAGAGTAGAGGGGGTGCCTCATCTACACGTGCATGACCGTTGACTCACTTACTGGTGGGTCCCTGGTCTGTGATCTCTCTCTTCTCTCCATCATCTAACCTTTGCACAGGCACACACGAAGAGTGGCGCTAGCTTGCCGTGGTGTTATTACAACTAAAAAAAATCTTGGAAAATAGAAGAATCGCCTAGAACAAGAGACATTGTGGCTAGTCGAGATGGAGCTAACCACACACATCCTCTGTGCCATGTTAGCATGATGAAGCTGTGTGGCTAGTGGGGTGTTTTCCACCGACTGGCTGGGTCCCGAGGTGGAACCATAGGTACTACATCTAATACAGTAATTTTTTACACGCACATTTTTCCTCCATGCCGAGACATGGCACACCCTACCGCGCGGTTTCGGGATCCTCCCGGGTGGTGCACGCATATATTCTTCCTGGCGTGGGACGCCCTACCGCGCGTTTTCGCCGAAGCAAGTAAATAAATGAGTCGTCAAATCATGAAAGACCACTTTTCCCGCCGAGTACATCAGTGAAGCACGATGGCTAGCTAGTTGGGCTAGTTCGACCGATTAGCTGGGCCACCGCCACATTTGTTTTTTTCACCCCTTTTTTTATCTACTTGCCAGCAGGTAAATTTAAACATCCTCTGCGGCGTTGCTCTGGTGTTTGAGTGTGGCAGGATTTTTAATTTTTTGATTGACGGGAGCAGGCGCGGCAGGATTTTTTAATTTTTTGATTGACGGGAGCAGGCGCGGCAGCAATTAGTCACGATGACTCCGCCTATAAAACCCACTGCTCCCTAATGTGAGAAGTCGTCGACTGGTGTTTTACCATGGTGAAAACCAAAAGATTCCCCGCTCCTCGGCTGGCTCCCTCTGCCTTCCTGTAGATTGCATTGCCTTTCAGCCGTTTCGCCCCCTGCATCACCAATGCCGTGCGCCTCGAGAAGCAGAGGGACTACGATGGTGTTTAGGCACCCTTTGCAGGGGCATGTCCATGTCTCGGCGCAACATGACCGTTGGATCAAACTCAGACGGTGCAGATCAGTCACTGTAGCACAAAGCGTGCGGGTGTGTTTGGTTGCGTTCTCATCTCAATATAGTGTGTAAGTCACCTTACGAAAACCAAATAATCCCAAAACACTTAGGCACGACACATTAACTCTCTCCCCGTTTCTTGTTTTGTGACATATCAACCAATAAGAGACGTGGGTCGTGCATTCTTTCAATGACTTGAGACTAATTAACATGACATGAAGTGGTTAGTTCATTGCATGCAATGCTATTAATTAGGAAAAAGACATTAAGTTTTCTCGTTTTCCTCTCCGCCTTGGTCGCAGTGCACAACATAAGATGACTTACACACCTAGACGGAGTAGTTGTTTCCTCTTCGTGTATTTGTGTTAACCTACTAGTGTTGACTCATGCACCCTTCATGCACTCTACCAAACACCCAAAAGTAGGTCGAGAAGGGAACTTTTGCTCATGTCCCGTGCACCATTCATACACCCTGCCTAACACTATTCATGCTTCATATGGTTCATGTTTTGTGGAGTATTGTAGCGCCGTACTCTCCATGCGCTGTAGACCTAGTTCTGTTAACATTGATCTCACCGTTCATTCTCGACCGGACAGTCGAGAAAGCGGTACTATGTTACCACATTACTGTTCATATAGTTGACATGTGCACAACATCATTTGTTGTCGTCATATCTTACTACACTAGCAACAAGATTATGTTGTACTGACATATGAACCATTGCACATGCCTAGTAGTAGGAGCACTGTGTATGTTCAAGTGGCTGCTGTGTTTCGCACCCCTCCGTCGTAAGAGTGGAAACGCTTGCTGTAATCATTTTTTTCTTCAGAAAAATAGTGGACACGCTCTACCGTGCGGATCCTCCTCCAGCCATGCACTAAATTACTCACTTTCACCGACGTGTGGGCCAGCCAGCATCGGGGTCCACCATCCATGCACTAAATTACTCCGTAGTAGAGTGACGGTAGAATACCCCGATTGAAGCGCCGCAGTAATGCCCAATGAGCCGTCAAATCACAAAACCCCCTCCTTTCCGGCAGTAAGTTGGACGGACGAAGCAACCATCATTTCACTCTTCTCTCTCAGCTTCCTCTCTACCCAACCCTCTCTTCTCCCTCATCTTGATCCTCATTCTTCAAGAAAACCCCGACCTGCTTCTGCCATTGTTCTTCTCTCCCAATGAAGGAAATGTGAGTGCATCAATGGTGTTGATTCTGGCCAAGGCCCGGTCTTGCAACCCCGAGACTGATCCTATAACTCCCTCTATTTTCTTCTTTTGGGTTTGTGATTATGGTTTCTTTTATTTTATTTCTATTTGACAGTTTCTTGATTAACGCTAGAGCACTGGGCCGAAGTGATGTCTATGGCTCTGGCCAAAACCGTCGATGCTCATGGTACGAAGAAGAGCAAGCACCCCGCCGAGACTACCGCAGACAAGCTCAAAGCCATCGCCCTGTCCATGCTCCCTACTCCGGGATCCCTCATTAAGCAAGTCCAGGTAATATTTCTTCTTGACGATCTTTTTCTCGACCTTGATCGTGTTTTTTCATCTAACACGAAGTACTAGTACTAGTAGTACAACTTTCTGGGTGATCTTGCATATGATTTTTGTGTGCCAAATGACGGTTCTAAATTCCTCTTTTGACCAAAACATGCGAGAGGTTGACATTGATTTCTTATAGATTACTTTCAACTACTCCCTCTGTCCCAAATTTATTGCCTTAGATTTATCTAGATACAGATGTATCTAATACTAAAATGTGACTTGATACATCTGTATCTAGACAAATATAAGACAAGAATTTTGGGACGGAGGGAGTACTTTATGAACATCAATGCTACCTTTGAAGTGGGTATATTTGCCTCAGTAACTTGTGTTATGGATATTGCATGTAATCCCTTTGCTCTCATGCCTTTGAAGACATGTTCTATTGTCTTTTCTGTGCGTATATGTAGTCATATATGGAATAAAATATCAAAAATCATCTTATATTTCTGAACGGAGGTAGTAATAAAATATGCTTTCTGTTTGAATTAGAACCAGGTCCACAGTGGAGATGAAGTTCTCAAAGTTATGCCGTGTGAACTGGAAGACCTCAGGATGAGTTCTACTACTAAACTATCTAGCTGCTATGTCCTTGTCGCCACGTGTCCTGAACAAGTGTTTTCCTGTAGCATTGTCGTCAGGCGTGTTCTCGAGGCTATACTTGACCACAACAATTTCCTGGATGTGCCTTCGATTGCGAAGGGTGTGGTTCTTGTAAAGCTTCCAAACAAATCTGATGCGGCATGTCTTCATGATCATGTTTATGTGTGGAAAGACCACTCTGTTAGGTTATCCAAGGTTGACAAGATGGTGATGGTGCATGTAGACATCTCTCGCGAAGTCCATGGCCTAGTCAGTTATGCGGGGTTCATCCCGTAGGTCGGTGGCAAGAAATAGTCTGCAGAGTTTAATTAGTGTAGCTTTGCTTGTCTGTAGTAAGTACTATTGTTTAGTACTTAATTTGTGTTTGTGAACCCTGTATTGTTTATTAGTACTGCCGCTTTTGGTGTGTGGTCAGTCCTGAGAATGGTCTATGTTAATGTCTGTCAACTCAATTCAGTCTGTATATTTTGAAGTATCCAGATGATCTTTTTTGTGAGGACGGTTTATCAATTATTGTTACACTCCAATATCTGTATGCACAGGGTTTATCGCACCCACCAGGATTTCCAGTCCCATGGATGTTCTGTCCATACAATTTGTCACGACCTTTGGAGTGTCCTGCTTGTGGGAGTAGGCGGGGCCCCTGCATGCCACCCTAGTTGGACGATCAATCTTCTGTTTAGTACTTCAACATAGTGATTTCCTGGTTAGGATTCACTCGTGTCACATCAAGTAAATCTTATTGACTTACTTTCTAAATCTTATTGATCTCGATTTAGTGTGATGTTTTCTTTCTTTTCCTGCAATTTTACGATGCGGGTTTTGCCATGTGACATTCATCATAGAATAAACCGTTTGGTTTGCTCTACGATGACTATTTTTGCAAATTTCACTTCTTATGTCGTGTCAGTAACGAAGGCACTGTCCATCACTTATATTACTAGAAAAAATTGGATCAGTCTGTTGTCTGAGTACAAGCTGAATCCCTATGATGAACTGAAGTTTCGTTTAACAAAAATGCCACAACTAGTCCTTCTCGTGTTTAAAAGAAATGAAGAAAAAAACTGGATCACGGTCACGAAGCCTAGTCAAGTTAGAAATCTGATTATAGCAGACCAGACACGATCGTCACTGTCTCGCACATTGGTACCACCTTCAGCAACGGATCGAGCACCGGCAGTTGCTCTAGCACTGACAGCGGCAGCAACTCAGTCTGATCCAGCCGAGGATTGGGCACCGACCGCGTCAGCGGATCAGGCTGATCTACCAGAGGATCGGGCATCGACACCGACTCCTGCTCTAACACCGGCACCAGCTCTACAAGGAGCACAATCTCTGGCATCAGTAACGGCTTTGGCACCTGCACCAACACTTGCACTTGCATCTACTCCGGCCTGTGCAGCGGCAACCGAACGAGCAGTTGCACCGGCAACAGACTGGGCTGCAGTTCGCACTTCATATACCAAAGTCCTTACAAAAACCGACATGTCCACCTTCTTGGTAAGCATTGGCTGCCTAAGTGTTTTGTTCTTTTTTATTTCCATGGTGTTTCGCATGATTCACGGTGTTGATCTAACTGTTTGGGTATGTCTTCTTGTTTGCAAACAGTAAATTCCTAGAGCAACGAGGGAGTCGTTCAATAATCCGGGCGACAGCGGCCAAGTTTCTCTTACCATGCGCAGCCTTGGTGTCAATGAACCTGCTCAATATATCGTAAGTACAAAGGATGGTCGCATGATGATTGATGCTAAAGGATGGTCAAGGTTCAAATCTAAATCATATCTTGCGGTAGGGGATGATGTCAAAATCGAACTTTCTCGGCAAGGAGAGCTGGTCCAAATCAACTTTGAAATTCTTCAGTACTGCCGAAATGATCTATCCGCCGAGAGATTTTGATGTAATACTCTGGCATGGTGAAACAAGTGTCATGTGTGTATAAGTAGTACGACAATATCATTGATAGAATTGCAACTCCGATTGCTGGTTAGGAACTGTCGTTTGATTTCATTCCAACAACTGTTGTGCTATATTCAATTTTGTGTATTCGCCTTGCGACAGCATCTAAAACCAGCGCCGTACCGAACGCTTGCAATATGAAAAGCGATGAGGTAGAACACATGGGCCCCCAAACATGCAGGCCCACCGGCGTGTGGCCCAAAGTCCAAAACAATGAGCATGTCTGAGTATTTCTCAGTTGAACCCCCATAATGCCCGTGCGTTGCACGTAACATCAAGATGCATTTGTATGAGTATTTTATCTTGTGAGAGAAATGGATGAACGAGGGAAGGCCTTATTTGCAAATGCGGAGAGGTGTGTGGGTACCTTTTTGAAAAATTGCCATAGTTTCCTTCCTATCCATCAGATATAAATCGGACGGCCTATATTGCAGGATGACAGGCACACCATCATCACCAACTCGTCTATACCGTGTTATAAAAACTCTGTTTTTTATAATTATATATGTTATATATATTCACCTTTATTTTTATTATGTATAAAGTTGTGATATAAAAGATCTTTATATTTCTTTACAGAGGGAATATCTCTCTTTCAAAAATATATTTATTTGTAATAACTAGTTACTCCTGTCTTTCTACTTCCTTGCGCTGATATGTGGGGCATCCGGCAACGGGGTCCACATGCCATATGCACCAAATTAGAGTGCACAAATGCACGGCAGACACACCCCGGCCATAGCGCCGCATTAATGCCCAATGAGCCATCAAATCACAAAAAACCCCACCTTTCTAGCTTTAGCAGTAAGCTGGACAGACGAAGCGGCAATATTACACTAGGCCTGAATCCCTTCTCCCTTGTCTGCTTGTTCAAAGAAAACCCCCGCTCGGCGATTGCATAGGGTTTTCTCATGGAGAACCTGGTACGAATTCTTCATCCATCCCCGATAAATCCAAGTCCCTTGGTCGTGGGTACTCCTAGGATGGCAGCCGCCGCCATTGATGCATTTTTCTTCCTACTAAATCTAGTGTGTATCATTTGCAGTGCCCAAAGTGCGAGGACCCTACAGGTTTCTGCGCCCTCGGTGAGACGCCACACTTGCTCCTTCTCATCCTAACATCGGATTTAAAAACACGCACAATATGTTCCTAGAATCGTCTTTTCTATCTAGGAGGGTGGGGTTTTTTGAACATGATGTCGACTAATTTGGAAATTCTGATTGCTATATTTGAATAAAAGGTACTAGTACCATGGTCAACACTAACGTGAAGGAGGAAAGTATTTCTAGATTTGGATATAGGGAATACATTGTGTTCTCATATTATTTTTCTTGCAGTGCATTCCTTGCTCTGCCAGAACACATGTACTCAAGATGCTCGGCCTTGCCATAACTGAATACACTAGTTTAACGGTAACAGTGAATACAAGCCATGGATATAAGTTTCGAGTTGGGTTCATGAACCAAGAAGATTGCTGCTTTTTTTATGGCCGAACTTGGATAAACTTTCTCAAGTGTTACGGACTGAAAGTTGGCGCACAAATGTTGATGGAAGTAGCAGAACCTGGTCTCATATTCACTGCGATTTTCCACCCCGACATTGTTCCAATTGTTCATCCATGTTAGTTTTGTATCTGGTTCTTGCTTGTTGCCTCGATTACTTCTTAATCCTTGTAAGTTAGAACCCCGACGTCGTTCTAACTGATTACAATTTAACTTTAGAAGTAGCAACGAATCTCTCACGAAGATGCTACTTCTAACTAATATTTTCTTATAATTGGTGGCACGTGTAGGTTTTTTCAGAGTTAAGCAGGCTGCTCGTTTGTTATTCTGTAACAACTCGGCTGTTACTGATGGCACTGAAGTTGACTGGGATGACATCCACAAGTTCCTACACTTTATTGATCGTCTTGAGGTCCTTGTGGGGCGTTTCAATGGAGGAAGGCCACGTGGGATATGTGTGCCACTGATGCATTCGTTGAACAGGTCCAACTGTGTCGAGAAACTTATGGTACAAGCTATTTTCTATTATATATGTTGTTCATAAACTATTGCTTATACACAGTTTCAGTTGTGATCTTCTTGAAGGAGAAACTGCCCAGTTCTATTGTTCCTATATAGATGCCTGACCATGGTCGGGTCAGACTTGCGCTTGGTCACAACATGATGTTTATGTCGACCTACTCCATTTGCCTTGGAGGTGAAAAGATACTTATTCATGGGTGGTCTCAAATAATGAAGGCCCGTCCATCTTGGAGAATAGGGCAGAAGATTATGTTCCTGCTTTTCCATGGATCTATAGCGAATATCCTATTTATTAACCACATTGCGAGATGAAGCCGCTTTCAGAAGGTTGTGGATGCGCGGGGTGGCGCCTGGGCCTTGTCCTGGGGCTTGGCGGCCTCACCCTTCATTAACTGTAGGCAAAGTAGCAATGTTCAAGGCATGCTTTGTACGGTTGAACCTGTATAAGTACTCATACTGCTTTTAGCTATGGTTGGTAAGTGCCCCTGTTGGTTTCAGTTAAGGTTGTTCAGTACTCATGCTGCTTTTATAGTCTACGTGTTTCTTTAGTCCTGTCTTCCTCTAGCCGCCAAAACCAAACTAGCGCCGGTGGGGCCGCCTGTTTCCGCCTCCCACGGCTGGCTGCACCTTAGCGCACGCATCGCCGCCCCACCGTCTCCTAAATCATTAACGCCGACGTCCGAGGCCTCGCCATCGTCCTCCGCGCGCTTTGGTGCACTCGCCGCGGCACCGCCCTCTCGCATTGTCAACATGGTCAACAAACAACAGGAATCGTCAGAAGTACGTGGAAAGGATGGCATTAGGGCCCACCATGTCAGCGTATGGAAAAATAAAATGCTTCCTCCTAGTGTTTTCCTGACATTTGGGACCCACGACATTGTGAGTGTATATAGTCAATAGACAAGAGAACAACACAAGATCGGCTGACACCTGGGACGTAGCAGCTCGAGCAGCATTTTTTTGTTATTGTTGAGATGGAGTAGGGTTTGAACTGGGCTATGGCCAGCCCAACCCGTCTAGCCCAGGTTTATATTTTATGTTCACCATCTGACCAGCCCAGCTATTTTTTCTTTGTGAAAATGAGCCCAGATTATTTTTTCTTAATATTACCCAATCCAGGCCTACTTATTTTTCTATGCATTGATTGGCTGCAACTCTTTCAAGACGCCTGCAAATTTTGACAATAATACGAAATGGGTTGTAAATATAAAAACACATGACAAATTGGCAATTACTTTATAATTTCTGAATTTTTTCACATTTTCATATTCCTATTTCACTGGGCATTAACATAATTTAAATATATCTTCAAAGTACTTTAAATCTGGCTCGACATTTCGGTATTAGAAATAGTTTGGAACCCATAGAAATATGCGAAATTGGCCCTGACCAACCAAAAAAATCGGACTGCAATAAATTGCATAAGAAGTTGCAATGAGCTATATATAAATTGTTAAAAAAGAGGGAATGGTCTGACTTATGGGCCTATTAAGTTGACGCGTATGCAAGATTTTTTTATTTATTATATACGTCAACAAAAGATTCTAGCAGACGTAACCGTTGGATGTCAATCCAATGGCCGTCGTGTTTCTTCAATCTCCGATCTTCTTGCTCCAGCCGCCAAATCCAGTGCCGGCGGGACCGCCTGCCCCCGCCTCCCGTGCAGGTCTCACCGCCCGCTACCACTCCCACCACTGGCCAGGGCATCCCTCTACTCACCCACACCCCTGTTATTCTACGGCGACGGCAGCCTCACACCGCAGCCGAACCAGTGAACCCTCGTACTCCACTCCGTGTGGGCATCCACTTCCGCGTCTTACCTGGCTCCGCGTCGTCCCCTTCCTAGGCCTCTCCGTCGTCCATTGCCCTGGTGCTCTCGGTGCGGCGTGGTCAACATGGTCAAGGAACAACTTCCATCGGAAGAGTACTGTCGTGGAGAGGCTAATAGCTGGGTCCACAGCAGCCGCAAGGAAGTGCCTCCTTATTACACGGAAAATAATTATTCCTCCCCCTGACAGCAGGGACCCACCGGACAGACCATCGTATTTGGCGAAAAAACGTTTCGCCCTGGCTGGTGGGACCCACCGGACGGGCCACCATATTTCGCGAAAAAATTGCCCCCCCACCCCCCGCTGTCAGCTCGGACCCACCGGAAGTGCCACCTTATTACGCACAAAAAAATGAATACTCCCCCTGCTAGTTGGGACCCACCTTGGTGGGAGGCTGACTTGTGGGCCTACTAAGTTGACGGAACGGAGTGCTTTGTCAACTTACTCAATATGAACGATTCTAGCTCCAATGACCGTATGATGTCAATCCAACAACCATAGTGCTTCTTCAAGTTCTTGTCTTCTTGCTCCAGCCGCCCAAACCAGCGCCGGTTGTGCCTTGTGCTCCTGCCTCCCGTGGTCGGCTGCGATGAGGCGGAGGCCTCACCGCCCCCTACTACTCCCACCGCTTGCCAGGCCATCCCTCTACTCACCCACACCCCTAGTTATTCTACGGCGACGGCAGCCTGACACCACAGTGAACCACTGAACCCTCGTACTCCTCTACGCGTGGGCATCCACTGTCGCGTCTTCCCCGGCTCCACGTCGTCCCCTTCCTAGGCCTCGCCGTCGTCCACCGCCCTGGTGCTCTTCGCGCGGCGTGGTCAACGTGGTCAAGGAACGGCTTCCATCGGACGTGGACTGTACATGGAGAGGCTAACAGCTGGGTCCACGACCGCAGCAAGCAAGTGGCTCCTTATTACGCGCAAAATAATTATTCTTCCACCTGACAGCAGGGACCCACCGGACGGGCCATCGTATTTCACAAAAAAAAAGTTCCCCCCTGACTGCTGGGACCCACCAGCTACATCTTCGCACACAAGGAAGTGCGTCCGGGCAAAAAAAATTGATTCGCCCCCTAACAGCTGGGACCCACCAGCTACATCTTCGCACGCAAGGAAGTGCCTAACAGTCGGGACTCACCTGGTCGAAGTGTATGTAGTGTTATCATTCTGTTCGCGAACTTGTATGTACATACTGGCCGATGTAGAGGCGCGCACGTGTCATAGTAGAGGCGCGCACGTAGCATGTACACGTACGTACAGCGGCCAGTGTGCAAGAAAGAAAATACAGCCACGAACATACATACGGGCAGGGTCTCGAATGCCTACTCACGCATATGTACGGCCAGGGCTCGTGTACATGGCTGGGTCGGAATAGAGAACCATCGTCATCGTCGTGTTCATGGGGAGCAAACCGGCTGGGTCGGAACGGAATGCGTCGTCGTGTTCATCGAGAGGGCTTGGACGGAACAGCCGATGGAAACGAGGCCTGGCGTACCGTAGAACGGAGGAAACGGCCTTGTGTTCGACCGGCCACGTTCGAAACGGGATCCTGTTCATCAGGTGGGGTTTGCCGTACCGCAAAACGGAGGAAACGGACCTCCTACGGTCGAAACGGGGGTCCTGTTGATCGCGAGGGGTGTGCCGTACCGTAAAACGGAGGAAACGGACTTGTTTTGGAGCGCTATGGTCGAAACGGGGGTCCTATTCATCAGGAGGGGTGTGGCGTACCGCAAAACGGGACTCCACGGGATATTGTTCATCTCCACCGTCGACCCCCTCTAGCCTCGATGGGCTACTGTTCATCCACCGTCGACCTCCTCCAGCCTCCACCTGCGACTGTTCATCCACGGGCTCCTGTTCATCCATCCTCCACTGCGCGCTACTCCACCAGCTACTGTTCAACCAGCCCTCTCAACGGACTCCTGTTCAACCAGCCCTCCACGGGCTACTGTTCATCCTGCCATCCACTGTCTACTGTTCATCCTGCCCTCCACGGGGTGGTCTTGTTCATCCTGCCCTCCACGGGGTCCTGTTCATCTAGTCCCAACCGGCTCGATCGATCGGGGTACTGTTCATCCAGAGGCAACACCACGGGGTCCTGCTCATCCAACCACACCGGGAACTATTCATCGACCCCCCCCCCCCCCCCGTAACGCTCACTGTTCATCCAGAGGCATCATCGATCGGCTTCAGTTAGCAGTAGTAGCGAAGGAATCGCTCGATCGGGTTCAGTTAACAACCATCGATCGATCGCTCGGGTTTAAGCCTGCAATGCAATCGCTCTGGCTCAGTTAGAGCCCAACGCCTCGCCCGGGTTCAGTTAGAGCCCAACGCCTCGCACACACGCGCGTACGTACGAGAGAAATGTGCATCACTCGGCCCCCGACCACCCACCGTAACCGGAGACTCCCCAATATTTTCCGCGCCCTGGCTTCTACCATGGTTTTTTCCGTCATGGACGGCACAAAGAATGTCATGCAGCTGCATCTCCGGCCCGCCCAGGACGAAAAGCCCATTTTCTGTCATGATTTTTTGTCATAGAAGTAGGACCCCACCACATCTATGATGGTACCTTGTTTTGTCACAATTATCGTCATAGAAGTGTCATAAGTATGACACACAAAAAATTCGTTCGGCCCAAAATGTCACGGATGTGGGTTTTTTTGGAGTGCTGTCAGCATCGCCGGCGGCCACCGAAGACCTCGTCGCCGTCAAGGTCAGCCGGAGGACCTCCCAGGCCGATCCTGCTCCCTCTCCTCTTCTCGTTTTCCCCTCGCGCTCCCTCTCACCCTGATCCCTCGTCCCGCAGGACCTCCTGACGTCACCACATCTCAGACAAACCTCACCGGTGCTTGCCTCTACCATTCCCTGCCAGATCTGGACGAGCTCCTCTGGTTCGGTCCGTCCCTGCCATCTTCTTCGCTTCCCGCGTCAATCCAAGCTCGCTGGATCCCTGCGCCATGGTCGCGCATGCCTACACGCTCACGCACACGCACAGCCACCCTGCGTTGACCGCACGTGGACCGCGCCCCTCCTCAAGGCCCAGCAACCGGCCTGCCTCTACTCCCCCGACCTGGGTCGTGGCTTATGGGTGAGCAGCCCCTCCCTCCAGTCTCCTGTGCACTCTGGCCCAGCAGTTTTGGCCCATGTCAAGTTTTTTTCCTTTGGAAGATTTTTTCTATTGTTCCAGAGAACGCCTGTTTTACAGAAAACCCCTAAGTTTCATGCATATCCTAACTTACCAACCATGCATCACATGTAAAAACTTTATATATGAAAAATGCTTAGAATTTTGTCTAGTTTCATAATATGCAATTTTCAACCATGTTAAAAATGTTTAAATTGTTGTTTACATTAATTTTCCATATAGCCATGTTAAAATGATCTATTTCATAACTAAATAACCGTAGCTCCAAACTTTATATGTAAATGGGGTAGAACAATGCCTAATTTGACATGGCAGCACTAATTTGCATGTTTAACAACTCTAAAATATGGTTTAGGGCAGAACAATACCAAATCTAAAATATGCATATGGGGATTCTCCAGACTTGTTGTTTGTTGTTCCAGCCTCATTTACACTTGCCTAGATAGGTAGTTTTCATATGCTTCACCCCTTGCCATGTTTAATAACATTTAATATTGTTGGGTACATAAACGAGAGTGAACTAAATGTTTGAATGTGGTGTTTCGTCAATATGTAACTCGTTGCATGTTGAGCTCCACTTAATTTGTAGTATTGTTTGTGCATATTGCCATGCCATGAATCATTAAACCGGACATGCATCATACTTGATTGTGCATCATGCCATGTTTATGTGATGTTGTTTACTATGTTGCTTGCTTCTTTCCGGGTTGCTTCTCTCGTTAGCTTCGGTTTCTTTTCGGAGGTGTGAGGATTCGTTTGACTATGTCCGTTTGTCTTCTTCATGGACTCGTTCTTCTTCCTTGCGGGATCTCAGGCAAGATGACCATACCCGCAAAATCACTCCTATCTTTGCTTTCTATTTGATTATTCTATCACTATGTCGCGCTACCTACCACTTGTTATTCATGCCTCCCATATTGCCATGTCAAGCCTCTAACCCAACTTCCAAGCAAACCGTTGTTTGGCTATGTTATCGCTTTTGCTCAGCCCCTCTTATAGCGTTGCTAGTTGCAGGTGAAGCTGAAGTTTGTTCCATGTTGGAACATGGATTTTGTTGGGATATCACAATATCTCTTATTTTAATTAATGCATTTATATACTTGGTAAAGGGTGGAAGGCTCGGCCTTATGCCTGGTGTTTTGTTCCACTCTTGCCGCCCTAGTTTCCGTCATACCGATGTTATGTTCCTTGATTTTGCGTTCTAACACGGTTGGGTGTTATGGGAACCCCTTGACAGTTCGCTTTGAATAAAACTCCTCCAGCAAGGCCAACCTTGGTTTTACATTTGCCTAACAACCTAAGCCTTTTTCCCTTGGGTTTCCGGAGCCCGAGGGTCATCTTTATTTTAACCCCCCCCCCCCCCCCCCCCCCGCCCCCGAGCCAGTGCTCCTCTCAGTGTTGGTCCCAAACAAAGCCACTTGCAGTGCCACCTCGGGGAAACTTGAGGGTTGGTTTTAGGTGTACGTAGTGTTCATCCGTTGTGACCTGAGAATAAGAGATGTGCAGCTCCTATCGGGATTTGTCGGCACATTCGGGCGACTTTGCTGGTCTTGTTTTACCATTGTCGAAATGTCTTGTAACCGGAATTCCAAGACTAATCGGGTCTTCCCGGGAGAAGGAATATCCTTAGTTCACCTTGAGAGCTTGTGCTGGGCTAAGTTGGGACACCCCTGCAGGGTAAAAACTTTCAAGAGTCGTGCCCGCGGTTATGTGGCAGATGGGAATTTGTTAATATCTGGTTGTAGAGAACTTGACGCTTGACCTAATTAAAAATGAATCAACCGCGTGTTTAGCCGTGATGGTCTCTTTTCGGCAGAGTCCGGGAAGTGAACACGGTCTTGTGTTATGCTTCAACGTAAGTAGTTTCGGGATCACTTCTAGCTTCTCGACTGTTGTGTTGCTTCTCCTCTCGCTCTTATTTGCGTATGTTAGCCACCATATATGCTTAGTGCTTGATGCAGCTCCTCCTCATTACCTTATCGGACCCATAAGCTTAAATAGTCTTGATCTCACGGGTGTGAGATTACTGAGTCCTCGTGGCTCACAGATACTTCCAAACAGTTGCAGGTGTCGATGATACCAGTGCAGGTGACGCAACCCAGCACAAGTGGGAGCTCGATGAAGATCTTGGTCGTTGTTTTTTTGTTTTCTTTTGATCAGTAGTGGAGCCCAGTTGGGACTATCGGGGATCTAGCAATTGGGGTTGTCTTCTTTTATTTTGGTTCCGTACTCGGACCTTGATTGTACTCTGGATGATGTATGTTTAACTTGTATTTGTGTGAAGTGGCGATTGTAAGACAACTCTTTATCCCTTTCTTATTCAGTACATGGGATTGTGTGAAGATTACCCCACTTGCGACTAAACTACCATGCGGCTATGCCTCTAAGTCGTGCCCCAACACGTGGGAGATATAGCCGCATTGTGGGTGTTACAAGTTGGTAATCAGAGCCATCCCCGACTTAGGATCCCCCTGCTTGATCGAATCGCTGACGTTGTTGAGTCTAGAACAAAATGTTTTGAGTCTTAGGATTATATATATCGGAGAGTAGGATTCTTTTTACTCCCTAGTCCCTTCGTCGCTTTGGTGAGGCCCCCTGATGTAGAAGTTTTGATTTCCCTCTCCTCAAATTTCACGAATTCTTTTTAGGATCACGCGGGTATCTTGGAATCTTTCCGATAGTCTTGTGACGAGAACATTGTTCTTGGTGCCTCCGAACATCTAGGGGTTGTGGCAGTGTCACGGGGAGTTGTGCTCAGAGGTGTTGTCGTCACAATTTTATCGTTGCAGTTCTGGAATACCTGAGTTCGGCGACATCGAAAAATCTATTTTATGTAGTTGTTGGTGAGATAACCTCGACGCCACCCAGTACTGGGGCGGGAGTTCAGGATTATTGCCATAACTCGTATAACGGATGCTTTTCGAAGGTTAAGGTACATGATTTCCGAAGGTTTTGTGACAACCTGGTTTTTGCCCTCCTTTATTTGCCTAATTTTCAGTGGATTGATTTTGAAATTTGGGGTTTTTGAATCCTTTCATATGGACTTAAACACTTGGGTACCCCTTGGCTTTCACCCAATTGTCCCATTTCCCTCTCTAACCATCATTCTCCTCTGGTTCATCTCAAAATAATATTTGGAATATTTTTCCTTAATGGAAAATATTCATTTCCCTCTCTTAAACCCTAGCTAGATCAATGTGCTCCAAAGCAACCCCAATTTTTTCTTGCCCACAAAAATCTGAGAAAAATCACAAATATTCTTGGAACCCTAGGGCACCTTCGTGAGAAAAAATATTGCACGACTTTTGGGAATATTTTTGCTACAGAAAATATTTTCTGTTCTGGACAGCAATGGTAGTTTCTACAGCAACTACCATTTTACTTGCTCCCTTGGGGCTGATGTTTCTTGTGCATCATCACCTTAGTAGATGGTTTCTACCCTCCCAAACTCAGCTCCCAACTCCCAGCCGTTTGACCATAGTGAGCTCTCAAAGTTACTGATCAGAAACTTACTAGGCTTGTGAAATCTTTTCTACTGCGTCCGGATCCAAACCAAAGCGTGGTAACATTCAAAACTACCACGAACAACATGCCAGACATGAAGTTTGGGCTTAGGTCGGCATGATGTCAGAGTTCATGCAGTGACCGCGTTCGTCCAGGCGTGCTGGCATGCGGCCGACGCGCTCTATGACGCGCCCGAGCCTCTGTTGATCGCGTGCTCGCTTCCCCGCCTGCCTAAGCGTGCCAAACCTCGCCACCATCTTTGTCTTAGCCCCATTAACTCTCCCCTGGAACTCGCTGACGCCGAAGCTCGCCGCAGCGAGCATGGGCACAGTCTGGCCAACGAAACAGTGTGGGGCGCACTATGCTCGTCGTCACCCCATTGCCCCTGTGCTCGTCGCTGGGCGCCGTGTCCAGGTGTCCACCGACGGAGCCTGAACCCCCCTCGACGCTCGGCTATAAATAAAGCTATTACCCAGCCTCCTCAAGCATCATCCACCACTCCTACACACTCCACAACCTAGTAGAGGACCGTACCCCGGCCGGGCAGGCCGCTGGCCGTTGTCCCTGAGATCAAGCTCGCCAGCGATCCCCTCGGGTCGTCCCCGTAGCTCCGGCCCCTCGCAGGCCGGGGCAACCCTTCCAGGGCCTCCGCCACTCTGTGGTGGTGCCGTTCCACCTGGTTGGAGCCCTTGGAGTCGCCTCTGCTCGCCGTCGTCTTTGTCTCCGGCGAGGTTTGCTTCTTGTCTCCGCTAGAGAGGAAGATTCCGATGCCTTCCGACCACCCCTAGCTACTCCACGGGCATGGGCAGGTGTGCCTCAGTATCCTCTCTCGATCCCTCGCTCTCGTTTTGGCCAAGGAGCCCCCGTCGCTGGTATTTGCTCCGGTGAAGACGCACCGCCCCCTGTCTCGTTTCCCCTCTCCCCCTCATCTGACAAGTGGGGCCCGCTAGTCAGCCACTCAGTACGCGCGCTAAGCGGTACGAGTGGTGGCGCCCCGAGGCTTTACGCCTTCGACGTCACCCCGCCTCCAGTTTGTTTATTTAAATTCAAATTCATATTTATCCAGAGAGCTTCAAACAACTATAACTTTTGAACAATAAGTCCAAATGAATTGATTCTTTTTGCATTGTGTTCTTTGCAAATAAATCTAGCAGCTCACCAAAAATGGGATTTTTCCCTGCTGTCTAGATTTTATGGTGATTTTCAGAAGGGTTCCTGATGATTTCTTTTTGTGTTTGTAATTGTTTTCATAGAAGTAAAGCTTGTCTTGTGGATCACGAGGAGGTTTGTGAACCTCATCTGCACTAAGGCAAGCCACAACAACATTTTCATGGTGCCACTGCAATATTTGTGATTTTCCTACTTGAATGAATGATTTAATCCATGCATATAGATCATTGTTGTGTTATTCATATTCTGTTAAGTACTTGTTCAAGTTAATATGCTTGTGTTACAGAAAGTTTAGAGCTAACTAAGTTGATAGAGACTAGAATTAATTTTTGCTATAGTAGAAGTTATATGGTTATGGATATAAGTAATTAATTTAAGTTATTTTTCTTGCATGAGAAAAATGATAAAAACTTGTTAGAAAAGATTTTGTTTAATGTGAGGTTTAATCTTGACCAGAGGAGTGTCAAGAGTTGTTGATGGTTGTGCTTAGTGTGGACATAGTTGACTCAGTCTTTTCCGTTAATATGTGATGCATATGTTATTGTTGCACTTCATGGCATAAATGACACCGGTTAGTTTCAATTTAAGTTGAACCTGATAATTATAGAACTTGAATATATCGTTGACCGGGTCATGGTGCCACTGAATCGAGTTTTTACCAATCCAACCACATTTGCCTCTATGGGAAGGCCTTTACTAGGTCCGTTGTCATGCCTCTGGTCGGTGCCTCCAACTAGGGAAGGCTATGGGCATGCGGTACCATGGCCCGGTAAGCAGACATAACCTTGTGTGCCCGTTGTTCAACTTTTTGGTACCGGTCCCCATGAGGGACGTTTTGGACACAATGGTGGTTGTTGTGTCTTTGGTAGACACGGGGCCACCCAGGACTAGCCCAGTTGGGAGTGGGTCGTAGTGGCCGAGAGAGTGTCATGGCAATGGAGTGGTTTCATCGGAATGATGTTGGTCCACCAGAATGGGAGTACGAGGCAATGGGTTCCGTGGTGTGGGTATAGTGCGCTACCTCTGCAGAGTGTACTAATCTATCAATAGCCGAGTCCACGGTTATAGACACGCTCGAAAGTAGGTCACACCATGGGTCAACATTTAATAAAACTTGCACACTAAGTTGTGAACTCTGCATTGTTGATGATGGCAGGAAGGCCATCGGGTTGGACAGGACCAACTGTTAGTCGTGGTTGTGATCGCCGGAAGGATCACTGTTTTAGACCTAGTATGGGCCGAGGTTGTGATCCCCGGAAGGATCATGAGATATTCATGGTTAAGATTTTGAGGTTGGTATGGTGGTGATCCAAGAAGTGATCACCATTGGTAAGAGGATTTTTTCCTCACAAGGATATGATCACAGCATGTTGAATATATTGTTGCATTACTAATAATTAGTTAAATATCATGACATTGTTTGTCATTATGTTTATGTATGTTGTGAGCTTGCAAGTACATTCAATGTACTGACCTAGCGTGTCATGCCAGCTTTCAGGAAAAGCCTTGTTGGAGAGGAATGCTGTCCGAGTCTAGATTGTGTCCACATCGGTGTCCCTGTGCTATGGAGCTTCCGCTAAGATGTTGTTCCGCTGCCGCGTAGTTGTTATGATCGAGGCCTTTATGTTCACTAAATAATGTACATATTGTTAAACCGCACCGTGTGTGCCGCTTGACCTCGCTACCTGTTGTAATGTATACTTTGATCCGCTAGGATCAATAAAGCGATTTTTTCTGTACCAAGGTGTTGTGTGTTGCCAGAAGACCTGGTCTTTGGGCTGGCAATGCATGGTAAAACGGTTGCTCTGAGCCAGGGTGCCACAGGTGTCTTGGTTATGTGTTGAAGGATGGATACAGCTTGATATAGGCATTGTTAGTTTGTGTGAGATATTATGCTTCCCCTGTATCCCCAACACCTGATTGCATAACCAGAAAGTTTTCGGGAGTTTATATGTTGGAATTCAAATAGCTCATAGGATATCTTTTCGACAGATGTATGATACGAAATTGGGGTTTGACATCTAGTGGTCCGCCTATCCACGGTTGGTTTTACAGTGGTCTCGTTGTGCTTTAAAGAGTGCTTGGCTATGCTGACTCGGGGACGCTTCGTATGTCATGTGTACTGCCTTGTACATGATGGTGTTGTACGATCGAGTCCATGTGGGCCCCACCACAAAAACTTCGGACGAAACTCTATCATATGTTTGTTCCGGCTTATTCTGCAAGCCAAATCCTTTGTTTCTGTTTTGGTTTGTGGTATTCCAGTTGCTTCACTGTCAAGTGTGGATTCCATACCTTTCATAAGAGGTGATATCATATTCCTATATGAATACTAACCCTTCTTTTTTATCGAGATTGCCATCTCAATTCTATTTCCAACGGTGCGATTCTCTTCAAGATGATCCTATGATTTTTCCCATTTGCAAGATTCCTCAGTTTTCTCACCGGTGTTTGTTTCATCCGTCCCAAGTTGTCTTTGTTTTTCCCGCCCTCCCAACCCATTTTCTTCAAGGACTCAGATTTCTTATTCAACTACCCTTTTATTGATGGGACATCTCTCCATTCTTTTCGTCAATGTTCTTATCCGGTGATTCTCAGGAAGATACTAACGGAGCTTTAAGTTTATTATTCTTCGTTCTCTTTTCTTCTATGGTGGATTCAATTCAAGCTTTTTCGATCATATCTTTTCCTTTTTTCAAAAGTTTTCTCATGCCGGTGCACCTCCTAATCATCCACTTCTCGTTATTCAATTGTTCCGGAGTGCTGAAGATATCTCAAAAGATTCACGGTTACATTCTCGATCCGTTCAAGATATTTCGAGGTTGTTATCTCATTCAAGACAGTTAATTCAACCAGTGCAATCTCTCTTTTAAATCGTTCAACAACGTTTCTCTTGAGTGGGCCCTAACCCATAGGTCTTTTTCCAGGATCTTACCTCAGTCTTGTAATTATTTTCCGGAGTTATTCTTAAATTCATTTCAAAGTTTGACATAAGAATGAATTGTCATCAGTCATATGTCTTTCTACAAGATCTTTCAAATTATTTTCCTAGTTGGCTCAATCTTTTTATTATTCATCATTCCGGTGTGTCTCAACAATTCATGGTGGTGTTTCTCGTCGTCATTCTCGAATTTTGAAGACCAAAGAAGAGTTTTCCCTTAAATCTTGTTCCATTCTATCAAAGATTCGTGGTTCTAGCGTTATGACATCCTCTCATAATTGTTTTTGATTGTGAGAATTCTTTTCACCCATCTGGAGCAATTCAAGAGCCTTTTCAGTTTGATTCTCTGAAGGCCATCATTTCGAGTTTATTAATTCCAGGTTGCAGCTTTTGTTCTCCAAATCTTACCGGTGCATCATTCATGTACTCTCTAATCAGCTTGCGATCTCTCCGTTCTCTTGTATCAAATTCCCTCAAGTATGTTCGTTCATTTTCCAATTCCTCCTGGCGATGCGTTTGTTTTCTTCACCCGCTCTATTAAATTCTTGCAGTGGTTTGTTCGAGATTCCTCTTCCTTGTTATCGGATCTATTCATTCGTTCTTCCCAAATCCTACTGGTGGTTCGTTGAAGACCTTCCAAAGTTTGCGCTATATCTCTCTTGATCCTTTCTATGAGAATAAGTAGTATGCCAAATCCATTGCTTGTCATGAAGTTAAGTTGATGAAGGATAAACATACAGTAAATCTTATTCATGTTTTCTTTGAGGTGATTCAATTCTTTTCTTACGGAGTTCATTCATGATATCAATTTGTCGGTGCTAAATTGTTCATCTTTCTTTTCCGGAGTTCCATTTTTTCTCGTTTATATCATCGCGAAGCTCCATCTAATAATTGCAAGACTTCAATCTTGTTCGCTTCAAACCTTCAATTCTTTTATGTTATCATTTCCTATCCGGAGTTCTTCATGGAGGTTACATGGTGGCTCGTCAAGGATTCTTTTCATTCTTCAATTGTTCTTCAAGATTTCTCTCGAAGTTAAGTTCCGCCAAGCTATACTCTAAAATAAACATCGTGTTCAACACATGTCTTGTTTTGAGGAGTTCAAGCATTCTTCATCTTGCATTCTGAAGTGCAATTCTTTCATATCTCATCTTTTGAGGTGCTGTTATGTCATTGTTGATAATTTCCCTTCGTGTTTCATGATTCACAAGTTTTCAAGAGTGACATATCTAAATCCATCATTTTCTCTTCGCTCAAGACATCTTTTCAACCAATCAACCTCTTCATTGGAGTTATATTGGGTTATATTTCACCTAAAGCTTTCCCTAAGGATTGTTGCTAATTATGGTGCTTATAAATGACCCAAGTTCTTCATTTATCCTCCTGGTGAAATAAGTTTCTCGTCTCCTTGTTGATATCAATCCAATCTATTGTTTCCATTAGTGGCAAAATTTCACCTCATAGTTTTGAGATGTTCTCCATAAGCCCACTACAAGCTTGTTCTTTTCGTTATTGGTTTTCCAACAACTCCGTTATAACCTTCTTGGAAGGGTGCTTTCCAAACTCATTTGTGGCAGAAGCTGGCTTTTTCTTCTCCGTTGTTTTCATTCCACTCTTTTGTTCCTGAGGCATTGTGATGTTGTTCACTTTGATCCATCATTCCATTTTTGTGAAAGATCATATTATTTCCTTTGGTTATCCATTCAACCGGAGTCTCGTGCCCTCTTTTCAACTTCCTCCCATTCTGTCAAGTTGTGCCTCCCTTCTCAATCGGAGTGCTATCTAAAATCTTTCTTACCACTTGTGGCATTCTTTCAATAGTTCCGGAGGCAGTGTGTTGTTGATTTCGTGAAGTATCCTGCCATCTTGTCAAGATCATGTTCAATTCCTTCAATTTACAATCAGAGTGCTGTCCAAATTATATCATTCTTAGTCCTTCTCTATCTTTTTTAACCGGAGTGTTGTGGCTATCATTCCTCTTCTAGCCGGAGTCTCATCCAAGTGCTTTCATTTTGCCAAGTTCATATTTTTGCCTTCCATTTCCAACCGTAGTGTTGTCATAATTGATCCTTATCGTTCCTTGTACATCTCGTTTCTACCGGAGTGCATGTATGTACTTCTTGTCCATTGCAACCCTTTTCTTATGTCTTTCAACCTACAAGGTTCTAGTAATGTTCCTTGTTCCCCTTTTTCTAACAGAGTGTTTTCAACTTTGTTCATCTTCATTGTATTCTTTATTTCAATTTGTTCAACCTCACAAAGTTCTTTGGTTTCACTCATTTGTCAAAGAAGCAACTTAGTTTTACCTCTTCTTTTCCTCTTCTGTTTCCCTTCGGTGCCATCCTAGATCTTGGGACGAGATCCTCTTGTAGTGGTGGAGTGTTGTAACGCCCCGAGGACGTTGCGCCAGGTATCTTCCAGTTATTCGCTATTGTTGTCTGGTCATTCACTTGCGTGTCACCTCTTGCCATGTCATCATGTGCATTGCATCATCATGCTTTCAAAATTTGCATCTGTCCGGGTCTCCCAGTTCTTTCCGTTGTCCGTTCTGAGCCCAGACACACTCGCACGCACCCACGACACCTCCAAAATAGTATTTTATAAGTGGCCGGAAAATGTTCTCGGAATGGGTTGAAAGTTGGCATGCCGTGTTGTTATGTTATCACTAGGCCGCCTGCCAAGTTTCATCGCATTCGGAGTTTGTTTGATGCCCCAACGGATAACTATAGTGGCAATATAGCCGGTCTTCTTGTCGGATGTCTTCGGTCTCGGAAAACCCATGTCGGGCCGCTTTCTCTTCTCACCTCTCAGTCCAAGCCCGTCTCCATAGCCCATCGAGCCCACCTACCTACCCCCCTCTGACCGGAAGCGTCCGATCGACATTGGAGGGTCCAGAAACAACCCCTAGACCCAAACCCTAGCCATTTTTGCTATATATGGACACCCTCCTTCCAAATTTGGCATCCCCTAGTCTCCACTTACCCTCCTCAATTTCCGTGCATGCCCGCTTCCCCACCGCCACTTGGCACGCCGCCGTTCGCCAGACGCCGCCAGCCACCACTAGCGCCGCCACCCTCGGCCTATCGCGCCACGCCACCTGACCCTAGCGCCTTCCCAGGCCCCTGCGCCGCCGTGCGGCCGGCCAGTACCCAGATCGGGGCCCTGGAAGCCCATCTCTGCCTGAAGCGCCGCCACTGCTCCTCCCGCAGCGCTCGATCCAATCTGGATTGAGGCAAATGCCTCCGCACCGAGCGCCACCCGGCGTCTGCGCCGCACCCTGTCAGCAACGCCGGCGGCCATGGGAGACCTCGTCGCCGTCAAGCTCCGCCGGAGGACCTCCCAGGCCGATCCCGCTCCCTCTCCTCTTCTCGTTTTCCCCTCAAGCTCCCTCTCACCCGATCCCTCGTCCCGCAGGACCTCCTGATGCCGCCACGTCTCAGGCAACCCAGGCCGGTGCCTGCCTCTACCATTCCCTGCCGGATCTGGACGAGCTCCTCTGGTTCGGTCCGTCCCCGGCGTCATCTTCGCTTCCCGCGTCAAGCCAAGCTTGTCAGAGCCCTGCGCCATGGCCGCACCTGCCTACACGCGCGTGTGTGTGTGAGCACACGCACAGCCACCGTGCGTTGAACGCACGTGGACCGCGCCCCTCCTCAAGGCCCAGCAACCGGCCTGCCTCTACTCCCCCGACCCGGGCCATGGCCCGTGGGTGAGGAGCCCCTCCCTCCAGTCTCCTGTGCACTCTCGCCCAGCAGTTTTGACCCATGTCATGTTTTTTTCTCTCGACGATTTTTCTGTTGTTCCAGAGAACACCTGTTTTACAGAAAACCCCCTAAGTTTCATGCATATCCTAACTCACCAACCATGCATCACATGTAAAAACTTTATATATGAAAAATGCTTATAATTTTGTCTAGTTTCATAGTATGCAATTTTCAACCATGTTAAAAATGTTTAAATTGTTGTTTGCATTAAATTGTCATATTGCCATGTTAAAATTATTGATTTCCTAACTAAATAACCATAGCTCCAAACTTAAAAAAAATTATATGTAAATGGGGTAGAAAAATGCCTAGTTTAACATGGTAGAACTACTTTGCATGTTTAACAACTCTAAAACATGGTTTACGGTAGAACAGTACCAAATCTAAAATATGCATATGGGGATTCTCCAGACTTGTTGTTTGTTGTTCCAACCTCATTTAAACTTGCCTAGATAGGTAGTTTTCATATGCTTCACCGTTGCCATGTTTAATAACATTTAATATTGTTGGGTACATAAACGAGAGTGAATTAAATGTGAGCTCCACTTAATTTGTAGTATTGTTTGTGCATATTGCCATGCCATGAATCATAAAACCGGACATGCATCATACTTGATTGTGCATCATGCCATGTTTATGTGATGGTTTTTTACTATGTTGCTTGCTTATTTCCAGGTTGCTTCTCTCGTTAGCTTCGGTTTAGTTTCGGAGCTCTGAGGATTAGTTCAACTACGTCCGTTTGTCTTCTTCATGGACTCGTTCTTCTTCCTTGCGGGATCTCAGGCAAGATGACCACACCCTCGAAATCACTTCTATCTTTGCTTGCTAGTTGTTCATTCTATCGCTATGTCACGCTACTTACCACTTGTTATTCATGCCTCTCATATTGCCATGTTAATCCTCTTACCCACCTTCCTAGCAAATCGTTGTTTGGCTATGTTACCTCTTTTGCTTAGCCCCTCTTATAGCGTTGCTAGTTGCAGGTGAAGCTGAAGTTTGTTCCATGTTGGAACATGGATTTTGTTGGGATATCATCTCTTATTTTAATTAATGCATCTATATACTTGGTAAAGGGTGGAAGGCTCAGCCTTATGGCTAGTGTTTTGTTCCACTCTTGCCGCCCTATTTTCCGTCATACCGGTGTTATGTTCCTTGATTTTGCGTTCCTAACGCTGTTGGGTGTTATGGGAACCCCTTGACAGTTCGCTTTGAATAAAACTCCTCTAGCAAGGCCCAACCTTGGTTTTAGATTTGCCTAACAACCTAAGCCTTTTTGCCTTGGGTTTCTGGAGCCCGAGGCTCATCTTTATTTTAACCCCCCCCCCTGGGCCAGTGATCCTCTGAGTGTTGGTCCAAAACAGAGCCACTTGCAGCGCCACCTCGGGGAAACTTGAGGGTTGGTTTTAGCTGTACGTAGTATTCATCTGGTGTGCCCTGAGAACGAGATATGTGCAGCTCCTATCGGGATTTGTCGGCACATCCGGGCGGCTTTGCTGGTCTTGTTTTACCATTGTCGAAATGTCTTGTAACCGGGATTCCGAGACTGATCGAGTCTTCCCGAGAGAAGAAATATCCTTCGTTGACCGTGAGAGCTTGTGACGGGCTAAGTTGGGACACCCCTGTAGGGTATAAACTTTTGAGAGCCGTGCCCGCGGTTATGTGGCATATGGGAAATTGTTAATATTCGGTTGTAGAGAACTTGACTCTTAACCTAATTAAAAATGCATCAACCGTGTGTGTAGCCGCGATGGTCTCTTTTCGACGGAGTCCGGGAAGTGAACATGGTCTTGTGTTATGCTTGAACATAATTAGTTTCGGGATCACTTCTTGATCACTTCTAGCTTTTCGACCGTTGCGTTGCTTCTCTTCTCGCTCTTATTTGCGTATGTTAGCCACCATATATGCTTAGTCCTTGATGCAGCTCCACCTCATTACCTTATCCTACCCATAAGCTTAAATAGTCTTGATCTCGCGGGTGTGAGATTGCTGAGTCCTCGTGGCTCACAGATACTTCCAAACAGTTGCCGGTGTCAATGATACCAGTGCAGGTGACGCAACCCAGCTCAAGTGGGAGCTCGACGAAGATCTTAGTCATTTTTTTGTTTTCTTTTATTTTGATCAGTAGTGGAGCCTAGTAGGGACGATCAGGGATGTATCATTTGGGGTTGTCTTCTTTTATTTTGGTTCCGTATTCGGACCTTGATTGTACTCTGGATGATGTATGTTTAACTTTTATTTGTGTGAAGTGGCGATTGTAAGCCCACTCTTTATCCCTTTCTTATTCAGTACATGGGATTGTGTGAAGATTACCCCACTTGCGACTAAACTACCATGCAGCTATGCCTCTAAGTCATGCCCCGGCACGTGGGAGATATAGCCGCATTGTGGCTGTTACACTTAAATTCATATGATGCATGTTTTGCCAGTTGTTGAACATGTCATAGAACAATAAAATTAGCTTTCTGCAAAAATTTACCTATATCCGGCCTTGTTGTATCTCAAACCAAAACATGGGTTGCTTGCGAGTACATTCAAAGTACACATTCGCTTGCGACTGGTTATTTAATTGGCCAGGCATGGAAGAGCAGGACTTCAAAGAAGAGTTCCTTGGTGACGAACATGCAAACTAGGATGTTTCGCAGTCAGAATGCCTGTAGGGTTAAGGCAGGTGGCATGGGTTCTACTTACCAATGAAGTTTTCCACTGCTTCAGTTTATTTGATGTTCAGCCCCTATGGCTTTATCTATGTAAGACTTGACCATAATGGTCATAATTTGTGTAAGACGATATGTATGGATGTAAGACTCTTGTTATTTCAGCTTCTATGTGTTTAGTGAGCATTGACCTCTAGGATCACTGTACACGTGCATTCGGTGATCTCGACTTATAGGTCGGGGTCCCCACACCACAATTTTGGTTGAACTGCACAAGAGAATAGTATAGTCACTACATGCAGTGCCATTTGAAAATAGACACACAAAAAGATTGGATAGTAACTTTATGGACTGCAGAAAAAGTAGTATTGTACTATTTATTGGCCAACACTAGGTGCTTCATTGCTTTGGTTTGATTATCCAATGGGCATCATTTTGCCTAAGTTAAAGTTTGTATTCTGAAAATAGTCTCGCCGTGTAATCAAGAGAATACCAAATCATATTGCAGTGGATGTTCCTCCATGATGTGTGGTTCATTCTCATGGTTCGAGTTGTTGGTGAAACCACTTACGTTTGCAAGAGGAATTGTAGACTTCACAATAAAATTTGTCTTTCAGTCTGTACTGAATGTTGGCCAAGAGAAGCATCCATGTTAGTAGGAAGAACAAATGCTTTTTCTAGATCTTTGCTTTTGGAGCTACATATTTGTATGTGATCTGTGAATCATTGAGATGCATTAACATGTTGATCTTATGTATGGGAATCGTACTAGTTGGTTTTGAATTTGGGCTACTAATGTGAACATATTACAATGCCAGGCCTGTGAGTCTCGTGTGAACGTTTCGAACGGATCGGCTCTTACTGTTGTGCATAGCATGATCCTTATTTCTTTGTTCTCAGTGTTTACAAGTTACTAATAGTTCCTTATTTCTGTTTGCTCAGTGTTTACAAGTTACTGATCGATCACTAGCTAGCCTACTAATGCAGTAATGCGCTCCTGGTAGTTTTAGTTGCGACGCAAGATCCGAAGTGGCAGTTTTTTGAATAAAAATGCCTACCTCTGAATACACTGACAAGGTGCTCTGAAGAAAATGCAATGCGAATCTGAAGAAACTTCCAGCAAAAACGTTCGCAAAATGCCCTATCTCCCATCTTACGTTCATCAGCTAATGCGATCGTACACGTACACCATCCGACCTACTCGATCCTACACGTACACTATCCGACCTACTCGATCCTACACGGATAAATAGCGGATCACGCACATACTACCCCCTTTTCGGTTTGCAGGGCTCAATTCAGGAAACGACCTACTCGATCCTACACGAATAAATAGCGGATCACGCACGTACTAGTACCTCTTTTCTGGTTTGCAGGGCTTACTTCAAAAATCTCACCAACCAATGTACTCCCTCCATCTAGGTTTATTAGTCCCATGAGCCAAAGCAGCGAGACCAAGGCATGGCAATAATTAACTGCATGCAGAAGTTCAAGCCTAATTAATTCTAGTGATTTAAGTGGCTACATGAGTGCCCTCGGTTGCGACTCATTGCATGCTGCTCCGTGTACTGGCTGCCAGCGATTCTGAGTGGCTGCATGCAGCCGGCTGTAATTAAGGCAGCTAACTGATGCGAAAAAAGATGCGCTTTAATTGTTGCGGGCCTTTGAAATCCGTGGAATCATTTTTGACAAGGAGGGAGTACCTCATCTGGATGATTCAAGTGCACTCGTTTGACCGTCATGCTGGCGTGCGATCCAGCACGAACAGGACGCACCACTGACGGGACGGGATGACACAGTCATAATTTCAGTTTTTCTAGTTTTCCAAGGCAAGCTAGCGCGCTAACCCATGCCTTCTTATGCATTGAATTCCGATGACTGCGATGACCGTCGCATTTCCCATGACACGCTAGTTCTCCTAGCTTCCGCCTATAATTACTGTTTCCTGGGCTTCTCCGGTGGCACCATCACCCAACTGGCCCTATCCTCATAAGCCCCCACTGGCCCGACGTCACTCGCCACTTATCCTCGCTCTCGCCACGTCCGCCATGCCCCCGCCCGTCCATGATAGGCGATGCCGGAGGCGGTCACCGCCGGAACTAGTGTTCGGTTTTTCACGGGAAGGCTGACACAGGGAGGAGGCATTCTATAGGTCTTCAGATGGCAATGCGGAGTATGAGGAGTTGTTGGAGCGCGACCGCCTGGCGGAGGAGCAGCGTATTGCCGATTTGCGCTGCCAGCGGGACATGGAGCAGCAGCACACCGACGCTCCGAGTCGCGAGCAGAGCGCCCGCAACTAGGCCGACTACGTGGAGGCCGGCGCCCGGCAAATAGCCCTGGAGGCTGCCGGGCATGCACGCGTTCGTGACGCGGAATTTTACTACAAGCTCGTCAAGTGGGTTTCCCGCTTCGAAGCCGAAGCTTCGGTGGACCTCGCTGGCATGGAAAGGGCCAAAACGCGTGTGTAACGCGCCCTATCGCACCTCTGGCAAGTCTGAGGCGAGGCGGAGGATGCCGGTGCCGGCGTTTAGCGTGTACCGTAGATGGCGGCCGGCATCGTCTCTTTAGCTAAGAGTAAGTTAGTACTTGTACACTACTAGAGTATTAGTGGGAGTAGAGAGTTAACTTGGCTATGATGGTTGTGAACGTGGAAGTTCTATACTCTATATCTGGATCAGACCTGTTACTTTGCTCTGAATGTTGAACTTTCCATTTGAACGTATGGAATGGGCTATTATTTTTTAAATGGGTTGTATTTGTCCGCCACGGGTTTAGAGGCTGACTTGTGGGCTTACCAGGTTGACGCGTACACAATCAGTAGATGATTGTACGTGGAGAGGATGACAGCAGGGACCCACCAAGGTCATGGCAGTATGCAAGCAAGTTCCTCCTTATTTCAAGCCAATAAAAAATGGCTCCTCCTAATGGATTTCTGACATCTGGGTCCCATGCCATTGTCAACGTAGTCAATAAATGAGAGAATTGCACAACGAGCGGCTGACACTAGGAACCCAGCAGCTCGCCCAGTTATTTTCGTTTTGGGTTAATTTGATAAATGCCACTCCAAATCTGGTGATTTTGAGAAATGCCACTGCAATTTCCAAACTTTGAAAAATGCCATTTCATGCCATTTCTAGCGGCATTTTTCGAAGTTTGGAGTGGCGTTTTTCAAAGTTTGCAAATTGCAGTGGCGTTTTTCAAAGTTTGCAAAAATTGCAGTGGCATTTTTCAAAGTTTGAAAATTGCAGTGGCATTTTTATGAATCGCAATAATTGGAGTGGCCTTTATCTAATTTTTTTTTGAGACGGAAGCGGGGTGTCAACTGAGCTATGCGGGGCACTCTAGCATGTCTGGACATCCTTTTCTTTTATGTTTACCACATACTAGCCTAGTAGTTTTTTTGTTCTTTCTGAAAATGCCTAGCCCAGTTTTTTTGTGATTTGTCAAGTAAGTTGCTTTGTCAGGCCTGTTGGGCTGCAAACTTTCAAGACGAGGAGAGCTTCATTCGACTAGCCGAGAAAATGGCCTGTCAGTAATGAGAAATGGGTTGTACATTTTTAAAACACATCAAACCGGCAATTAGTTTCAAATTTCTTTTTTTTCATTTCGAGATTTTAAATTCATTGATTTTTATGCATGGACAATTTGTTGGATTTTATATTGTTATACATTTATTTTGAAAATCAGTTTGAATGTGACTCGAAATTTCGGGATTAAAAACAGTTTAGACCGCACCGAAATATGCAAATTTTCATATAATTTTTTAACTATGGCCACAATATGGGCTGTAATGCTAACAAAAAGAATATGGACTCCAAAAAATCCTTAGGAATTAGCAAATGGGTTATAAATTACTAGAAATAATGGCAGATGGGATGTATGTTGTTTCCCACAGATTTGAGGCTTTCCTAAAAAAAGGTTGATGCACAAGCACTAAACGTTGGATGCCCATCCAACAGCCGTCGTGCTTCTTCAATCTCTGCTCTTCCTACTCCAGCCGCTCAAACAAGCGCCGGCGGGACTTCCTGCTCCCTCCTCCCGCGGCCGGCTGTGCTGCCACGCAGGCCTAGCCATCCCTCTACTCACCCACACCTGCTGTTATTCTCCGGCAACGGCAGCCGAACCAGTCAACCCTCGTACTCCCCACCGCGTGGGCAGCCACTGCCGCGTCTTCCCCGGCTCCGCGTCGTCCCCTTCCTAGGCCTCGCCGTCGTCCATTGCCCTGGTGCTCTCGGCACGGCGTGGTCAACATGGTCAACGAAAGACAACCATCAGACATGGACTGTACGTGGAGAGGCTGACAGCTGGGTCCACGGCCGCACACAAGGAAATACCTCCTTATTACGCATAAAATAACGATTCCTCCACCTGACATCTGGGACCAACCGAAAGGGCCTCTGTATTTTGCGAAAAGATGTTCCTATCGCTGATAGCTCGGACTCACCAGCGATATCTTCGCACGTAAGGAAGTGCTTCCTTATTATGCACAAAAAATGAATACCCCCCTGCTAGCTGGTACCCACCATATGGGAGGCTGACTTGTGGGCCTACTAAGATGATGGGGACGGAGGGCTTTGTCAACTTAGTAAATATGAATGATTCTAGCTCCAGTGACCCTACGATGTCCATCCAATGGCCGTAGTGTTTCTTCAACCTCTGGTCTTCTTGCTCCAGCCGCCCAAACAAGCGTCGGCTGTGTCGCATGCTCCTGCCTCCTATGTCTGGCTGTGCTACCACCGCTAACCATGGCATCCCTCTATACTCACCCACACCTCCTATTATTCTCCAGTGACGATAGCCTCACACCGTAGCCGAAGTAATCAACCCACGTACTCCCCTCCGCGTGGCCATCCACTGCCGCATCTTCCCCGGCTCCGCGTCGTCCCCTTCCTTGGCCTCACTGTCTTCCACCGCCCTGGTTCTCTCGGCGCGGCGTGGTCAATGTGGTCAATGAACGACTTCCATCGGAAGAGTACTGTACATGGAGAGGCTGCCAGCTGGGTCCATGGCCGCGGCAAGGAAATGCCTCCTTATTACGTGCAAAATAATGATTTCTCACCTGACAGCAGGGACCCACCGTACGGGCCACCGTATTTTACGAAGAAATGTTTCCCCCCTGACTGCTGGGACCCAGCAGCTACATCTTCGCACGCAAGGAAGTGCGTCCATATTACGGGCAAAAAATGATTCGCCCCCCCCCCGACTGCTGGGACACACCAGCTACATCTTAGCACGCAAGGAAGTACTTGGCAGTCGGGACCCACCCGGTCGAAGCGTACGTAGCATTATTATTCTAGTCGCGCAGATGTACGTACATACTTGTCGATCGGTCTGTCTATAGGCTGTAGTGATGAACTGTGGCCATGCAACGAAGGGCACATGTGGGAGTAGAGGCGCACACGTGTGGTAGTAGAGATGCCCACGTAGCATGTACACGTACGTATAGCGGCCTGGGTGCAAGAAAGAAAATACGGCCACGTACGTTCATACGAGCGGGGTCTTGAACGCCTACTCGCGCATACGTACGGCCAAGGCTCATGTACATGGCTGTGGCTGGGTCAGAACAGAGGAATTGTGTCACCGTCGTGTTCATGCGGAGGCAACAGAATGCGTCGTGTTCATCGGGAGACAACGGAATGCGTGCTGTTCATTGCGAGCCAACCGGCTTGGACGGAACAGGCGATGGAAACGAGGCATGGCGTACCGTAGAAAGGAGGAAACGGCATTGTGTTCGACCGGCCATGGTGGAAACGGGATCCTGTTCATCGGGAGTGGTTTGGCGTCCCGCAAAATGGAGGAAACGGACCTCCTATGGTGGAGACGGGGTCCTGTTGATCGGGAGCGGAGTGGCGTACCGCAAAACCGAGGAAACAAACTTGTGTTGGACCGCTACGGTCAAAACGGGGGTCATATTCATCGGGTGGGCTGTGGCGTACCGCAAAATGGGACTCCACGGGATACTGTTCATCTCCACCGTCGACTTCCTCCAGCCTCCAAGGGCTCATGTTCATCCACCGTCGA
This sequence comes from Triticum urartu, assembly GCF_056163025.1. NCBI lineage: Eukaryota > Viridiplantae > Streptophyta > Magnoliopsida > Poales > Poaceae > Triticum > Triticum urartu. The sequence goes on from NC_141874.1 coordinate 324,822,088, forward strand.
CCTCCTCCAGCCTCCACATGTGACTGTACATCCAGCCTCCACCGTGTGCTCCTCGACCGGCTACTGTTCAACCAGCCATCCCCACGAGGGTCCTGTTCAACCACCCCTCCACGGGCTACTGTTCATCCAGCCCTCCACCAGCTACTGTTCAACCAGCCCTCCACCGGCTACTGTTCATCCAGTCCTCCATGGGGTCCTGTTCATCCAGCCCTCCATGGGGTCCTGTTCATCCACCGGCTCGATCGATAGGGGTACTGTTCATCCAGCGGCAACGGCCTCTACTACCACGGGTTCCTATTCATCCAAACCCCCTCCAGGAACTTTTCATCCAAACCCCCTCAACAACGCTCACTGTTCAACCAGAGGCAGCATCGATTGGCTTCAGTTAGCAGCAATAGCGAAGGAATCTCACTCGGGTTCAGTTAACAGCAAGGGATCGATCGCTCGGGTTTAGTAACGCTTAGACTGTAGTGCAATCGGTCGTGTTCAAATAGAGCCAATGCCTCGCACACACGCGCGTACGTATGAGAGAAACACACATCGCTCGGCCCCGGACCACCCACCGTAAACAGGAAATCCCCGATATTTTCCTCGCCCTCGCTTCTACCACGGTTTTTTACGTCATGGACGGCCCAAAGAATGTCATGGAGCTGCGTCTCCGGCCCGCCCAGGACGAAAAGCCCATTTTCTGTCATGATTTTTTTCATAGAATTAGGACCCCACCACATCTATGATGATACTGGGTTTTGTCACAATTATCGTCATAGAAGTGTCATAAGTATGACAGAAAAAAATTCCGTTCGGCCCAAAATGTCATGGATGTGTCTTTTTTTGTAGTGATCCTACTTGCTTGCACACAAAGACCTAGGGCATTTTGAGGAAGCCCATTTATGGAATATACAAGCCAAGTTCCATAATGAAAATTCCCACTAGTATATGAAAGTGGCGAAATAAGAGACTCTCTATCATGAAGATCATGGTGCTACTTTGAAGCACAGGTGTGGAAAAAGGATAGTAGCATCGTCCCTTCTCTCTTTCTCTCTCCTTCCTTTTTGGGCCATCTCTTTTTTATTTGTCCTTTCCTCTTTTTTATTTTTATTTTTTTCCTCACACGGGACAATGCTCTAATAATGATGATCATCACACTTCTATTTATTTACAACTCAAGGATTACAACTCGATACTTAGAACAAAATATGACTCTATATGAATGCCTTCAAAAGTGAACCGGGATGTGCAATGAATCAAGAGTGGCATGTATGAAAAATTATGAATGGTAGCTTTGCCACAAATACGATGTCAACTACATGATCATGCAAAGCAATATGACAATGATGAAGCGTGTCATAATAAACGAAATGGTGGAAAGTTGCATGGCAATATATCTCAGAATGGCTATGGAAATGCCATAATATGTAGGTATGGTGGCTGTTTTGAGGAAGGTAAATGGTTGGTTTATGGTACCGGAGAAAGTTGCGCGGTACTAGAGAGGCTAGAAATGGTGGGAGGGTGAGAGTGTGTATATTCCATGGACTCGACATTGGTCATAAATAACTCACATACTTATTGCAAAAATCTACAAGTCATCAAAACCAAGCACTACACGCATGCTCCTAGAGGGATAGATTGGTAGGAAAAGACCATCGCTTGTCCTCGAACGCCACTCATAAGGAAGAAAATCAAAGAAATACCTCATGCTTCAAATTTGTTACACAACGGTTACCATACGTGCATGCTACGGGACTTGGAAACCTCAACACAAGTATTTCTCAAATTCACAACCACTCAACTAGCATGACTCTACTATCACCATCTTCATATCTCAAAACAATCATAAGGAATCAAACTTCTCATAGTACTCAATGCACTTTATATGAAAGTTTTTATTATACCCATCTTGGATGCCCATCATCTTAGGACTAGTTTTATAGCCAAAGCAAATTACCATGTTGTTCTAAAAGACTCCCAAAATAATATAAGTGAAGCATGAGAGATCAATAATTTCTATAAAATAAAACCACTACTGTGCTCTAAAAAGATATAAGTGAGGAACTAGAGAAAAATTATCTAGCTCAAAAGATATAAGTGAAGCACATAGAGTATTCTAATAAATTCCCATTCATGCGTGTCTCTCCCAAAAGGTGTGTACAGCAAGGATAATAGTGGTAAACTAAAAAGCAAAGACTCAAATCAGACATGACGCTCCATGGAAAACACATATCATGTGGTTAATAAAAATATAGCCTTAAGTAAAGTTACCGATATACGAAGACGAAAGAGGGGATGCCTTCCGGGGCATCCCCAAGCTTAGGCTTTTGGTTGTCCTTGAATTTTACCTTGGGGTGCCTTGGGCATCCCCAAGCTTAGGATCTTGCCACTTCTTGTTCCAAAATCCATCAAATCTTTACCAAAAACTTGAAAACTTCACAACACGAAACTTAAACAGAAAATCTCATGAGCTCCATTAGTATAAGAAAATAAACTACCACATTAAGGTACTGTAATGAACTCATTCTTTATTTACATTGGTGTTAAACCTACTCTATTACAACTTCTCTATGGTTCATACCCCCCCCCCCCCCCGATACTACGCATAGATGCATCAAAATAAGCAAACAACACACAAAAAATAGAGTCTATCAAAAACATAAGTCTATAGCAATCTGGAGGTTTCGAATACCTCTGTAACTTCAAAAATTATGAAAAATTAGGACATACAGGATAAAAAGCATATTGATCTACTGCAGGTGGAATTGGTATTTTATAGCTCTTTGGTAAAAATGATAATTGTTTTCGTGAGCACATACTTTTTGTTTTTATCAACAAGATCAAATAACAGTCACCAAAGAAGATCCTAAAGGCTTTACTTTGCACAAACACTAATTAAAACTTAAAAACATAATCATAACAGAAGCTAGATGAATTATTTATTACTAAACAGGAACAAAAAGCAAAGAACAAAAAGAAAATTGGGTTGCCTCCCAACAAGCGCTATCGTTTAACGCCCCTAGCTAGGCATAAAACAAGAATAGATCTAAGTATGGTCATCTTTGGCCTTTATCTTTTTAATGGAGTTATGCTCGAATCCAGGAGGTTCTTTAGTTTCCCTTCATACTCAGAGATTTTTAGATCTAGAGCATCCAACCGCATATTGCAAAGAGTGATCAACATATTCATGCGGTGAAGGTTCCCGCTAACATTTTTAAGAGGTTCAAGAGATTTTTGCAAAATTTTAGTTACTTCGCATAGTTTCTCAAAAACTTGGGTTCCTTCTTGAGTATGATGTTGTCCCTTTTGTGGGGGTAGTACTCCTACTATTCCCTCTATAATCTCATACGAAATACTTGGATCAATTTCAATAAAACTCCCTTTTGCGACAAAATCCAAGAGTTGTCTCTAGGACATGGTTAGCCCAACATAAAAATTATGAAGTAAAACCTTGAAATCTCCCTCTATAGTGCAATTACGATAAGATTATATGATCATGTACCAAGCATCTTATCAGTTTTCTCCTTGCCTTTGGTTGAAGTGAGGAACTTCAAAATCGGGAGAAAAAGGAAGATATAAAGGGCTAGCCATAGAGGCGAGAAAGGCAAAAGAAGAAGACGAACGGAAAAAGGGCGAAGAAAAGGCAAAGGTTTTCGAAAATCGTTTTAGAAGTGGGGGAGAGGAAAATGAGAGGCGAATGGCAAATAATGTAATGCGAGGGAGAAGAGTTTATGATGGGTACTTGTTATGTCTTGACTTAGCATAGATCTCCCCGGCAACGGCGCTAAAAATGTTCCCGCTGCTGACAGCTCAAACTCACCAGCTATATCTTCGCACGCAAGGAAGTGCTTCCTTATTACGCGCAAAAAATGAATGCCCCCCTATTAGCTGGGACCCACCATATGGGAGGCTGACTTGTGGGCCTACTAAGATGACTGGGACAGAGGGCTTTGTCAACTTAGTAAATATGAATGATTCTAGCTCCAGTGATCGTACGATGTCCATCAAATGGCTGTAGTGCTTCTTCAACCTCTGGTCTTCTTGCTCTAGCCCCCCAAACAAGCATCGGCCGTGCCGCCTGCTCCTGCCTCCCATGTCCAGCTGTGCTGCCACCGCTGGCCATGCCATCCCTCTATACTCACCACACCTCCCGTTATTCTCCGGTGATGGCAGCCTCACACCGTAGCTGAAGCAATCAACCCACGTACTCCCCTCCGCGTGGGCATCCACCGCCGCGTCTTCCCCGCCTCCGTGTTGTCCCCTTCCTTGTCCTCGCCGTCGTCCACCGCCCTGGTGCTCTTGGTGCGGCGTGGTCAATGTGGTCAACGAACGACTTCCATCGGAAGAGTATTGTACATGGAGAGGCTGACAGTGGGGTCCATGACCGTAGCAAGGAAATGCCTCCTTATTACGCACAAAATAATGATTCCTCTACTCGACAGCAGGGACCCACCGGATGGGCCACCATATTTTGTGAAAAAAAAACAACTCCCCCTGACTGCTGGGACCCAACAGCTACATCTTCGCATGCAGGGAAGTGCGTCCATATTACGGGCAAAATAAATGATTCGCCCCCTCACTGCTGGGACCCACCAGCTACTACTTCGCACACAAGTGCCTAGCAGTCGGGACCCATCCGGTCGAAGCGTACGTAGCGTGTACATACTTGTCGATCGGTCTGTCTACAGGCTGCAGCGATGAACCGCGGCCGTGTAAGGAAGGGCACGTGTGGTAGTAGAGGCACGCACGTGTGGTAGTGGAGGTGCGCATGTAGCATGTACACGTACGTAAAGCGGGCTGGGTGCAAGAAAGAAAATACGACCACGTACGTACATACGCGCGGGGTCTCGAACGCCTACTCAGGCATACGTACGGCCAGGGCTTGTGTACATGGTTGTGGCTGGGTCGGAACAGAGAAACTGTGTCGTTGTCGTGTTCATGCGGAGGCAACGAAATGCGTCGTGTTTATCGGGAGGCAACGGAACGCGTGTTGTTCATCGGGAGCCAACCGGCTTGGACGGAACCGGTGATGGAAACGAGGCCTGGCGTACCGCAGAACGGAGGAAATGGCATTGTGTTCGACCGGCAACGGTGGAAACAGGATCATGTTCATCGGGAGGGGTCTGACGTACCGCAAAACGGTGGAAACTGACCTCCTATGGTGGAAACAGGCTCCTATTGATTAGGAGGGGAGTGGCGTACCACAAAACGGAGGAAACGGACTTGTGTTGGAACGCTATGGTCGAAACGGGGGTCATGTTCATCGGGAGGGGTGTGGCGTACCACAAAACGGGACTCCACGGGATACTATTCATCTCCATCGTCGCCATCCACGGGCTCATGTTCATCCACCATCGACCTCTTCCAGCCTCCACCTACGACTGTACATCCACGGGCTCCTGTTCATCCAGCCTCCACGGGCTCATGTTAATCCACCATCGACCTCTTCCAGCCTCCACCTACGACTGTACATCCACGGGCTCCTGTTCATCCAGCCTCCACCGCGTGCTCCTCGACCGGCTACTGTTCAACCAGCCCTCCCCATGGGGGTCCTGTTCAACCACCCCTCCATGGGCTACTGTTCATCCAGCCCTCCACCGGCTACTGTTCAACCAGCCCTCCACCGGCTACTGTTCATCCAGCCCTCCACGGGATCCTTTTCATCCAGCTCTCCACGGGGTCCTTTTCATCCAATGGCACGATCGATCGGGGTATTGTTCATCCAGCGGCATGGCCTCTACTACCATGGGTTCCCGTTCATCCAACCCCCCTCCGAGAATTGTTCATCCAAACCCCCTCAACAACACTCACTGTTCATCCAGAGGCAGCATCGATCGGCTTCAGTTAGCAGCAGTAGCGAAGGAATCACACTCGGGTTCAATTAACAGCAAGGGATTGATCGATCGCTCGGGTTCAATAACGCGTAGCCTGTAGCCCAATCGCTCGGGTTCAGTTAGAGCCCAACACCTCGCTCGGGTTCAGTTAGAGCCCAATGCCTCGCACACATGCGCGTACATACGAGAGAAACACGCATCGCTCGGCCCCCGACCACCCACCGTAACCGGGAAATCCCCGATATTTTCCTCGCCCTCGCTTCTACCACGGTTTTTTCTGTCATGGACGGCCCAAAGAATGTCATGCAGCAGCGTCTCCGGCCCGCCCAGGACGAAGAGCCCATTTTCTGTCATGATTTTTTTGTCATAGAAGTAGGACCCCACCACATCTATGATGATACCGGGTTTTGTCACAATTATCGTCATAGAAGTGTCATTAGTATGGCAGAATTTTTTTTTCGTTCGGCCCGAAATGTCACGGATGTGTCTTTTCTTGTAGTGGTCCAACTTGCTTGCTCACGAAGACCTAGGGCATTTTGAGGCAGCCCATTTATGGAATATACAAGCCAAGTTCCATAACGAAATTTCCCACTAGTATATGAAAGTGACAAAATAAGAGACTCTCTATCATGAAGATCATGCTGCTACTTTGAAGCACAAGTGCAGAAAAAGGATAGTAGCATTGTCCCTTCTCTCTTTCTCTCTCCTTTTTTTGGGCCATCTCTTTTTTTTATTTGGCCTTTCCTCTTTTTTTCTTTTTCTTTTTTTTCTCACACGGGACAATGCTCTAATAATGATCATCATCACACTTCTATTTATTTACAACTCAAGGATTACAACTCGATACTTAGAACAAAATATGACTCTAAATGAATGCCTCCGGCAGTGTACCGGGATGTGCAATGAATCAAGAGTGGCATGTATGAAAAAATTATGATTGGTGGCTTTGCCTCAAATACGATGTCAACTACATGGTCATGCAAAGCAATATGACAATGATGAAGCGTGTCATAATAAACGAAACGGTGGAAAGTTGCATGGCAATATATCTCGGAATGGCTATGGAAATGCCATAATAGGTAGGTATGCTGGCCGTTTTGAGTAAGGTAAATGGTGGGTTTATGGTATCGGAGAAAGTTGCACGGCACTAGAGAGGCTAGCAATGGTGGGAGGGTGGGAGTGCGTATAATCCATGGACTGGACATTGGTCATAAATAACTCACATACTTATTGAAAAAATCTACAAGTCATCAAAACCAAGCACTACACGCATGCTCCTAGAGGGATAGATTGGTACGAAAAGAGCATCGCTCGTCCCCGAATACCACTCGTAAGGAAGAAAATCAAAGAAATACCTCATGCTTCAAATTTCTTACACAACGGTTACCATACATGCATGCTACGGGACTTGGAAACCTCAACACAAGTATTTCTCAAATTCACAACTACTCAACTAGCATGACTCTAATATCACCATCTTCATATCTCAAAACAATCATAAGGAATCAAACTTCTCATAGTATTTAATGCACTTTATATGAAAGTTTTTATTATACCCATCTTGGATGCCAATCATATTAGGACTACTTTTATAGCCAAAGCAAATTACCATGCTGTTCTAAAAGACTCTCAAAACAATATAAGTGAAGCATGAGAGATCAATAATTTCTATAAAATAAAACCACTACCATGCTCTTTAAATATATAAGTGAAGCACTAGAGCAAAATTATCTAGTTCAAAAGATATAAGTGAAGCACATAGAGTATTCTAATAAATTCCCATTCATGTGTGTCTCTCCCAAAAGGTTTTTACATCAAGGATGATTGTGGTAAACTAAAAAGCAAACACTCAAATTAGACAAGACGCTCCAAGCAAAACACATATCATGTGGTGAATAAAAATATAGCCTCAAGTAAAGTTACCAATAGACAAAGACGAAAGAGGGGATGCCTTCAGGGCATCCCCAAGCTTAGGCTTTTGGTTGTCCTTGAAATTTACCTTGGGGTGCCTTGGGCATCCCCAAGCTTAGGCTTTTGGTTGTCCTTGAAATTTACCTTGGGGTGCCTTGGGCATCCCCAAGCTTAGGCTCTTGCCACTCCTTGTTCCAAAATCCATTGAATCTTTACCCAAAACATGAAAACTTCACAACACGAAACTTCAACATCTCATGAGGTCCGTTAGTATAAGAAAATAAACCACCACTTTAAGGTACTGTAATGAACTCATTCTTTATTTATATTGGTGTTAAACCTACTCTATTACAACTTCTCAATGGTTCATACCCCCCCGATACTACTCATAGATGCATCAAAATAAGCAAACAACACATGAAAAACAGAATTTGTCAAAAACAGAAGTCTGTAGCAATCTCGAGGTTTCGAATACTTCTGTAACTCCAACAATTATTAAAAGTTAGGACGACCAGGATAAAAAGCATATTGATCTACTGCAGTGGGAATTTGTATTTTATTGCTCTCTGGTAAAAAATGATAATTATTTTCGTGAGCGCATACTTTTTGTTTTTATCAACGAGATCAAACAACAATCACCCAAGAAGATCCTAAAGGCTTTACATGGCATATACACTAATTAAAACATAAAAAATACAATCATAACAGAAGCTAGATGAATTATTTAATACTAAATAGGAACAAAAACCAAAGAACAAAAAATAAAATTGGGTTGCCTCCCAACAAGCGCTATCATTTAACGCCCCTAGCTAGGCATAAAAACAAGAATAGATCTTGGTATTGTCATCTTTGGCCTTTATCTTTTTAATGGAGTTATGCTCGAATCCAGGAGGTTCTTTACGTTTCCCTTCATGCTCAGAGATTTTTAGATCTAGAGCATCCGACCGCTTATTGCAAAGAGTGATCAACATATTCATGCGGTGAAGGTTCCCGCTAAATTTTTTAAGAGATTCAAGAGATTTTTGCAAAATTTTAGTTACTTCGCATAGTTTCTCAAAAACTTGGGTTCCTTCTTGAGTATGATGTAGTCCCTTTTGTGGGGGTAGTACTCCTACTATTCCATCTATAATCTCATACGCAATACTAGGATCAATTTCAATAAAATTCCCCTTAGCGGCAAAATCCAAGAGTTGTCTCTGGGACATGGTTAGCCCAGCATAAAAATTATGAAGTAAAACCTTGAAATCTCCCTCTATAGTGCAATTACGATAAGATTCTATCATCCTGTACCAAGCATCTTATAAGTTTTCTCCTTGCCTTTGGTTGAAGTGAGGAACTTGAAAATCGGGAGACAAAGGAAGAGATAAAGGGTTAGCCATAGAGGCGAGAAAGGAAAAAGAAGAAGACGAATGGAAAAAGGGGCGAAGAAAAGGCAAAGGTTTTCGAAAATCGTTTTAGAAGTGGGGGAGAGGAAAACGAGAGGCGAATGGAAAATAATGTAATGCGAGGGAGAAGATTTTATGATGGGTACTTGGTATGTCTTGACTTGGCATAGATCTCCCCGGCAATGGCGCTAGAAATCCTTCTTGCTACCTCTTGAGCATGCGTTGGTTTTCCCTTGAAGAGAATGGGTGATGCATCAAAGTAGCGTAAGTATTTCCCTCAGTTTTGAGAACCAAGGTATCATCTAGTAGGAGACAATGCACAAGTCACCCAGTACCTGCACAAACAATCAAGAACCTTGCAACCAACATGATAAAGGGGTTGTCAATCCCTTCATGGTCACTCGCAAAAGCGAGATCTAATAAAGATAGTAAAGTAAATATTTTTGGTGTTTTTGTTGTATAGATTGGAAAGTAACGATTACAAAATAGTAAACAAGATGCGATGTAAATAAAAGAGATGCAATATAATAAGAAAGAGACCCGGGGGCCATAGGTTTCGCTAGTGGTTTCTCTCAAGATAGCATGTATTACGGTGGGTGAACAAATTACTGCCGAGCAATTGATAGAAAAGCGCATAGTTATGAGAATATATAAGGCAATGATCATGAATATAGGCATCACGTCCGTGTCAAGTAGACTGAACCAATTCGGCATCTACTACTATTACTCCACACATCGACCACTATCCAGCATGCATCTAGAGTATCAAGTTCAGAAGAACAGTCACGCTTTAAGCAAGATGACATGATGTAAAGGGATAAACTCAGGAAATATGATATAAACCCCATCTTTTTATCCTTGATGGCAACAATACAATACATGCCTTGCTGCCGCTACTGTCACTGGGAAAGGATACCGCAAGATTGAACCCAAAGCTAAGCACTTCTCCCATTGCAAGAAAGATCAATCTAGTAGGCCAAACTAAACCGATAATTTGAAGAGACTTGCATATAAGAATTCAGAGAAGAACCAAATAATATTCATAGATAATCTTGTTCATGAACCGACAATTCATCGGATCTCTGCAAACATACCACAAAAGAGTATTACATCAAATAGATCTCCAAGAACATCAAGGAGAACTTTGTATTGAGAATCAAAGAAAGAGAAGAAGCCATCTAGCTAATAACTATGGACCCGAAGGTATGTGGTAAACTACTCACTCTTCATCAGAGAGGCTATGGTGTTGATGTAGAAGCCCTCCGTGATCGATTCCCCCTCTGGTAGTTCGCCGAAAGAGGCCCCAAGATGGGATCTCACGAGTACAGAAGGTTGCGGCGGTGGAAAATTGGTTTCGTGGCTCTGTGCGACCGATCTAGGGTATAAGAGTTTATATAGGCGGAAGAAGTACGTCGGTGGAGCTACGAGGGGCCCACGAGGGTGGGGGCGCGCCTACCCCCCTGGGTGCGCCCTCCTGCCTCATGGCCGCCTCATGGTGTTCCAGAATTCAACTCCAAGTCTTCTGGTTTGCTTTCGGTCCAAGAAAGATCATTGCGAAGGTTTCATTCCATTTGGATTCCATTTGGTATTCCTTTTCTGTGAAACTCTAAAATAGGCAAAAAAAACAGAAACTGGCACTCGGCCTCTGGTTAATAGGTTAGTCCCAAAAATAATATAAAATAACATATTAAAGCCCAATAAACATCCAAAATAGATAATATAATAGCATGGAACTATAAAAAATTATAGATATGTTAGAGATGTATCATGGGGTAAAACGAGGCTTTTGCTGACCTCCAGAGTTGTACTTCCCCTGTCCATACTTCCTTTTGCGGTGCTCTATCTGCTACTACTTGCCTTGAATCATGAGGGCACTTTCTACAAACTCGTTGTAGTTGGTGAACGTTTCCGCCATCAACTGCATACTCAGCTCATCATTCAGCCCCTCAAGAAACTTCTCCTGCTTTGCATCATCTATGGCCACATCATCTGGGGCATAGCGAGCTAACTTGCTTAACTCACCCACGTACTGTGCCACAGTATGATTTCCTTGGCATAAGTTGCGGAAATCATGCTTCTTCATACTCATAGCTCAAGTTGAGACATGTGTAGTGCGAAATGCTTGCTGAAACTGATCCCAAGTGACATTGGCCACAGGGAAAGTGGCGGCGTAGTTCTCCGACCATGAGGCTGCGGGTCCATCCAGTTGATGTGCGACAAAGTGCACCTTCTCAGCATCTGTGCAACCTGCGGTGGTCAGCTCCCTTACAATCTTGCGGAGCCATTCATCAGCAACAATCGGCTTGGTGCTGCTTGGCAACACCAGCGGATTCAACCTTAGAAAGCGGGCTAAGTTGTCAACAAGGGCTGGTGGCGGTGGGTTGTTGTTGTTGTTGCCTTGGTTCTGGACTAGCAACAGCATCAAGGCATTCTGCTATTGGATCAACTGAGTGAGCTCCGGTGGGAACACGAATGAGGGGTCACGTCTCGGAGGCATCTGATAGGTTTAGAGGTGTCAGAACAGAATAGAGTGAGGTCGAAAGAGAGATTTTAGTACCCATATGCACATGAGACAAAAAAATTCATTCTAGACCACTCAATATCAAACAAGATTCATACAATCGATCTAAGCTACCGTTACAAAATCTCGCGGACTATTTCTATATACATGGAAGTACTTCTAAGGTAATTTGGTGGTCGACTAGAAATTTTGATCGGTGGAAGACTCCATAATATCTGCTCCAGCTTCATCTTCATAATCATCATCGCTGTCGGGGTCGGAGTCGGTGTCGTCTAGTATGATGTAGTCTTCAGAACATATGTCTTCTTCGGGTTCAGGATCTCCCATGAATATTCCTAGCTTCTTCTTCAGGTCTTCATTCTTCTCCTGTAGTACATCAATTTCCTCTTCATATCCATCGCATGTAGACCTGAGTTCCTCCTCCAGCTCGATGTTTGGGGTCATCACCTTCTTCTTGTCCATCATGTTGGCGCACATTTGGTTCTCGTAGCGTCGAATGTGCTGGTTCAACTCCTATATGTAGGCTGCAATGGATTTATCCTTGCTGGTGCGAATCATCTCCCATTGCTCATCTCGGCATCCACATATCTGGTAGGTGGTGTCCTTAAGATCCTTGTTGTACACCTCTCCTATGCGTCTAATGGCAATGTGGGTGGCCATGCTCTTTCCTAAACTCCAGGTTGGTGCGTCAAAAGAGAACTCGATGGGCTTGGTAATTGGTGCAAACATCCTCCCTAGAACACGAACTTGAATCGTCTAGCGCTCCTCTTCTAGTAAATTGGCGGTGAAGGTTCCAGTGAAGCTTGGTATGCCGATGTTGAGGTACCTAGTAACTTCCTTCAAGTGTCGTCCGAAAGGTGTGTCATCATCCGGTTGAGTGAACTTGTTCCTTGGGTCCGCCATCTATAGAGTAGAAGTGAAGAAGAGTTAGGAATGAGTAGAAAAGAGTATCCTAGTGGTCGCGTCCTACAGTCAGCGTGTGCTCTGATACCATCTTCTAGCGACCATGTTCCAATGGACCGTAGTCTATGTGCTTAAGTGTCATCCCTGGATCGGCATTGCTGACACACATAGTACTCGATAATTTATAACAGAGTTCAATCACACACTTATTACTTCGAGGGTCTCATAAAGAGTACTTATTAGAATAATATGGCTGAAGGCCATCTAAATAAGATAACTGCGGAAGCATCGAAGATAAATGAGTCCATCCACGGCAAAACCGAGTGCATGGCAATGACCTATCACACCTTACTCTTCGTCTGAAAATTCTGCAACATGATATGTTGCAGCCGTGTAGGTCAGCACATGGAATATGCTGTAAACATAACACAATAGAGCAAAGAACAAATAACAATTATCACTACATGCATATATGGCTGGTGGAGGCTCTACAGTTAACATTCGCATAAAGCTAATTTTTTCCTACAACAAAGGAATATGTTTTATTGAGAAGGTTCCTCCAACTCAATCCCAAAAATAGTAATTAATAACCCAACAAATTCATTAAGTGATGTGATGAGTTCAATCAATAATTCAAATACCAGATACTCAAGATGACCATAACCGGGGACACGGCTAACCATGATTAGTTTATACACTATGTAGAGGTTTGCGCACTTTTCCCCTACATCTGCTAGCCTACCACTGAAAGAGGTCACACAAGTTACTCAACTATGCCAGAGCCCATAATGGCTTGTGGATGGACATGGATGTTTCTGAGCATGAATAATATTATGATCCCTTTGAGCCTGGGTGGCATCCCTTAGGATGATCACATGGGTACTCCGGGATATCCTAGGACAACACTGGATTGCTCCAGGTGCCCGCAACCAATCCACCCAGATGTGTAATAAAATAGCCACCTTAAGCTTCCCTTAGTTATTATTAACTCTCACATCTTTCATGAATCTCGCATACCAATCCACGTCTACAAGCATAGCAAAGTAGTATAAGCATAACGTATAATACCCGGGGTTTGATATAAGTCAATAGGTTCCTACCTCATCAACTACTTCCCGCACCCACATGTTATCAAATCATACATGAGCACGCAAGCATAAGATGCAAAGGTAAAACCAAAAGAAAAGATCTAAACAGAATGTTCAAGTAAAGAGCTTCGATTTGCAAAAAGAATAAATCAAATAGGAGATACGAAACTCAAACTACGATCAAAAGAATTTCAAATTCAAATATGCTTGAAACCAAATTTTAAATTTTCAAAATCATGTTGAAGTTGTTTATCTGGACAGAGGGGAACAAGACAAAGATTTTGGCATTGGTTTCATTGGATTTGGACAAACGAGAAAAGAGTAGCGAGGGATTGAAGATCAGGGACTAATCTGTAAGAAAACTAATCACGGATAGGTCCCTGGCTGAAAAATAAACTGAAAAAGAAAAATCTAATGAATGAACGTTCGCTACAGAACCTAATCTAATGAAAACCATTCGCTACCAAAAACTAACGGACGAACGTCTGCTAAATAAACTGTTCGCCGGCCGTAGTTATTGGGGCCCGCCTTCGAGGTGGAGCTTGGTCTTGATGAGGTCCGCGTGGCGCCACCGCGGGTGCCGGGCGGTCTTGACGAGGCGGTGCGGGGAGCGCGGGTGCAGCTCCTCACGGTCGAGGGATTTCTTGGCAGCTCGTCTCTTCACATGCGGGCACCGGGCGTGGCAGATCACACCGCCGGGGGCCGCGCGCCTTGGTGCCAAGGCGCCGTCTTTGGGCTGGGGTGGTGGAGGCGCGCCTCGGGCCTCTTTGCCCATGGCCGGCTAAGGGTGAGGCAGAGAGACGGATAGCGCCGAGGAGCCCCCTGCGACGGGGATGAGCTCGGCAACGCGGTCGAGCCACTCCTCGTAGAGGTCGTCGACTAGGCGGTTGCGCAGGATCTCATTTGAGGCGAGGAGGGCGGCCCGCGCCTCCATGGGAGCACGGTGTGCATGAGACGAAGAACCGGACGGGGTCAGCAATGGAGTGGCGGTGCGGCCGTCCTGCCGCACCGAAGGATACAGCGAAGATGCTTGCTGCTCGTTCCCCACTGGGCCGGTGGAAACGTTGGCGGCGGGTGAAGGAGAACGATGAGGTGGCCCGCCGATGGGGCCGTCTGAGCAACGCGGGCGGTGAGGGCAGCCCGACACGCGGCTCGAGTACGGTGAGCATCCACCATGGAGACGATGGAGTGACGGAGCGATGAACTGATGGAAGGGTAGCTACGGCGCACCCCTACCTGGCTCGCCAAATGTCGGATGTGTGGTTCCGGCAAACCCTTAAGTTTCAAACACTAGGGTGCGCGCGAAGTCTTTTCCTCCCACCGATCTACACCCTAGCTCGCTAAGATCTCATGGACGAACACGACGAACTCGCAACACAGAAAGACAAAGGATTTATACTGGTTCAGGCCACCTTTGTGGTGTAATACCCTACTCCAGTGTGGGGGTGGTGGATTGCCTCTTGGCTGATGATGAACAATACAATGGGAAGAACAGCCTCCTGAGGTTGAGGTGTTCTTGTGCTTGGCTAACTTGTGTGGGTGAGAGTGATCTCTCTCTCTCTCTCTGTCGTCCTTCCCCTTCGTCGTCCTTGTCGTTCGCTATGGTGGTGGCTTGTCCTATTTATAGAGGCCCTGGTCCTCTTCCCAAATATTGAGCGGGAAGGGAGCCAACAACGGTAGCTAATTTGAAGGGGGAGTTCTAGTACAAGCTATCCTGACAAAAGTTGTCTTCGCCTGCCAAAGGCTCTGGTGGTGACACCGTCTTGGGCTCCATGATGACCTCCATCTTGCCATCCTTCTGGTCCTGGTCTTGTTGCACCAAAATGGTAACCTTTGCCTGATGCCTCGGTACTCCTCGCCTGCGCTGGTCTCCCTAGCACCAAAGACGAAATAAGGACGCTGCGCGCGCTGGCGCCCACCTGGTGTCGATCGTCATGGCTCACGTCACGAGAGCCTCGTGAGGTTTGCCTCGCCTTGTTATCTCCGCTCCTCATGAGCCTACCCGACTAGGCCACTCTAGAGGAGTTCTTGCATCGTCCGCCTCGCTAGGCTTGGCCCTCAAGAGGTTCTTGGATACCTTGTTGATGAAGATGGGTCGTACGGCCTACTGGCTTGGCCACGCAGCAGGCCGCAGGTAGGCAAGTTTGGGGACCCCCGTTCCCAGAACGCCGACACAAGAATCTAGAAGGGCAAGGTACTTACTCAGCTACAACTATACACTTCCTCTATTTTCAGGGCCCGTGAGGCGTCGCCACGGAAGCTCCCGAACCCATTCCTCTTGCGGGATACCCCGACATTCGGAAGGGGTATGTTGAAGGATGGCCCGCTGCCCCTCGTGGTGGGGGCAACAGTTGGAGCCACGGACGGGGCTCCCCCCGTGCTACCTGCAGGGCTATGGGCAGCCACCTCAGGAGCACTTGGTGGCGCATGCCCTCCAACAGCCACCTCAGGAGCAGTTGGTGGCGCCTGCCCTGCAGCAGCCACCTCAGGAGAACTCGGCGGCGTTCCCCCACCCCCCGCGACCACCTCAGAGGCGCGCGCCATTGAGCCAACAAGCACGGGAGCCACCAAGATGGGGTTCTCGCGAGGCCCCTTGTGGCCCTCTGGGAGTAGCCCCCATTCATCGAAGCGTGGAATCTTCTCAACGAAGCCCCCCCTCGTTCGAGCAGTTGTACAAGAGGTACCCCTCGACAGGGAGCGCATCAAGCAATTAGTCACCTATCACAAGCTGGTGCACTGTGCGCAGCATCTTGGAACGAAGCGAGGGCACCTAAAGCCTCATGGGGTCGTCGGGGCCGGTGAAGGCCCACATTGGGCAAGAATGGCGCTGGAGCGGAGCGATGCACCGCCGGACGAACTCCCTCACCACCATCGACACCGTGACCCCTGCCTCCTTCAGATTGGCCAGCTTGGACAGGACACACGCGAGCCGCCTGTCGATGAGCTCCGCGTGTCCCCAGCGGGAGCTCGGCTCCGCCAGTGTCCGCAGGAGGAGGAGTAGGGGGCTGGGCACGGTGGCGTCCACATACACCCACTGCTTCCGAAATCCCTTCACATCTGGGCAGCGCGTAAAGTAAAT
Organism: Triticum urartu; assembly: GCF_056163025.1. Classification (NCBI taxonomy): domain Eukaryota; kingdom Viridiplantae; phylum Streptophyta; class Magnoliopsida; order Poales; family Poaceae; genus Triticum; species Triticum urartu. The sequence goes on from NC_141874.1 coordinate 324,838,797, forward strand.
GTTGGACCCATCTGTCGCCGTCGCCGCCTGGAACAACACGCACCTCGAGCACTATCTATTGTAGACCAGGTGGAGCGAGAAAAAATGGCGGAACAAGGCCACGGACTGGGCAATGCCCACGAGAGCCTCACACAGGAAGGAGAAACCAGAGAGGAGGACGATGGATCCGAGGTCCAGATACATCGCCTAGATCTGATAATGCGAGAGCACGGCGTTGAAGAAATAAGAGAAAGGGGGGACCACGCCCTCTAGGAGGGCGTGGAGATGAAGGGGGATTTCGGTGGCCCCCATGTCGACTAAGGTCCGAGAGGCAGGCCAGACCGTCGTTGCCTTCCACTCGTTGGCATCAGTGGCGAGGGCCTGCCGGACCTTGTCCAGCCCCTCCCGGTTGACCACCATGGACCGGTCCAGCGCGGGTTCCAACCCAGGCGAAGGCCATGCGGGTGCGTGGTCTTTACTTTCTTTGTCAATCTGGGAGCCATGGCGGCGGATGTGGATTGGCGCTGGTGCGGAATCTGGAGAAGGAGGCACAAGCTCACATGAAAGTGGAGGAGCAGAGGACAAACACGACGGGCAATGATGGCTGGGCCGTGTTTGACAGACAGTTGTCAAGTCGGACAGTTGCCGAGGCTACGTGGGGAAGTGGAGGTGCCCACGTCCCATAAAGCGCCACGCGTCGACCCAGTCCGTGGGCGGGTGGGGCCCATGGTGCTTCACCCTTGCCTCTTGGCTTCGCCCTGAAGCCAGGTTCGAGCGTGCCTTGGGCCCGGGGGCTACTGTCGGTGTTCTGGGAACCAGGCTCCATCGATGGCCTGGTACGGACCATCTTCAGCACCAGCAAGAAAAGACTCTCGCAAGGGGCCAAGCCTCGCGAGGCGGGCGACACCAAGACCTGCGGAGGGAGCAGCCTCCCCGGGCTGGCTCCCGAGGAGCGGAGATTCTGATGTAGCCTCCCACCTCATGAGGTCGAGGTGACGCAAGCCATGATGACCAAGGCCAGGCAGGCACCAGCAGGCGCACGGCAGCAGGTTTCGTCTTTGGTGCAAAGGAGGCCAGCACAGGCGCGGGGTCCCGAGGAACTGACCAAAGGTTTCCATTCCCATGCAACGAGAATAACACCACTAGGACGATAGGACGGATGTCATCGCCGAGCCCACCACAACGTCACGAGCAAAATCTTTGCATGCAAAGACCACCTTTCATCAGGATAAGATGTACTACTTGTCCCCCTTCAAAATTGGCCACTGTGAGATCCCTTACCGCCTTCGTTTGGGAGGAAGAGGACCGAGGCCACTATAAACATAGCTTAGCCACCACCATAGGATAGGGGCGGGATCCAACCCAAACTCTCACTATCTCACATATAGACAAGAACAAGCCTCCTGAGGTTGTTCTTCCTCTATACTAGTTCACCATCAGCCCCTCATGAGGCTAATCCACCCCAAAGCAAGAGTAGGGTCTTACACCGCAAGGTGGCCCGAACCTGGGTAAATTACAGTGTCTCTTTCCGTTCTTGTTCATCGAGCTAGGCCATGAGGGTGACGAATTGGTTGGTAGGAGAGGTTGAGTTCTTCCCACACGCTGTAGAGTTCGGACCTTTCTTGGGTCAGCGGAGCCCTGAATCCGACACCTGCTGGCACACACGCTCGGCAAAATGAGGTTTTTTGTGATCCGCGAGTGATCAAATACGGTTATACGTATAGTGCTGCTCAAAGAATACAATTATACAGGTGAAATCATTTCCGGTCGTAAGTACATCCCACATAGCCAGTCCCCGCTAAACGTTTCCGTTCGTATGTAAATTCCACACAGTCAATCCAAGGAATATGTTTCCATTAGTGTGTACATCCCACACAGTTAATCCAAGAAGTACATTTCCGTTCGTATATACATCCCACACAGTCACTCCAAGGAAAATGTTTTCATTCGGAGGTACATCACACACAATTTTCCCCATTATATCGTTTGTGATAGCTTTTCCATTGCACAGGATATTAACAATTTTATCGTTTGCGTTATTGAATGCATCACACACGGTGCATGGAAGAAACTGTCTGGCAAAGGTTGTCCATCACACACACTTTTTATGTGGTAATCGTTTGAGCAAGGTGGCCGAACGCAAACAGATTTCAAGAGGATGTCATGTGTGGTTGTTCATTGATCCAACATGGTATATTACTAGAAACTGCATGTGTTGCCTGAGGTCACTACCCACGGTGTTTTCTGAATAACCGTTTGCAATAAAAAAACCAATTAGCCTGCTAATTGGCCATTAGCAGGCTAATTGCCCTATTATTAATAATCCATTTATTAATCTAACTGACATTTTATCTTAAGCACACAATATATTTCATTTCCATATTAAGGAAGCAAGATTTCATAATTGAAATACATTATGTAATACATCAGAGTACAACATCATATAGCTTCAGCACTCAGCTACCCCATTACACAATAGCACCAGCACCAAGTTTCACATGCAACATCTACAACCTTTCGAAATTAGCATTATAGGTGGAACATACACAGATGAATCTCATCTGGAAAACAGCTGAAGCGGAAGGAAAATATTGAGCCTTCATTGATGTTGAAGGACTTTGCAACTTTAGGCCAGTGCCTATAGATGATTGACTGTCCATCCTTCGTCCTCTTCAGGAACACTTCAATATTGAACCGTGTGTGTTGTATGAAAACCTTCCTCGCCTCCTGACCATACAGGTGGTTTGAGAGGTAATCATCAGTGAACAACTTTGGAATGGCCTGAAAACAAGGACATGCATAAATAGCTTCTCCAGATTTGAAATGGCGCAAAGGAATTAAAAAGACAATGTATAACAGTTAGTACCATCATGTCGTGATCTGATGTCTTCTTCACTGTGCAGACAAAGATCTTGTTGTTTTTTGTCGCTAATTTCTTTATTGTAACAATCTTTTTGAGTGTCTTGACTTGACTGATATTAATGGACAACTCATTTCCACATATGCAAAAAGGGTCAAACAATGGGTCAAAACCTCTGATGGCAGGACCTACATGTGCAAGACAAAATTGTTAAAAAAACTAATATTGAAAAATAAGAAGTGGAAAGGTGTGTTATTAGCTATAACAGACCTAATATTTATCAAACATAGTCATTCAAACTTCTGTTGTGCAGGTCTAACCACACTAGTTATTCGCCCTATTTGGATCCATGGGTTAGAGTTAGTTTGAGCTAGTTTGGGCTCAAATAGCCCTAAAGTATCCAAACATGAGGGCTAGTTTGAGCTAGTTGCATCAAACCCACAAAAAATAACTATCCCACCCAAGAGGTGTTGATTGGGGCTAGTTCTCCTATTGCTTTTATTGTCAATCTAACACTGTCATCCAAACACCTCTTTGGCTAGAGTTAGTTCAGGGTTAGTCATTGTTGAGTATCATTTTTATTTAGGAAACGTAGGGTAGCATAGGATTTATTCTACCTTGACTTGTACTCCAAGATGACCATGTACTCCTATATATATGCCGACGAGGCTCAAGCAATACAATCAACTATTCCACCAATCTCTCTCTCCCTTTTAACTGTCATGAGCTAGAAACTAACTCTAACCTCTAGCTAAGTTAGAGTATCCAAATAGTGCCATTGTTAAATCAAATGGAAAGGCATGTTCAATACTCCCTCTGGTCCTTTTTACTCTACATATAAGAATTGTCTGAAGTCAAACTTCATAAAGTTTGACCCTATTCGTATGAAAAAATATCAACATATAGCATGCTAAAGTTATACAATGTGAAAATTTAAGTCATGACACATGTACTGATATTTATTTCATATTGTGAATCTTGGTATTTTGTTCTATAAAGTTGGTCAAACTTTAAGAGGGCCGACTTTAGACAAATCTTTTATGCGAACTAAAAAGATTCGAAGGGAGTACAACATGCTTAAGCAACCAAATATAGTCATTCATAGAGCTATTGTTAAATTTGGTTTTGATGAAATTGAACTGCACAGTTCATACTAGCACATATAGAACATCACTAATAGCTGAAATAAACAAGGCATACTACAAACAACCAAAGATGGCAATTGAAACTGGACATATGCTAACTACAAACAACCGAACAACCATAAACCATAGAAATAAACAAGGCATAATGCAAAAAACCTAATATAGCAACAAATAATGGACAATTTGTCACTAAAAAAAGGGGTTCGAGAAAACAAATCATGGGTTTCCTCACTTGTCACAGTTTGGCTACCTCCTCGTGGTAGCCGTCGATGAGGTCTGACTGCCAGCTGAGGATCCCAGGCCAGTGTCATAGAACGTGTCCTTCAGAAATGAGAAAAGGGCTCCATGGCGATGAAGGATGGAAAATTGTTCATAACGAGCCGCAGGAGATCAGTGGCAGGGCCATCAATGAGATCGACGGCTGTCAAACCCGAAGAGTTGGGGTGGGTAACTTAACCTGTGACATAACCCGCGTCAAGCCATCGGTGTCGATGACTTCATGTTGTAGTCAGCGTCCGCGACATGCCAGAATAGTCTAGCCCGTTGATCGAAAGGCTCAATCTAGGTCGATTCATCGTTGTCAGCTTCCTCGGCAGCCACCTCGCTAACGTCAGGCGAAGAGGCCGTGGTAAAGCTCTTTTGGGCCATTCGCTCCTCAAGCTCCCCGGGAAGCATAGCCGGGCTTAGGCTGCGACGCTCTAGAGTGGGGGAAGGGTGGGGAAGGGTATCTCTGGGAAAGGGGGCATTTCGCAGGCATCATATAAGAAACTCAGGGCGGCGAGGGTATGTATATCGGTGGGTAAACTGTACGGGCAGATCGGCAGAGGTTGACAATAGAGGCGGCGCGGCGGCAACCTAGCTAGGTTTGGAGATAGGGAGGGGTGGTGTGTATGTGTGTGAGCGGCGGATTTGGGGTGAGCGAAGGATTTGGGTTGTGTGTGTGGAGGGGGTCCAAGATGGTGTTTGAGGAAATGTCGCGGGTACTGAAAATTTTACTAGGCGGGAGAAAAATGGCAGGGCTACCAAAAATTTGGTTCAAGGGATCGAAGCTGAGCAGGGTAGGAGTAAAATGTTGGGGCTAATGAAAATTTGGATCTACTGATTCAAGTAGAGCAGGAGTAACAAACATCACACACGGTCGAGACATACTAATCGTGTGCTATCAAATAGGAAAACCATCTACGCGGACGCGGGTAGATATTTTCGAGATTGCAAGGGAGTAGATATTTTCGAGAAGGGGAGGGAAGCCTTGTGGAGCCCAATCTACTGTGATCATGTGGGTGACAGGGGTAGGGGCGCGGCACATGGGTAGTCCTAGGGAACTGTGTCTGGTTCGTACCCGATCGTAGACGGTTGTTGCGTCCGACTCTTCAGCTGTTTATAAATTTAGCCAAAAAATGTGGGGAAGTGTCAGAACATGAACACACTTGCATGTGGACCAAATATATGAATGAAAAGGGTGGTTTGATGTTCAAATACCCAATGCACAACTTTGATGTGGCACATGTCGCACAAAGCGCACGTTATTATTGCTAGCCCCCCCCTAAACACACACACTTCATGTTACCGGGAGGGGAATCCTAGCTATTAAAGCATACCCTCATATAGCTAGGTCTGACATCTCATCGTACTGTAACACAAAACCGAAAGGATTACATCAATCCCCCCTTTGCTTCCGATCAAATGTGGACCATGTGCGGGCCCACATATGTGTTCTTTTCGCGTTACCAAATCACAAATTTAATGTGGCACATGTGCATCGAAAATTAACCGGGCTTCCCCGACCCATGGAGGTTCATCTATGTGATGCCCGGATATTTAAGCTACAGTAACCTCTGCTAATGATGCCATGTCTCCACGATTACTGTTGTTAATCTCAAATGTCAAAACTAAAATGTTCTAGGTGTTGCAAATCATGCCCGGATATTTTTCATGGTGAACCAACATTTTTATAAATTCTTTTAATGACCTAAAATAAATTGCACAGTGGCTAAAGTAATGTTTTAAAGCCTTTTTAAATTAAAAAACAAAATCAAACTATGTTAAAAGATCACCAAATCATTTATGCCAGTGTCTAAAATTTGCTTTGTGGTTGTACTGCCAAGTCTCGTATCTATACCTACTATTAAAGGGAATAGGTATTCTTGGTTTGGTTTAGTCCTTTTCATGCACGCTAATGTTTTTCGTATGATTCGCTCTACACAGGCTAAGCCATATGGACCAGGTACTTGTACATTAATGGGCCTTCTATGGGCTTCCATAGAGATCGTGACAAATAATTGGATCAAAATAAATCAACATTGTGAGAATTGAACAGAGGTCCTCATGTCCGACTCTTTGATGCAACAACCCATGAGCTATGCATCTTTCACGTTTCCTAATCCTACCTCACTTTTTTACAATGATTCCCACTAGTAAATATATGAGTGGCTCCATGAATCAACCAACAGATGATTAAAACAAAGGAGAGCAGTCCTCATCTTTAGGGCGAGCTAATTAAAGAAAGGATTGTGGGCTTAAATAGAATATTTAAATGGATGTGGCTAATTAAAGAAAGGGTTATGGGTAAACCGATGAAATAACTAAAAGAAAGATTTTGGGCTTAATAAATAGAATATTAAAATAGATGAGGCTAATAAAAGGAAGAATTTGAGATAAAAAAGGTAGGATAATTAAAAGGAACGGTCTGTAAGCTTCAATGTGGTGGGGCTACTAAATTTGAAAAGGAAGGATTGGATTCCCGACTAAAATGGGTGAGGACGTCACGGTAATTAATGGAAGGATTATACTTAAGTGGAATTAGTGGGAGATTATGCCCGGCAAGTAAAATATGAACGTGGCTAAATTGCATACTATTTCTTATGTCCATTTTGTAGAAGGATCTTGTGTTGCAATGTGTTCTTCGTAGAGAATTCAGTGCTTACTTAAGTGGAATTAGTGGGAGATTATGCCCGGCAAAGAAAATATGAACGCGGCTAAATTGCATCCTATTTTTATGTTCATTTTGTAGAAGGATTTTGCGTTGCAATGTGTTCTTCATAGAGAATCCGGTGCTTGCACAAAACATCAAATTTTTCCGTTGCAACGCACAGACATATGTGCTAGTTATTTAAAAGTCAAATGCTAGTGGTTTCAAAATAAAATATAAAACTATAAAAAAAGCAACAAACCTAATCTATTAGTCCACTTGGCCCATCTAACAGAAACCGGCCCAACCACCCCCTCGTCCGCTTCCTCTCGCTATAGGAGACAGGGGGACATGGCGGCCATCCACCGGCCATGGCCGTGTGTGGCGGCCATCCGCTCCCTACCCCACCTATAAGCCCCGGTCACCGTTCACAGCACCGACTAGTCCAGGAGGACCGCCACCGTCGGCTTCGTCCATATAGAGCATCAAATCGAGCGGATTCGTCCCGTGTGCTCACCATCGAGCTCCTATTCACTGTGTACATCAGTGGCCGCCGCCGTCGATTCCCTCGTCTCTGGTCCTCCTCCGGCCTCCCCATCGCTTCCGTTGGAGCTGTTGTGAGCCCTTCTTCCAAAATCCCCTCTCCCCTCTCGATTTCATCGTCGTAGCCACTGTCCCCAAGCTCCCGCGTATGCGTATGCATAGGCATATGCTGCTCCTTGCACCGCTCGTTGCTTGCTGCTGCCCCCTGCGTGCTAATGTTGCTGCTGCTAGCTGCTTCCCTTGCCACTGCTACTTGCTACTGCCACTGTTTGCTGTTGCATTGCTGCTGCTTGATGCACCTGCTACTAGCTGCGCTGCTACTGCCTCCGCTGATGACCGCTGCTGGCATTTGATGCTACCGGTAGCCACGGCCATGGGTTTTATATAAGTCAATAGGTTCCTACCTCATCAACTACTTCCCACACCCACATGTTATCAAATCATACATGAGCACGCAAGCATAAGATGCAAAGGTAAAACCAAAAGAAAAGATCTAAACAGAAAGTTCAAGTAAAGGGTTTCGATTTGCAAAAAGAATAAATCAAATAGGAGATACGAAACTCAAACTACGATCAAAAGAATTTCAAATTCAAATATGCTTGAAACCAAATTTTAAATTTTCAAAATCATGTTGAAGTTGTTTATCTGGACAGAGGGGAACAAGACAAAGATTTTGGCATTGGTTTCATTGGATTTGGACAAACGAGAAAAGAGTAGCGAGGGATTTAAGATCAAGGACTAATCTGTAAGAAAACTAATCACGGATAGGTCCCTGGCTGAAAAATAAACTGAAAAAGAAAAATCTAACGAATGAACGTTCGCTGCAGAACCTAATCTAATGAAAACCATTCGCTACCAAAAACTAACGGACGAACGTCTGCTAAATAAACCGTTCACCGGCCGTAGTTATTGGGGCCCGCCTTGGAGGTGGAGCTTGGTCTTGATGAGGTCCGCGTGGCACCGCAGCGGGTGGCGCGCGGTCTTGACGAGGCGGTGCGGGGAGCGCGGGTGCAGCTCCTCACGGCCGAGGGATTTCTTGGCAGCTCGTCTGCTCACACGCGGGCACCGGGCGTGGCGGATCACACCGCGGGGGCCGCGCGCCTTGGTGCCAAGGTGCCGTCTTTGGGCTGGGGTGGTGGAGGCGCGCCTCGGGCCTCTTTGCCCGTGGCCGGCTAAGGGTGAGGCAGAGAGACGGATAGCGCCGAGGAGCCCCCTGTGGCGGGGACGAGCTTGGCAACGCGGTCGAGCCACTCCTCGTAGAGGTCGTCGACTAGGCGGTCGCGCATGATCTCATTTGAGGCGAGGAGCACGGCCCGCGCCTCCATGGGAGCACGGTGTACATGAGACGAAGAACCGGCCGAGGTCAGCAATGGAGTGGCGGTGCGGCCGTCCTGCCGCACTGAAGGATACAACGAAGACACTTGCTGCTCGTTCCCCACCGGGCCGGTGGAAGCGTTGGCGGCGGGAGAAGGAGAATGACAAGGTGGCCCGCCAATGGGGCCGTTTGAGCAACGCGGGCGGTGAGGGCAGCCCAACACGCAGCTCGATTACGGAGAGCGTCCATCATGGAGACGATGGAGCGACAGAGCGATGAACTGATGGATGGGTAGCTACGACGCACCCCTACCTGGCTCGCCAAATGTCGGATGTGTGGTTCCGGCAAACCCTTAAGGTTCAAACACCAGGGTGCGCGCGAAGTCTTTTCCTCCCACCGATCTACCCCCTAGCTCGCTAAGATCTCGTGGACGAACTCGACGAACTCGCAACACAGAAAGACACAAGATTTATACTGGTTCGGGCCACCATTGTGGTGTAATACCCTACTCCAGTGTGGTGGTGGAGGATTGCCTCTTGGGCTGATGATGAACAATACAATGGGAAGAACAACCTCTTGAGGTTGAGGTGTTCTTGTTCTTGGTTAACTTGTGTGGGTGAGAGTGATCTCTCTCCTCTCTCTCTCTCTCTCTCTCTCTCTCTCTCTCTCTTTCTCTCTCTGTCGTCCTTCCCCTTCGTCGTCCTTGTCGTTTGCTATGGTGGTGGCTAGTCCTATTTGTAGAGGCCCTGGTCCTCTTCCCAAATATTGAGCGGGAAGGGAACCAACAATGGTAGGATAATTTGAAGGGGGAGTTCTAGTACAAGCTATCCTGACAAAAGTGGTCTTCGCCTGCCAAAGGCTCTGGTGGTGACGCCGTCTTGGGCTCCATGATGACCTCCATCTTGCTGTCCTTCTGGTCCTGGTCTTGTTGCACCAAAATGGCAACCTTTTCCTGATACCTCGGTACTCCTCGCCTGCGCTAGTCTCACTAGCACCAAAGACGAAACAAGGACGCTGCGCACGCTGGCGCCCACCTGGTGTCGATTGTCATGGCTCACGTCATGTGAGCCTCGTGAGGTTTGCCTCGCCTTGTTATCTCCGCTCCTCGTGAGCCTGCCCGACTAGGCCACTCTAGAGGAGTTCTTGCATCGTCCGCCTCACGAGGCTTGGCCCTCGCGAGGTTCTTAGATGCCTTGTTGATGAAGATGGGTCGTACGGTCTACTGGATTGGCCACGGAGCGGGCCGCAGGCAGGCAAGTCTGGGGACCCCCATTCCCAGAACACCGACACGAGAATCTAGAAGGGCAAGGTACTTACTCAGCTACAACTATCCACTTCCTCTATTTTCAGGGCCCGTGAGGCGTTGCCACGGAAGCTCCCGAACCCATTCCTCTTGTGGGATACCCCGACATTCGAAAGGGGTATGTTGAAGGATGGCCCGCTGCCCCTCGTGGCGGGGGCGATAGTTGGAGCCACGGACGGGGCTCCCCTGTGCTACCTGCGGGGCTGTGGGCAACCACCTCAGGAGCACTTGGTGGCGCATGCCCTCCAACAGCCACCTCAGGAGCAGTTGGTGGCGCCTGCCCTACAGCAGCCACCTTAGGAGAACTCGGCGGCGCTCCCCCACCCCCCGCGACCACCTCAGTGGCTCGCACCATTGATCCAACAAGCACAGGAGCCACCAAGATGGGTTTCTCACGAGGCCCCTTGTGGCCCTCGGGGAGTAGCCCCCACTCATCGAAGCGAGGAATCTTCTCAACGAAGCCCCCCCCCTCGTTCGAGCAGTTGTACAAGAGGTACCCCTCGGCAGGGAGCGCAGCAGGCACTTGGTCACCTGTCACGAGCTGGTGCACTGTGCGCAGCGTCTTGGAACAAAGCGAGGGCACCTAAAGCGTCATGGGGTCGTCGGGGCCGGTGAAGGCCCACATTGGGCAAGAATGGCGCTGGAGCGGAGCGATGCACCGCCGGACGAACTCCCTCACCACCATCGACACTGTCACCGCTGCCTCCTTTAGATTGGCCAGCCTGGACAGGACACAGGCGAGCCGCCTGTCGATGAGCTCCATGTGTCCCCAGCAGGAGATCGGCTCCGCCAGTGTCCGCAGGAGGAGGAGCAGGGGGTTGGGCATGGTGGCGTCCACATACACCCACTCCTTCCAAAATCCCTTCACATCCGGGCAGCGTGTAAAGTAAATGCCGGAGCCATCTATCGCCGTCGCCACCTGGAACAACACGCACCCCGAGCACTATCTATTGTAGACCAGGTGGAGCAAGAAAAAATGGCGGAACAAGGCCACGGACTTGGCAATGCCCACGAGAGCCTCGCACAGGAAGGCGAAACCAGAGAGGAGGACGATGGATCCGAGGTCCAGATACAGCGCCTAGATCTGATAATGCGAGAGCACGACGTTGAAGAAATAAGAGAAAGGGGGTACTAGGCCCGCCAGGAGGGCGTGGAGATGAAGGGGGATTTCGGTGGCCCCCATGTCGACTAAGGCCCGAGAGGCAGGCCAGACCGTCGTTGCCTTCCACTCGTTGGCATCAGTGGCGAGGGCCTGCCGGACCTTGTCCAGCCCCTCCCGGTTGACCACCATGGACCAGTCCAGCGTGGGTTCCAACCCAGGCGAAGGCTCTGCGGGTGTGTGGTCTTTACCTTTCTTCGTCAATCTGGGAGCCATGGCGGCGGAAGTGGATTTGCGCTGGTGCGGAATCTAGAGAAGGAGGCACAAGCTCACATGAAAGAGGAGGAGCAGAGGACGAACACGACGGGCAATGATGGTTGGGCCGTGTTTGATAGACAGTTGTCAAGTTGGACAGTTGCCGAGGCTACGTGGGGAAGTGGAGGTGCCCACGTCCCATAAAGCGCCATGCGTCGACCCAGTCCGCGGGTGGGTGGGGCCCACGATGCTTCACCCTTGCCTCTTGGCTTCACCCTGAAGCCAAGTTCGAGCGTGCCTTGGGCCCGGGGGCTACTGTCGGTGTTCTAGGAACCAGGCTCCATTGATGGCCTGGTACGGACCATCTTCAGCACCAGGAAGAAAAGACTCTCGCAAGGGGCCAAGCCTCGTGAGGCGGGCGACACCAAGACCTGCGGAGGGAGCAGCCTCCCCGGGCTGGCTCCTGAGGAGCGGAGATTCCGATGTAGCCTCCCACCTCATGAGGTCGAGGTGACGCAAGCCATGACGACCAAGGTCAGGCAGGCGCCAGCAGGCGCAGGGCAGCAGGTTTCCTCTTTGGTGCAAAGGAGGCAAGCACAGGTGCGGGGTCCCGAGGAACTGACCAAAGGTTTCCATTCCCATGCAACGAGAATAACACCGCTAGGACGGATGTCATCGCTGAGCCCACCACGACGTCACGAGCAGAAGCTTTGCATGCAAAGACCACCTTTCATCAGGATAAGATGTACTACTTGTCCCCCTTCAAAATTGGCCACTGTGAGATCCCTTACTGCCTTCGTTTGGGAGGAAGAGGACCGAGGCCACTATAAACATAGCTTAGCCACCACCGTAGGACAGGGGCGGGATCCAACCCAAACCCTCACTAGCTCACATCCACACAAGAACAAGCCTCCTGAGGTTGTTCTTCCCCTGTACTAGCTCACCATCAGCCCCTCAAGAGGCTAATCCACCCCAAAGCAAGAGTAGGGTCTTACACCGCAAGGTGGCCCGAACCTGGGTAAATTACAATGTCTCTTTCCGTTCTTGTTCATCGAGCTAGGCCATGAGGGTGACGAATTGGTTGGTAGGAGAGGTTGAGTTCTTCCCACACGCTGTAGAGTTCGGACCTTTCTTGGGTCAGCGGAGCCCTGAATCCGACACCTTCTGGCACACACGCTCGGCAAAATGAGGTTTTTTGTGATCCGCGAGTGATCAAATACGGTTATACGTATAGTACTGCTCAAAAAATACAATTATACAGGAAAAATCGTTTTCGGTCGTAAGTACATCCCACATAGCCAGTCCCCGCTAAACGTTTCCGTTCGTATGTAAATTCCACACAGTCAATCCAAGGAATATGTTTCCATTAGTGTGTACATCCCACACAGTTAATCCAAGAAGTACATTTCCGTTCGTATATACATCCCACACAGTCACTCCAAGGAAAACGTTTTCGTTCGGAGGTACATCACACACAATTTTCCCCATTAAATCGTTTGTGATAGCTTTGCCATTGCACACGATATTAACAATTTTATTGTTTCCGTTATTGAATGCATTACACACGGTGCATGGAAGAAACTGTCTAGCAAAGGTTGTCCATCACACACACTTTTTATGTGGTAATCGTTTGAGCAAGGTGGCCGAACGCAAACAGATTTCAATAGGATGTCATGTGTGTTTGTTCATTGATCCAACATGGTATATTCCTAGAAACTTCATGTGTTTCCTGAGGTCATCGCCCACGATGTTTTCTGAATAACCGTTTGTAATAAAAAAACCAATTAGCCTGCTAATTGGCCATTAGCAGGCTAATTGCCCTATTATGAATAATCCATTTATTAATCTAATTGACATTTTATCTTAAGCACACAATATATTTCATTTCCATATTAAGGAAGCAAGATTTCATAATTGAAATACATTATGTATTACATCAGAGTACAACATCATATAGCTTCAGCACTCAGCTACCCCATTACACAATAGCACCAGCACCAAGTTTCACATGCAACATCTACAACCTTTCGAAATTAGCATTATAGGCGGAACATAGACAGATGCATCTCATCTAGAAAATAGCTGAAGCGGAAGGAAAATATTGAGCCTTCATTGATGTTGAAAGACTTTGCAACTTTAGGCCAGTGCCTATAGATGATTGACTGTCCATCATTCATCCTCTTCAGGAACACTTCAATATTGAACCGTGTGTGTTGTATGAAATCCTTCCTTGCCTCCTGACCATACAGGTGGTTTGAGAGGTAATCATCAGTGAACAACTTTGGAAGGGCCTGAAAACAAGGATATGCATAAATAT